>NW_022900928.1:77313051-77340510 GCF_012274545.1 Fukomys damarensis
GAGACACAGACCTGTTTTGAATACTATTTCTTAGTGTGTTAACTCGGGCAAATAGTCTCCGAACATTTGTTTCCTCATCCCTAAAAAAGGCATATGAAAAAGGCCCACTACACAGGA
Organism: Fukomys damarensis; assembly: GCF_012274545.1. Lineage (NCBI taxonomy): Eukaryota > Metazoa > Chordata > Mammalia > Rodentia > Bathyergidae > Fukomys > Fukomys damarensis. The sequence goes on from NW_022900928.1 coordinate 77,313,169, forward strand.
TTGTTATGGTGTTAAAGGAGCAAATATATATGTAGACTACCAGGGTCACATATTAGTATATATACACATCTAACAGCTGTCTGGATGAATAAGTGAGTGAATGTAAAAATTCAGGCACAGCTAGGCAGCTATTTCATATTGAAATGTCACAATTTCCCCATCTGTAAAAACAAAGGACTAATAATAGTGTTCTTTCATTTATAGGATTTTGTAAAGAAAGAAATCAGCTATTTGTGAAATCATTTCACTAGCGGAGCTACCAGTGGTCAGAAGGTTAACTGTTTGTCTGAGATTCCCAGTAAGCTCTCAACAGGAGAGAGCTCAAGAGGCGGTGGACAACTGCTAACTGAATGCCTGAAGTGTGTGAGATACCACTGTAGATGCTAAGGGAGATCCAAAACAACCACCACACAACCCCCATGAGATTCAAAACAAACAGAACCACAAAAAGCCCATGAGTCAAGTCCTTGTTCTCAAGGAGCTTAGGGTCTATCAAGACTTAAGACATTCCAGGAGGAAAGTGAGTGCGCCCAGCGGAGTCAAGCAGTAGTAGTAAGTAAACTGCTACTTACGAATCATCTCTCTGTGCAAAAGCATGTTTGGAGAAGTGCTTGTATAATGGAACTGTGGGAACTCTCACAGAGCCCCTCCCTGCTTCTCCTGCAGCTTGACTGCTTGCTGTCCACAGCTCCCAGCTTCAGTGGCTTTTCCACCCTCTTCAAGCTTTGTCAGGAGTTGGCTGTTTGGAAGTCACTGTTAGCCATCTACTTAGACATTGTTTCTTCCTTTCCCTGACTTCTTGCCTACAGAGGCAAGGCAATGGATGAAATAGAAGTGGAAATAGCAAGGCAGTATTGTAAACTTAATTTTAATCATGGACATTGGGTGATCCCCTGAATTGGATCACCTTAATAGACTTTATAAAATCTGGATCGTTCTCTGAATGCTATTCCCAGCTCCCCCTTGAGGCCACTCCTGGTTTCTCAGCCTTCATTGTCTTCACTCAGCATACTTTCTCACCCATGGTGATGGTGCCAGGTGTACCCACCTTCCCCAGATGCTTACCAAACAACAGGGTGGCATTTCCTGCCGTAGATTTTAGGTGGAGCGGCTGGTGCCTGTGTGGGAAAGCAGATGCTCAGCCCTTACGCTCTTTCTTGCTGAGACAGATAGGCCTTGGTCACTTTAACTGCTGAATTTGGATCAAATGGCAAGGCGTCCTTTTCTGCAGACACAGGGGGTCAGTGGATATAAGCACAGCCCCCAAAACATGGATTATAGTTCTGGACTGGGAACCCACTCTACATAAAGATTCAGTGAAAGATTCCATTAGAGATGATCCAATATCCTTTTCACCCTGAAATTTCCCAAAGGGAGAACTACTGGGACCCAAAGCCACACTTGCTGCTACACAGCCATTTTCATTACAGTTCCAATGGCTATTGCCACATCTTGAAGCAAAGCCTTCTCAGTTTGGAGAGGGCAGCAAGGGAAGCCTTAGGCTGCTGAGAAGAATAATGCACCATTTGATAGCTTACAAGGGCAGGTCTGTCTTTTGTGCCAACCAAAATGGTGCTGGGAATAAATGTCACTCTCTAGTCATGCTTCAAGTCATTAGAGCCAATTAAGAAAGTGACATAGCAGAGATAGGGAAAGAAAACACAGAGGGTGTCAATTTTTTCCTCTTGGCCCGAGAGTGAAAGCAAGTGTTGGCCATCTGCCTACTTCCCAGGTCCACTTACAGATTGCTGGATAACCTTCAGTTTGTCAGCTGACCTTTGTGAGACTTCTTTGTTTTTGTTTTTGAACCCTACCTTTTCCTCTTGGTTGGTAGATCAACAGGGATGCTACCTGCTCTCTGGTAGCAGGGTTGTCTTAATCAGCCCGGTGGGAAATGCCTTTTTCATTTCGAGAGCTTCAGTGTCATTTTGTTTCACTCCCAGGGGGACACAAAGCCTGAGCATTTGATGTGAGCAGCGGAAGGAGCAGCCCAACAGGTGCCGTTGCAGGTGCTCTGGTCTGGGAGCCATTCTGAGGCAGTAGCCTCATTTTGATCTCTGCTCAGATGGAAAGTCTGAGTGGCACACTCTCTCAGGCTGCTAGAGGACTCTTTGATCTCACTGTGCCTAATAGGCAGAGCTCTCTTCTCTGTTTCCTCTAAGGACAAAAATAAACAGAGAAGCTGTGTTTGTGAGCAGCTGTATAAACAATGCAATTTGGAAGTATGCAAAGAATATGTGGGTTATATATACATTCATGCATGGTTTGTCTTGATTCATCTTTTGCGTCCTGTGGCCATTGCTTGATCTGAGAGAGATTTCCATCTAATGCAGCTAAATCCTGTCTCTTTTAATGGTCAGAGTGGTTTAAGGCCTCAGATACACAGCATTTGGGCACAAGCATTTCTTCCCCCCTTGACCCAGAACATGGGTCAGTTCTGAGACATTATAACTTCAGAAGGTCCCTGACTTTTGATAGTTCAACTTACGATGCTGTAATTGCAGTTGTGGTTCTCACTTTCAATGCAGTGTCTAATAAATAACATGTGGTGCTGAACATTTTACTATAAAATAGGCTTTGAGCTGGGCGTGGTGGTGCACGCCTGTAATCCCAGCACTCGGGAGGCTGAGGCAGGAGGATCGCTGTGAGTTCAAGACCAGCCTGGACTACATAGTGAGTTCCAGGTCAATCTCAACTACATAGTGAGACCCTGTTAAAAAAAAAAAGGCTTTGAGTTGGCTGATTTTTCTCACCTCTAGGCTAATGTAGGTGTTCTGAGTGCATTTAAAGTGGTTTAGGCAAAGTTATGATGTTTGGTAGGCTATGTATGTTAAGTGCATTTTAAATTTATAATATATTTAACTTACAATAGTTTTATCAGGATATAACCCCACTGTAAGTTGAGAGGCATCTATATAGTATAATGACACAGCCCTCGTTAAATACCAAGAGTAGGCATTTCACCACCCACACCTGGGGTAGGTATCCTGCGTTGATTTTCTGGTATAGGTGAGTTTATATTTAGACGCTGGACTCATCTTTTCTCCTTATTCCCCTCTTATCAAGGAGCTCTTTCTTTGTATCTCTTTTATTTAGTGGAATAATCATTTGCCTCCTTGCACAGGTGTGGGGCTCTGGAGTATCCTTTATTTGGCTCCTTTATTTACACCTCTGATAAATGTTCATATGCCATGTAGCTTTTCCTTTTTCTGTCTCTTCACTGTTATATTTTTAGTTCAGGCCATTATTCCCAGGACTAGCATAATATTTTCCTAATAGACAAATATAACTCTACACTGAACAATGATAGATAAAAATGTAATGATTCAGGGAGTATATATAATAGAATGAAAAGCTCAGGCATATCGCTTAGGTTCTCAGAAGGATGTAGAAGAAGCTGATGACTTCCAAAAGCCAAAAGATATGAAAAGAAATTTGTTTTTTCACTTTAATGTTAATCTCTGCTTATCTTCTATGACTTTTCCTTCCTTGTGTGTAAGCATCTGTCATGCTCCCTCTGCCTACAATGCTTAACCTACCTTCGCTGGCAGTTAAAGGCCTCTCTGTTACTCTGAGTCCAGCTATTCTTTCGGAGACAAACCACACAGGGATTTTTACTCCCTCTATTGATTTCTAGAACTCTTATATTTGTGCACACATGCATGAGTGTGTGTATGTATCCTGGAGATTGAATCCAAGGCCTTCATACTGAGCAACATCTCAGCCCTTTTAATATTTTTTTATTTGAGATAAGGTTTCAGTAAGTTGCTAAGTTGCAGGTTGGGCTTGAACTTGTGATCCCCCAGGTCAGCCTCCCAGAGTGCTAGGATTACAGGTATGTGCCACCATGCCCAGCTAGAACCCATATACTGTATCCTTCGTTCCACATTTAATTGACTGCCTAACTTCATAGATACCTATGTATATTCCTTATCAATTTATTTACTAGATTATGAACTACTCCAGAGAGGTTTTTGCCTAAGAAAGTTTGTTACCTACATACTATACCTATAGCATAGTGCTTTGTGTGTGGTAATCTGTAAATAAATACTTAACAAAAATGAATGAATGGCACTAACCCATGGCAACTACACATGCATCTAATATCCTTTGTGCCATAATTTTAGGGAAAAATTTAAGAAGCTTTTCATCAATAAGAGTGATATAAGTCTCAATTCTTACAGTAATCCTATAGCATAGTTTTTACTTTTGTTTTCATTTCACAGTTTAGAAAAAAAGGGGCTCAAATAGGTTAATTTCTTTAGGGTTTCCCAATGTGTTAGTGGCAGAGTCTGCACTCAAATTTTGATCTGACTCCAAAATGCATGTTCTTATTCCTGGCTGCCCTGTCTTTGGTTCCATATCTGGAGAGCCAAGGTAACAAAATGCCTTTCAGGACCAGGTATTTGGCTCAGTGGTTTTGACACCTGCCTCATGAGAACAAGGGCCTGTATTCAATCCGTGGTACCAAAAAATAAAATAAAAATGCGAAATGTCTTTCCTACTTCAAAGGAGCGGACCGTATAGAGCACCACCCAAGAGTAGTGAGCTGTATCTTAGAAGGGTCTGGGAAAAGTGGGCACACAGCTTGTCTCTGTGCTGGGCTCACCAGCCTCAGCAGGGACTGATCTCTAACTCTCCCCTCTTGCTGTCTTAGCTCAGGGGAGAGAGTCTACTTGCTTAAGATTTTATTTTATTTTTTATTGCTGCATTTGTAGTATACAATGATTATGTTCATTGTGGCGATTAGGTACATGTATATAACACATCTTTCTCTTGCTCTTTCCTTTCTCTCCTTTCCCCCTCCATCTCTAGTTCCTCTTCCCATTTACAAAAGATCTCTCTCCTTGTTTCTTATTGTCTGTCTTTTCTTCTGCTCTTTAAATTTATACTTTGGATTTCTCATTAAGAGAAGTTACACAGTATTTACCTTGTGTGCATGTGATCTGTTTTACTTAACATTATAGTCTCAAGATGCATCCATTTTCCTAAGTGACTCAATTTATCCTTTTCTATGACAAAGTCATATTACATGGGGTGTAAATACCACCTTTTTTTTACCCATTCATTTGTTGATGGACATGTAGACCCCTTCCAAGATTTAGCCGTTATGCTGCTATAAACATGGGTATGTACGGATCACTGTAGTATGATTTTTAAACAACTCTCAAAGGAGAATAGCTGGGTTGAATGGAAATTCTAATTTTAGCTTTTTGAGGAATCTTCACACTGATTTTCATAGTGGGTGTACCAGTTTACATTCCTACCAGCAATTTAGAAGGGCACTTTTTCCTCTGCAGCCTTGCCGGTATTTGTTATTATCTGATTTCTTAGTAGTAGCCATTCTTTCTGAAGTCAGATGGAATCTCTATGTTGTTTTAATTTTCATTTCTCTAATGACCAGGTGTTGAACATTATTTTCCATGTCTTTATTGGCCATTTGTACTTCTTCTGAGACGTGTCTATTTACTTTATCTTCCAACAGGATAAGTGCTATTTTATTATTTAGATTTTTGATTCATTTTTATTTTGGTTTAGTACATGGTGGGAGATATGTGTCTACATTCAGTCTTCTGAATATGGACAGCCAGTTTTCTCAGCCCCATTTGACAAAGAGGCTGTCTTTCCTCTGGACTATGTTTTGGCCCCCTTGTCAAAGACCAGGTGGCTGAATGTGCCTGGGGTTATTTCTTCATCCCACTAATCTGTTCCATTGATTCTCATGTCTGCTTTTGTGGTCGTACCATGCTGCTTTTTAAAAAATACTCACTGTAGCTTTGTATTATAACTTGAAATATGGAATTGTTATGCCTTCTACTTTGCTCTTGTTGCCTAGGATTGCTTTTTTTATTCTGGGTCTTTTCAGGTACCGTATGAATTTTAATGTTGTTTTCTGTAAACTATGAGGAATGTTTTTAGTATTTTGATTGGGTTTATACTAAATTTATATATCAATTTTGGAAATTTGGCCATTTTGACAGTATTAGTTCTGCCTATCCAGGCACAGGTGACATCCTTCTATTTTCTAATGTCCTCTTTGATCTCCTTCAATCTTCTAACCATACCTTTCATTATAGAGGTTTTTCACTTCCTTGGTTAGGTAAATTTCCAAGAATTTAATTTTTCTTGAGGCTATTGTGTTGTGTATGGTTTTATTTTCCTAGTTTTCTTTTTTTCTTGGTAGGTTTATTATTAGTGTATGCTATTGATTTTTGTGTGACTTTACATTGTTGAGTTTATTAGTGCCTTGTACATTATTGAGTTTATTAGTGCTAGGAGTCTGTAAAGGACCATGTCAGCTGCTCATGATTTTTGAAGTTTCTCTCCAAAACCGGTGGAACTCACTTTTGTTCCTAGGTTGATCCACTGAGGCTCTGTGGTGAGGGAGCACAGCAGGGTGGCAGTACATGGTTGGAATGAAACCACTCACCTTGTGGATGGAAAGTGAAATCGAGAAAGAGGAAGGGACTGGGATCCCGCAGTCCCTTTCAAGGGCACTCTTCCAATGACCTAAGCATCTCCAAAAGACAAGGCTCTGCCAAATCCCTGTAGCCCACCCTGGGGCCAAGTTTTTCACACATGGGCCTTTGTGGGATACTTAACCAAACCAACAACCTCTTTTATGGTGCATGTCCCAAATTGCAAATCTCTATTTACATACATGTCTATTGGATTATTTCTTTACTCTCTATATATAGATTGCAAGCTCCTTAAGACACCATACATCTATTGTGACTTCCACACTTAGTCAGTGTTCTTGACTGTATATTACATGAGAGGGTTTTCATTTAAACACTCAGTGTATACTGAACATTAAACCCTAAGAGATTTGAAACCCTAAGATATTGGTACATTGACCTATTTTGCTCCATTTCCAGTTTAGGCTGGTGGTGCCTGGCTCCCATGAGCCTAGTGTGGACATTTGTTCTGCATAGCATACGACAACCCAGAACTCCTGGGCTCAAGTGATCCTTCCACCTCAGCCTCCCAAGTAGGACTACTGGTACACAGCATCACACCAGGCCTCGTGCTAATAAAAGGAGTGTTGGATTCACCATCCAGAATGACTTAGGCAGGAGCTGGGAGATACCACCCTGCTGATACAAATACTCTTGCAGATATTTTGAGCAACCTGTCTCTCCCTTTAATAATTTACCTTTAAACAATTAAAATACAGTGGAACTACTTCCTTACCTCAAAAGACAGCATACTCTGGAATTTAATGCTCTCTCTGGGGGAGGGAATCATATTTTTTTCCTTCTTACTTTCCTCTGACTTATGTGTAATTAAGAATGTGAGAGATAGTCCATGTATTCTATCAATTAGCCTAGGCATGCTACTAAAACTTGGACCTGATTATTTGCTTTTAGTGAATTCTCCAATTTTTTAGAGGGTCAAGTACAACTTTTAAACAGTTTGTTCTAGAACCTCCACTTCCGCATATATATTCCAGGGCCTTGGTTGTCAAGCTGGCTAGAAAATAGACATGTTTTTCTTTTTTGCAAGTAGCTACAGTAATGAGGAAGAGTATTTGATGGGGTAATTGTCATCCATTCATCAAAGTGGCAACTTGGGAAGAGCTAGTAAAAGTTAAGTTTTGCCTTAGGGAAATTTTTACCAGTAATTTTTTTTTAATGATGCTTTTATTATGGTATCCAATGTGCATATGGCCTGGATTGCGTCTCTCCATCCAGGCCCCTTGGAAACTTGTAGGACTTTTTAAAAAAATATATTTTCGGACATTTTAGACTAATACTGCACTGTGATGAGTCTTTTTTCTGTCATTGTTAAGGGCATCTGGTATTTCTGTCCAATTCTTCTTCAGTTTGGGAATATTTTATTATAACTCATTAGTTTATTGTTTTTTTCCTTTTTTGATCTTCTGTTAGTTGAATTTTGCAATTCCTGGGTTGATCCACTAATTTTCTTATCTTTCTCTTCACAAAACTTTGACTCTTGACCCTAATGTGTGCTAGTCGTTTAACTTCCCTGGGGCTTCCTAGCTTCATCTATAATATGTAGCTACTGATAGGGCATAGTTACAAGGATCAAATGAAATGTTTTTGTTTGTTTGTTTTGTTCGTGGTACCGGGGATCAACTCAGGTCCTTGCGCTTGCGAGGCAGGCACCTAACCACTGAGCTAAATCCCTGGTCCTGAAATGTTAAATATACTTTGTTAACTTTTAATCACCATGACAAAATACACGAGATTAAACAGTATATGAAGAGAAAAGGTCTAATAATGTCCTGGTGGAATAAGGAATAGAACAAAAAGAATTGGGAGGAAGCCCATGTAAGGGAAAGTTTAGAGAAGAAAGATTTGTTAACCCAGCGACAGGAAAACTGGGAGGTTTCATTATATCCACAAATTTGCCAATCAGAAAATCAACAGGAATTTGTTGAATTGTGGTTTGTCCTTGGTGATGTTATTTGCCAACACTGGCTGCATAATAAAATCAATAAGCCCCACCACAGGCCCATTAAATGAGAGCCCCTGGTTGTGAGGCATAAACATTAATATTTTTAAGTGCTCCCAAGGTCTTTTTGATATACAACTAGGATTGAGATTCATTAGAATGGAGTCTCCCTGGAAGAGAGTCAGATATAAAACAGGATTTCTGTCCTTTGAAGTTGCTCCTTTGGTGCTCATCATTTAAGACTCAAAATTTAAATGCTAATATAAGGTGTTTATAAATGCCAAATGAATAGTTTATAAAAATAATGTAGATGAAGTTAGAATGGGAAGATATTTTTGTACTTGGGATAGACTATCAAATGAGTGCCAGTAATATGTCTGGCACAGAAATAATGTTCTAAAGGGGATACAGAACAAATAATACAGAGTTCATATTCTGAAGAAACTTCCGCTTTAGGAGGAGGGAAGCAAGAATAACAAGCTGGAAGAACAGATGAAATTATGTTTGGAAATGTAAGATCAGAGGAGTTTGTAAAGTTATTCTTAGGTATATTTGGTAAAAGTTTCTAGACACATAATTTGAGCTTTGCCTTAAAGAACTGCAGAGAATTAATTTGGTAATTTAAAGAGTGAATAATAAGTATGTGCTATGTTCCAGGCACTGTGCTAAACTTTGAATGGATTATCTCATTTAACTCTCATGGTATCCCTATGAGATATGTGTTATTATTATCTCTGGTTTTGCAGGTGGAAAAACTTAGTAGGGTTATCGAGGTTAAAGAAATTTATCAAGGGTCACACAAGGTATTACTTGATGGTGTTAAACTCAAAAGTAGGGCTGTCTAGCTCTTGAGCTGGGCTGGTCACCACCATCTGTAAGATGAGGGTGAGCACAGGAAAGAGGCCATAGTGACTGTGTTGCTCATATGATGAGTAGGTGGCAGGTTTGATTGGAGAGGTTGGGGTCCAGTTCAATTTGTCAAGGGTTTTGACAGATACTTTGTGGACTTAATTTTTATCTTGTGGATGTGGGGGAGTCCTTGGAGGTTTTTTAGATGGGGCAGAGATAGAAAGTGTTGTTTTTTTTTTTTTTTTAGGAAGACCATAAAATAAAGCCTAGAGACATAGAGAGCAGTGAAAAGGATACCTCAGTAGACAAGTGCGAAGGTGGAGGGGCCCAAGTAGGGTGAGTGAGGGTGAAATGGGAAAGGACAGGAAATGCTGCTGGGCCCTTGGGAACAGAATGACTCTTCTTTATGTCTGAGGCTGAGAGGTGTGTGGGAATAGGCAGCCACATCAGTTTGAACTTCCTTACATTACAGTAAGGAAGGGAGGTTTTTGACTTGAAAATTCATAATCTTCAGAGACTTAGGCCAATGACAGTTCTTATGAAATTGTTTAAGTTCTATCCAGATTAGTTTTAGAACTTATAAGAACGGTATGACCTTTGATTCAGATCAGTTATGGATAGAATTTTGTTTTCTATGACTTATCTGAGCTCCTCTGAGATAAAGGAATTATGGACAATAACTATGATCTTTGATTCTAATGTCAGGCCCTGGCAATATTTTTTAGCATGCCAATAAACTGTTTACTTGCTTCCTCGCTTTGTTTTCCTTTGTGTTCATTATAGCTACTGGGCCGAGTGCAGATCTTCCCTGAGCAACTCGTGGCCTTTCTCTGGCAAATGACATCTTCAAGTCTTGGATGAGAAACTTCCACACGTCCTTTTCCTAGGCTTCCATATTGCTGTATTTATACACTTGATCTGTGTCTTTAAATCATATGTCACCATGGCATGCAAATGACAGCAACAGGGGAGAGGCAGGGAGTGAATCAGAGTCTGTTTATAGCTTTGTTATGATTGTAGTCATGTGTCAGCTTAGGAAAGACCCTGGGCCTTGATTACTAGTATGAAAGGTATGTGGAGATACTACCTGAGCTAAGTGTGAGAAATTCAAATGCATTCTTACTAATGATTTTCATAAGGGCTAAAGAGTTTAGGCCAAAAATAATTAAACTGAATAATAGCACTGTCAACAGCACTCCCAAATAATGAGATAGCAATTAATGAATGAATGGGCTCACTGTTCGTTTTGGCTCTAGGCATGAAGGAGTAGTGCAATATTGCTCATTTATATCTTATTTAATACTGTTATTTATTTATAATTTATTAATTTTCAATTTTTTATTTAATCTCAATATTTTAATTGAAAAATTAGATGATTCTTCTATTAGAAACCTTATAAGCAAGATTAGTTTAGGTCTTTTGGAACATCCTTTGTCTACTACATATGATAGGCCCCCTAATGAGCTCCTTCCTTCCTTTTTCTTTCTCTTTCCCCCCCTCTTTCTTTCCTTCCTTTCTTCCTTCTTTCCTTCTTTCCTTCTTGATTCTAGGGATTGAATCCAGGGTTTTTGTGCTGACTACCAGCATTTTTTTTTTTTTTTTTTTTTGAGACAGGGTCTCCCTGAATTGCTAAATTGCTAAGGCTGGGCTTGAGCTTGTGATCTTCCTGCCTCAGCCATTCTGAGTGCTGGAATTATAGGCTGACACCACACCTGGCTTAATTAGGCTGTTAATAAATGGTTTGATGTGTGCTTGGTGATAATGATTAGTTTTAAGTATTCTGGATTGCCTAATAAGACAGACTGTCATGTTTTCTCTGACTTTGGCATGTGGGTTCAGCCCAGCCATTTGTTTGCTCTGAGGGCCTTTTCCTTCTTTAGTCCAGAAGCTCAGGAAAAGCTGTCATGTCACTTTTTAAGCAAAGGTTTCAGGGTATCATTGGACATATTTCATTTGAACTCCCAGCAACAGGCTGGCTTTCCTACAGATCCCCGGTGACTTCAGATAAGTGATAATGGCTGCTCTGCTCAGTCCATTGCTTGTGGTGTGTCTATGAAGCATTTGTCATTACCTTCAGCATCTTCCCCTTCTCCCTAGGAAGAACCAGGAGCTTATATTCCATTTCCAAGATCACAAAGCATTGGCTTCTGGAAACTTTTAGGTTCTTCTTAGGCCTGAATTGCTCAAAAAGTTGTAAACTGAGGACTGAACATATCCTTTAAAGTGCATGATATACTTAGATAAGACATTTATCAAGACTTGGTTTGTTAGGCCAGGGATTTAGCTCAGTGGTTCTGCCTCTTCCTTGAAAGTGCAAGGTCCTGAGTTCAATGCCCAGTACAAAAAATAAAAAAGACATGGTTTGTATCTATGCTGTTGCAAATGACAGGGTTTCATTAATTTTTTTTTCTTTTGGTGTTGGGATTAAAGGTGGGCCCTTCATGAAAGGCAAGCACTGTAATACTGGGCCATCTCCCTAGTCCCTCATTCTTTTTTGTGGCTGGATAGCATTCCAAATATATATGTACTACATATCCATATCTATTCCTCAGCTGATGAGATATCTAGTAACAGTGATTACTAAGGCTGGGGGAGTAGCAGGGAGGGGGAGAGATAGAAAGAGATTGATAAACAGGTACTAAGCCATAGACAGGAGTAAGACATTCTGGTGTGCAGTTGCACAATAGGGTTATTGTAATTAACAGCAGTGTTCTATTATTTCACAAAGCAAGAAGAAAGGATTTTGAATGTTCTTAGCATAAAGAAGTGATAAGCGTTTGAGAAGACAAATAATGTTTGCCCTGATTTGTACATTGCACAATAGAAACACATATGGAAACTTCAGGTATTCCCTCATAAGTATAAACAGTTTTGTGATTGGTTGAAAATAAAATTTTTAAAAAGACTTGGTTCATAAATGTCTTTCCTTTTCCCCACCTTTTCTTTGTGTCCTTCATCCTAAAGAAAAAGCTCTAACATGCCATGTCGTCTTCTCAGAAGTCCAAATGGCCCCAGATGTTTTTGAAGTAAATTGGAGGTTTAAGTTGCACCAGTTTCCCTGTATCTTTGAAATGATGCTGTTTCCTGTGACTTATTGGGCATAAGGTGACCTGGGCTTTTATTTCCCTTTTTAGGCTTTTCATAGTCCATGCCCAGAAAGACTCATCCACTTTTAGAAATGGGAATTTCTTTAGAAATTTCCTGTCCCATGTTTTATCTTTGTTTTAGGAAGGATTAGCTTGGATGGGTTGGCTGTTTTCCGTGTGGGCACTGGTCCTGCATTCAGTCTGCAGGACAGCATATGGCCAGAGTCTGGTACCTTGAGTTAAACTGAAATGTACGCCCTCCATCTTTACTCTGATGGTTGAAATCTCCCATTTTATCTTGCGGTGTTTGGGAGTCAGGCTGGCATCTGGTTTGAGGCTATTTTCCCAGGGGTGATGCTTAGTGGTTTGTTGTGGAGAGAGTAGGGTGTGGCTAGGGGCGGGGGTGGGAATGTTGGTTAAGAAAGACTAGAACATACTCATGGTTGAGAAGTAGGAGGGACACATGCTTAGGTATGGAGAAGTTTGGCAAGACACACTCTTCTTACAGAAACTTTCTCAGAAATTGCTCAGGAGAAGTGACTTGTTTCCGTGTTTTGGCCGTGGAATTGAAACTAAGGACTAGCTCCTCACTAGCTGTATCAGGAATCATGGAGTCCATCAGAAACACTTGTGGATATGTGGGGGCCACTCATTTCTTTTTTGATTTCTGACCAGCTTGTTGTCTCATCAGTAAGTGAACAGGTTAAGAAATTGACAACACTAGCTTATATTTAATCACTACCTTAGAATGGTGACAACTTGAGCCTAGCTTGGATGGTTTCTATTGAGATTTTGGCTTGGCAGTTTGCTTGCTACTCCAGTCTATTTGGGGGGACTTTCAGAGTGTCCTAGGAGGACATCTATCCCATGTATTTATGTCCTCAATCCTTTTCTGAGTAGCAGGACAATACTGTAACATGGACAGAGACCAATGTCTGAGGGACACAGCTATGCCCCAACTTCCTCTTTTTTGCCCAGGGCAAGGAGAACACGTTCCTGGAGGGAGTCTCCTCTCCTCCTATCAGCTGTTCGGTGAGAGAGGGATAGCAGGATTTGTTGTAAAAGGCCAGTGGGCAGCTGGACGGAGCATCTGTGGGCCTGGTCCTTTAGAAAACAGCCATGGCTCAAGGCAAAAATACATGGTAAATTCTTTTCTTTTGGGAACTATGAGTTGTTTTCATCAAAAACTCATACTGCACATGAATAGCAGAAAAGAATACACCTTGCAGTTATTGGAAGGATGTGGAGCTATTGCAGAACCAGACCAAATCTATGCTGTAGTTATCCTTCATGTGAGAATTGAGTTCTCTGCTGCCAGCAAGAAAGGAGATACCATACTCTGGGAAGGATTGTGCTTGTCTACAGATCTCCTATCAGATAATAATAATAGTTTATAACTCTTTTGCCCTTTTCAGTTAATAGTAGTGACTCTAAATATGTCAGTCATAACACTGACATTTTAATAATCTTGCATTTTAATTAATCAATTTTCACTAGTACATGTTTGTAGTACATAATGTTTACGTTCCTTATGGAGAATTGGTACATGTACATAACACATCTTCATTCTTTTTTATCCCTTTTTTCTCCCTTTCCTCCTTTCAACCTTGTTCTGATAGCTATTTACTAAGTAAATAGAAGAGATCCTTAAATTTTAAATTTGAAAAATGTATCGTTTGAAATAATCTGGGTAAAAATTTCTTACTTTATTTTTTTCTCTTGGGAGAATGACAATTTTTGAGCCTATAATCCTGAGCTCAATATAGAGAAGAAAGGATATATCTATCTCTCTGTAGATAAGATAGATAGATAACATAAGAACAATGGTTTCAAATTCTATAGAAATACCTTTCTGGTTCTCACATGGTCAGTGGAGGAAAGGCTTATAGAAAATGAGAAAATACCTGAGCAATCAGCTGCACATCTGAGTTCACTGCCCTGTATGTACCTTGGACTCAGTAATAGCCTTACTATTTCTGTGTTAGGTGGATTTCAAAATGTCATGTTATTTCAACCCAAGCTATTCCTCAGGAAACAGAACTATTTGCCCTCTTCATACCTGACTGACACCAAGTGCCATCTTTCTCTCAGGCAAATTAAAACTTGTCTGACTAGGGCCTCTTCTATCTTTTAGAAATCTGTGAATGCTACTTGTTTTCCTGTGGGGGGAATACATGGAACTTTTTTGTGTACATATTTCTGTAATGTCTCTACATCAAAACATATTGTTTCTTATTGTGAAAGAAATTTGAGCTATGAAGAATGAAAATGTCTCCTTTGCTTCTTTCTTTTGGTAATAGGGCACCATGCCTGAAAATAACAGTGGTCTTGAGATAAGTATTAACTGTTCTTATGCAGTTTAGCTAACACTGGGCTCAGTTCATTAACACACCCTGGAAGAAGCATGAGGTTTTAATAGTGTCTGAGTGTACATTGCCCTGAATGCGACAGTTTCAGATGTGAAAGCCCCCATTGTTTTAGCATTTTGTAAGGTATATGATATTAAGGGAGGAGGGCCAGGAATCAAAGAGTTCAAATCCCAGATGCACTTGCTATCATTGTGAGGAGTCAAAGAGATGGGTATGGTACTGTTTGGTAATATTTCCTTTCCCTGCCCAGCTATATTCATTGCTTTGAGATGACAGATGGTATTTAAGAGATATGAGATGGATTTAGTGGCTTTGGAGAGCTTGACTCTTCTTTATTCCTTTATCACAGCGTGTACTATTATTATTTTCATTATTTTTAGTGAACAGATCAGTGCCAGTGTTGTGGACCATTGGGTTATCACATGATCAGAGATTTACCCTCTCTTCACTCTTCTCTTCCTACCTACATACTAACCCAGTTTAGGAGAAATTTCCAGGCAGAAGTTTTTTGGATTGGTTGGAATTATATCAGGTTATTGTCTGTGAATCTCGGACATACCTAAGCTTCCCCCAAATAGATGACACAAGGAGAAAAATAAGTGCCTACATCTAAAAAGTATCTGACATTTGGAGTCCCTTGCCTAGAAGGGCTATACAACAAAATGAACA
This sequence comes from Fukomys damarensis, assembly GCF_012274545.1. Classification (NCBI taxonomy): domain Eukaryota; kingdom Metazoa; phylum Chordata; class Mammalia; order Rodentia; family Bathyergidae; genus Fukomys; species Fukomys damarensis. The sequence goes on from NW_022900928.1 coordinate 77,328,560, forward strand.
GAATATTTGTCCTCTCCTGGAGGAGTGAGCTCTGGTCTCAGGTTAGACAATGACTTTCTTTGTGACTCTGTTTCTCATCCTCTGTCTCATTCATAAAAGGCTGGGTTAGAAGAAACAATCTCTGTGTTCTGCTTTCAGTCATGAGCAATAAGTCACAGAGCCTCCAAGTCTTCATTGTGCAAGGTGGAAATTATGCAGATATAGTCATTTGCCTTTAGTAGTCAATCTGGATCGCCTATAGGGACATCTGATAAGTAGTTTATTACCCTACTTCCTGTGAACCAAGGAAATTTAGTAGAGGTGGAGGAGTTTGTATACATGTATTAATGTCTTGTTCTTTGCATGATTGTTTAATTCATCTAGTATTTGTTTAGTTGACATCCAAGAATGGATGGACAGAAGTATGAGGTAAAGACTTCTCAGTGAATTGGGAAATGTAGAAGAGGAACATTGTTTTTTAGTATGATATTATTCAGAATCATTACATTTGGGTACCAAAAAAGGAACTTAAATATAATTTAATTCTCTCATTTACAGAAGAGAAAGAAAACCTCACTGTGAACTGAAGATTGAACAAGTTTAACAGAGTTGTTATGGGTAGAGTTGGCTCTTAACAGATAGTATTTGAGCCGGGTGTGGTGGCTCATGCCTGTAATCCCAGCACTCTGGGTGGCTGAGACAGGAGGATCACATGTTTGAGCCCAGCAACTTACTGACTTGGGGAGAGCCTGTCTCAAAAAAAAAAAAAAAAAGAAAGAAAGAGAGGGGAGGGGGAGAAAAGAAAGGAGAAGAGAAGAGAAGAGAAGAGAAGAGAAGAGGACCTTTTTGCTGTAGAGAGCAATGGTGTTTTGATTGTGGTTTGCTAGTTGGGTACCATGGACTGCATACTTGACATTCATTGTGTTGCAAAAGATACTGCTGTTATCTCTTAATATATGTTACATACCTCCAAGAAAAAGACTTGAACATGAATGAATACTGATATTTGATATGTAGTTTTCCATAACCACCTACACTGGCTGCCACTTGATCTTAACAGCTTGAATAATAGGGAAAAGGAGAACTCTTTCATTCTATCCAACAAGATCCTCTCATCAAACACAGAGTTTGTCTTTCTTCCTCATTTCATCAGGATAGATTTCTCCAATATGTGAGACTTTTGTAACAGCTCTGTGTGTATTGACCACAGCAGCTTCATAACATTTAAGGGTGCACTTTTATCAGGAAATAATGAGATACCAGGAAGAAGAGATTTAATCATGAAATAATATGACTGAATGACATCAAAACACCCCAATGGAAATACACTTGTAAAGCCAATCATCACAGTGGAATGAGTCATTCTGATCAGTGACTCTCTTCCGGAACCTTTCCGGACAAAAATTGTAGAGTTTTGCTCTGGTCTAATGTGTTTCAGAGTTCTTCCCACTTTTCCTCACTCCATAGAACGAATTTCAACATTAGAAGTTCTTTAAGCATTCTTCATTAAAACATACATGCTCTTTCCTCTATTTTTTCTACTTGTTCTGATATTTTGGAGCAAATTTGTATGCTTTTATGTCAGCATATCTTAAACTTTTATTTGTTCCTTTTTTATTGTTCACTGTCTTGGATTGACATCTCAGCAGACCTTGTCATTTAAAACTCAGTTAAATATTTCTCTTCCAGGAGAATTCTGACTGGTTATATTTGGTTGGATTCTCCTGCTGAATATAAATACTCTCTAGAGCATCATGAATTACTCTTTTAATCATCTGTCATATGCCCAGACCATATGCTGGGCAAGGACCCGGTCTGGCTCATGTATTGTTTTATCCCCAATCTTGGCATAATATCAACACTTGGAATTCCATAATGTGTTGAATTGGATTGAATTTTATTTTCTTTTATTCCACTTTGTTTCTGATTCTTTGCAATTTAGGCAAACCATAGAGATATCTAAGTCAGGAAACAGAAGGAAGTCAGCTTGAATTTCTAAAATTACATTCTGTCATAGGATATTCTGAGTTTTACCCTGAAGTGGTCTCTTGAGGTAATTAGGAGCTTTCCTGTGGACCCAAGGAACCATGTCTGGAAAAGTTATACCTGGGTTTTTTTTTTCTGGAAACTTTGTCCTGTGTCCTAAAGTTATACACACCTTCCCAGCCTGCCTGGTGGAGAGTCCTAAACCATGAACATGGGTCTGAAAATGTCAGAGGAGGAGAGAACATCCTAGAGGTTATATAAAAAAGCATTAATGAATAACCTTGTTGAAAGTTTATCATTCTTGAAATTCTTTTTGTCTCTTTTCATTGACCCTATATTCTTGTTGGTAATCCTGCTCTATAGGCAATAACACCTTTCTCTTTTATAGGTTCTATTTCCTTTCTTATGTGTTCTATTTCCTATTCCTCTATCAATGAAGATGTATTCTAAAGCCTAGTCCTTTATAATCTGTAGTTCTTAATTCTTTTCTTCCCCCCACCCCATCTTTCTTTTTTCAGTACTTGGAATTGAACCCAGGGCTTCACACTGAACTACATTCTCAGCCCTTTTTAAAAAAAATTGTGAGACAGGGTCTTGTTAAGTTGCTAAATTGCCCAGGCTAGGCTCAAACTCGCAACCCTTCTTCTCACCCTCCTGAAGTGCTGGGATTTCAGGTGTGTGCCACCAATCCAGGCGTGATCTTTTCTTCTTGAGAGATGACTCTTACTTTTAACCTTTCAACGCTATTGTGTTAATCAATTGTGTTGAATCTATATCTCCATTTATTTTGGGGAGTGCCAGTTTGTGACTGTTCCTGAAATTTATATATTTAGATATCTAATTATTACCTCAAATGGCAAACCTCACTTCCCCCCCAAAAAACATTCTCACATGGAAGACTTCAGATTGGCCATTGGTTCTTCAAGTCTAGCAGTTGCCACTACAGCATTGAGTCTTTCAAGTCCTTCTGTGTGTCTACCCTTTTTCCCACCACAATCAGGTGAGTTCTCAGATCCTGTTGGGTTTTCTTTGATAGAACGTTGGGAATCTATTCCTTCTGTCCCCCTTCATAACTCAGTTCCTTCTTGCTAGATACCCTACTGTACCAAATCCAGCTACCTGACCTAAATTCCTACAGTTCCTGTGCTTCTCAGCATTTCCCACATGTTTCTTTGTTTTCTTATTTAGCTTTTAGTTTAATGTCTCATTTTCTCAGATAATTAACTTTGTGAGGGTAGAGATCAGGAGTTGCTTTGTGTTTTGTATCTACCAGTTGGGACAGAGCTGCATGGCTTTTTAGTCCAGTTCTCTGATGATGGCGACAGTGAAACAGAGGGCTCTTTCTGGTAAACTTTTGCAGATTCTATACCCACCCTCCCCTGTTGAACACCAAAATCGTAACTAGAATCATTCTGCACAGGTATGAAGCAGAGGGAGGGCTTAGGTTAATGTGTGAAAACAGGATTATGACTTCTTGTGGATAGAGACATCTGCAAGACATGAAACTTTTGGGTCTGTTACATTGGGTGTTTGAAAAAAATAGTGTCTCTTTTGAAGGAGCTCTTTATTGACTTTCATAATTATTTTCCAGTGTGATCATCCAACAAGTTTATAGAGAAGCATTATTATTGCCCTTTACAGAAGTAAAAACAGAAGGTTTGATGTATGATTTGACCAAAAACACAGGGGCCAACAGTGTCAGAACTGTGTCTTCTGCCTTAATCTTCTGATTCCAGGTACAATCTGTTCGTTTGAGGCACGGAGAGAAGCACTAGGAAGACACACTTTTGATTTTTGTCTAGTCCTAACGATATTTGCAATTTGGTGAGAAACAGATGGTAAACAAATTAACTTGTAACTCACGGTTTGAATTCAGTAAGGGTGAATAAGGACACAAAAAGTATGGATGCACAAAGGTAGGGAGGGATTAATTCTGTCTTTGTAATAAACAGCAGCTGCTCAGGGCAGCTTTCGACAGTGAGGGCTTGGGGTGTGGATGAAAGCAGGTGAAGGTGTGTACAGACAACAGAATGGCAAGGAGGAGAAAAGCCGTGACATTTCCAGTGTGTGTTCCTTGGCTGAGGGAGCTGAGGAGTGGTGGGGGCTCAGGACAGATGACAGTGTGAGGTGGCATAATGTGGTAGACAGCATGGAAACATCCAGAAGTCTATCTTCCTGGGTAGCTGAATTGATCTCAGCTCCCAGCAGAGCCCAGTAGTTTGTAGGCGTCAACAGTTCTGATGACATGGCAGGTCGAATGCGATAAGACTCAGCTTGTCTCTGCAACAAAAGGAATCTGTGAAGATGATGCAATCAGCCTGCAGCTTTGCTCTGATGTCTTCTGCTTATTTGCTAGGCTTTCTTCCTTTTTCCCAACTTCCCCAATGTTTCCTCCCCATTTCATCAATCTGCCCTTTATTTTTAAACCCATTGAAACCCTTTAAATTTGTTCACTTGTTTAGTTTTTTTCTAAGTAGATGGTTATTCTGGAGTCTACATCATGGCAATCTCACGGACTTTATTTACTCTTGTCATCAAAATGTACCCTCCCTAAATGAGGTAATAGTGGCTAATAAGACACTTTGTTAGCCTTTCAGTTGTCTTCTAAAAACATTTTGTCTTTTCTTTAGTTGCACAAAACCATGACTTGCAAAGAGTCTACGTATTTCATTCAGTCTTATGGAAGTGGAAATTTAGTGTTATCAGAATTTAAAAGGAGACTCAGAGCCTCTTTGTGTTTCCCTCTTACCCATGCTTACATTGAACTTGCATTTCCACTTTCTGCTTACTGTCCTGTCAACCTTTTCTCAGCTTACACTCAGCATAAGTCAGGGCAAAGTAAGGTTAGCCACTCCTAATTTACTTTGATTTTGTTTGGTATCTCCTTCCAATCCCCAACTTCCTTGGCAGTTAACTTTCACAAAGGCTATGCTTTTAGGACTCTGAGGCTATTCTGTGATTGTGTGTGTGTGTGTGTGTGTTGCTGGGGATTAAACCCAGAGGTCTTGCATGCTAAGCAGACACGTTATCACTGAGCTACACTTACAATTCTGTTATTATTATAATCTGAAATTTGGCAGTTTCACGAGGTTGTCTGGCTATGTTAGCCTTTGCCCCGATTTCTTTTAGCTCTCTTGTTGCTGCAAGAGCAGAGACTTCTGATGAGCAAAGAGAAGCAGATTCTGCTTCTGCTGATCTTGCTTTGCATGTGAGGGAGTAGAGGATAAGGAGATCCACAGATGATGGTTCTCAAGAAGGTCTTGATGGTCTTCTTGATAAGAAAACAAATCTTTTTTAATCACAGAGCATCAAGTAACTAAGTTAAGGGAGGGGAAAAAAAAGGAACTGAAAGCAAATAAATGCCCACTGGGCACTTCACATACTTTAATGCATTTAATCCTCACAATAATATAGGAAAGAGAAATATTATTGGTTTGACTTTATAGATGAGGGCATTGAACTAGGCAAGTTTTGGTGACCTGCTCAAGGTCACTTTGAAAATCAGTGGCAAAGGTCCTGTTCTTCCCAGTACCCAGGATTAGAGGCCTGTTGTGGGGTTGGGAGTTTAAGGAATAATTTGTTATAGCTGACTATATAGTTTTTCCCCCTAGGAAACAGCTATCACTACCCAGTTGTCCTGCTGAATCTTTTCAGGCTCTCTGAACACCTCTGTATCTATGTCTGTGTGTTGTTTGTATTCCTCTAAAGCTTTCTGCACAAAATAGATCACATGTTCCCAAAATGTAAATCAGTCAAGCAGGAAGTTGAGAGATTCTTATCCACTTAGACCTTTGGCTCTTGTCTGTATCAGTTGGACATGTAGGTGTGCAGAGTCAGTCTGGGGACTGGTGTGTTGAAGAAGCCCACAGGAGATATGTAGGAGCAGTTGAGGACTCTGCTGTGAGATTCAGGTATAGCCATTGCTCTGGTGAGGGGCTGGCTTCTGCCACAAAGGAGGACTTGTACTGAGGAGATGTGCTGGGATGATGTGTGCCCAAGCACATTCACGTGGCTGCACTTGAGGAGAATCTGAAATACAGTCATCCTTTGGTATCCACAGGATTGGATCCAGGGCACCCTCTCTTGTGGTTACCAAAATGTGTGTATGTTCAAGACTTTCATATAAAATGGCATCTTTTTTGCACAGAACATACATCCTCCCAGATACTTTAAATAATCTCTAAATTACTTATATTACCCAATACAAGGAAAATCTATGTCAAGGGGAGCATGAGGGAGAAAAGTCTGCACAGATGCAATTTAAAAAGTTTCAATTCAATGTTGATTAAATTTACAGTTATGCTCATACTCTGTTTTACCCACTAAATGTCCTACATCTCTCCAAACTCCCCGGATGTTCTTTAGCATCCACCACCCTCTAAAGTACTTAGGTTTTTAATCCAAAACCAGAGTCTCAAAAAGGCCAAACACTTGGGAGGAAAGTATTTCTAGGTACATGGTATACACAGTTATATGATATTCATCCTATAGGAAAACATTGGTTAAGGGGATTGGCTGAAAAAAATTTAAAAATTCACTCAATGTGGTCATGTTTACACTCCTTTTGTCAACTCAAAATGTCTGTTTGAACAGTGTCTCTGGTTTATTATAATCATCACTCCCTCTCAAGTAGCAGCTAATGTGGTTGGGCTTCACAAGTGTGAGTAAAAGATTCAGAGTAGCAGGGCAACTGTCTTCAGTCAATATTGTCACGTAGTGATAATTTCCAGGAATTGTGCATTCATTTGTCATTTTCCCCTACTTCTAAAGCTAAATTTGATTTTTTAGGCAAAATATAGATATGTGGCTGGACTATCTCAGGACCATAAAATGATGGTTGTATGAAGTGCTTTGTGAAATTAAAGCTCCTAGCCAAAGATGCTTTACTAAAAATCAGGTCATATATTAAAACAACAAAAGACAGCAAACAGCTGTCTAAAGTATATTTTGTCTCGCTTTGCTGTGCCCCTTGGGTTTGCCCTTCCAGAGATTCTGCTTTGATGCACATTCATAACCCACTGAGTCTTGTTTCTGCCATGCTTGTTCCTTCTAAACATTGGAGACACATATCAGATACCTTGCCTCCTGCAGTTGTATCTGTTTACAGTGGTGGCCTTCCTAAAGCCCTGGAGCTTTCTCAGCATCACAAAACTCCCTAAAGAACTCATAGTAATTAGAGTGATCTCATAATAGGACCACATTAGTCCTACTATTAGTTCAGTAGGCAGAACAGAGTCCAGAGGCCGACCAGGTATATATAATATAACCAGCTATCTCTAGGCTCCATCTAGCCCCATGTATGTACAGAATTATATTAAAAAATAGTAGGAATTTGTGGATAGAAGCTATAGGCATGAAAATCCTCTCTAAACACCCTTCACTTTCCCTAAAGTTGAAAATTAAAGACAGCATCCAGTATGTCCTTTACTCCTTCCTCTTGGCTTCCTGTCTCTTCCTTCTTCCCCTTCCACACTGTGCTCCCTATCCTGTCTGCTCCACAGATGGCTTCCCTGGACAAGAACAGTTCTTTCCTCACTTTGGTTCCTTTTCTAGAGAGCAAGAGATTCTCAGGATGATGAAAATCCTCCAGTGACTCCCAGAATTCTGATGAACAAAAATGTGCAACTTCATTTCTTTGGGAATTTCCTGTATGTTAAACTTGGCTTTCCAATTCACTGGACTATGTTATCATTGTTGACTATCCACTTCAAAAAAAAAAATAGTGTGATACTTATATTTTCTAAAACAAACATTTTTATAACTATATATCTCAGTAGACTAACATACACAATTGCTAGATTTGGAACCATAAAATGTATCTGTTAAGATTTGGGTGAAATCAATGAAGGGAGTCTTACTTTGTATGTTTCTGAATTGTTTTGAATTTCTTGTATAAAATTTCATGTTACTTTTGTAATAAAACAAAATAGTTAAAAGTACTTCTTAGGGTTGGGGATATAGCTCAGTAGTAGAGCACTTGCCTATAGCATAAACAAGGCCCTGGGTTCCATCACTAGCACTACTGAAAACAAACAAACAAACCTAACAAAACAAACAAACAAACAAAACAAACAAACAAAAAGCAAACCTACATACAAGAGTATAGCATCTGAGAATAGAGATATTTAGAAACAAAATTCTCCTAAAAAACTTCAACTGTCCTTTTCCATTTCTTTTAAAATTTCTATTAATTATACGCAGTAAAAATTTACTATTTTAATGTATGGATAGGAGTCTTGATGATTGTGAAAAGTTGTATAAGCACTAACATAATTAAGCCGAAACAGTCTCAGTGCCCTTCCTCTTCCCTTGTGCTATCCCTTTGCCATCAAACACTCTTCCATCCTCCATCTCTGTGGTTATGTTCTCCATTCCTAGTTATGCCTTTTCCAGAATGTCATAGAAATGGAAACATAGGCCTCTGAATCTAACTTCTTTCACTGAGCATAATGTGTCTAAGATTTATCCATGATATCATGTGCTATCAGTGGTCTTGTTCTTTTTTGTTTCTGAGTAGTATTTCATTGCGTATGTATACTATAGTTTGTTTTTCCAACCCCGGCTGAGGGACGTTTATATTATTTCCAGTTTTTGGTAATTATTAATAATGCCACTGTAAATGTTTGCACACAGGATTTTATATTTTCACATGGCTCAACACCTGGGAGTTGCTTTTGCTCAGTCATGTGATGTTGACTTGTGTATCTTTGTAAGAAGCTGCCAACTCTTTTCAAGGAGGCCATATCATTTTGCACCCTCAACAACAGTGCATGCAAGTTCCAGTTGCTCTCCATTCTCATAAACACTTGGTAGGGTCAGTTTATAAAAACATTTAGACCCATTCTAGCAGATGTGGAGTGCAATTTCATTGTAATTTTATTTTGCATTTCCCTAATAACTAATCATCTCTCCATGTGCTTATTTGCCATCCATGTATCTTTTTGGTGAAGTATCTTTTAAAAATTTTGTTCATTTTTATGGGGTCATTTTTATTTTTTTATTTTAAAATTTTCTATGAAAAAATAAAAATTTCCTAAGAAAATGGGACTAACAACAGTTAACACATTGTGTATCATAATCTTAAAAGAAGTTACTCAGAGTACAAGACATAGACAAAAAAGACCATCTCTTATAAAGAAGAAACAGATAAAAGCGTAAAACTTTTTTTTCAATGAATTCTGAGAAACTAGTTGTATATATGAAACATGCTAGCATATGTAGTAAAATACTTTTGAAACAATGGAATAGGTAAGTTGAGGAAGTATTTGATCTTCTCCTTACTTCCTATTTATGTTTCTCTCTCTAAGGAAACCATGCAATATTTAGGTTTGTGGGTCTGACATATTTCATTTAACATTAAGTTCTCAAGTAGCATCTATTTACCTATTGATGCCTCAAGTTTATCTTTCTTTATGGTAGAATAATATTCTATTATGTATAACTAATATGAAGTTATTTTTTAATTGTCCAAATTTAAGTGTTATGTTTATATCCTAGATACAAATCTTTTATCACTTGTGATGTTTGCAAATATTTTTCCCCAGTGTGTAGCTTGTTTTAAAAATTTTTTCTCATTAATATCATCAGCAGGGCAAAAGATGGTTATTTTGATGAAGATCAGTTATTTGCCTTATGTATTGTGCTATTGGTGTCAAACTTAGAATTTTCTGCTTATCTTAAAGTCACAAGATTTTCTCCTGTTTCTTTCAAAAAATTTTGTAGGTTTTTGTTTAGATTGTGGCCTCATTTATTTTGAGTGAATTTGAAAATAATTTATGAAATATGTGTCCATGGATATTCATTTGTTCGAGCACCAGTTGTAGAAATAATTGTCATTTCTTCATACCAAACAGTGTTTATTTTAAAAGAAAAATATGATTCTTCTTAGCAACAGAATTCAAATATCTTCCAACATAAAGGGAAAATAATCCCTTAGATCATTTGATTCAGAAATGACTAAGAATCCTAGAGTTCCTTCTGCTCAAGAGAATACCCACAATGTTTTATTAACAGTGTCATAAAACTAAACATTTTATACCAGGGATTTAGCTCAGTGGTGCTGTGTCTGCCTTGTAAACGTTCCCCTGTACCCAAACAAACAAACAAATTAACTAATCATATTTTATACTGGATTTCTAGGTTGTTTTCTTTGCTCAGATTGTGTGCGTGCTTGCATATGTGTGTGGTACTGGGTATCACAACTGGGGTTGCTCTACCACTGAGTTACATCCCCAGGCTCTTCTAATTTCTTTGAGACAGGGTCTTGCTGAAGTGCCCAAGAGGCATGACTTGATTTTTGTGATCCTCTTGTCTCAGCCCCCCAGAGTGCTGGGCTCAGGCATGCATCACCACATCTGGCTCTTTGCTCAGGAAATGATTATTCTTTTATGAAAAAGTGAACTACACACACACACACACACACACACACACAAACACACACTTTAGAATGGGAATGAAACTTAAAGCTCATTTAATATGATTCCTTTTAAAAATTATAAAAGTGACTCATTTGTGTAACAAAATATAAATAATAAAGAGGAACCATCTGAGCATAGACACAGCAGGGGATACTGGTGTTTCCACTACTCTGTCCTCTCCTTCTTAGTCTTCATGGCTGGATTCTCTTTCTCTACACTGGTGTGCCCAGGGCTCAGTGCTCAGATCTCTTAGTGCTTTCTTCCACTCCCTCCCCAGATGATCTCATGCAATCTGAAGGCTGTTCCATGAGTCCAGTCCTTCCCTCCCTGAACTTCAGCCTGCTATGTCCAACTTCCTCTTCACTTCCAAGATGTCAAATAGCAACTTACCTGACATGATGATCTTGGTTTTCCCACTTAGTCTTGCTCTTTGTGTAGTCTTTGTTATGACATCTTAGGAAAGTGTGCTGCCATTCCTCCAGTTGATAACCCAGCAAACCTGATGACTCTCCCTCTCCTTCAGACCTGATATTCAGTCCTTTAACAAGATCTTTCAACCCAAACTGTTAAAATCCCTTGTGTGTGACCATCTCCCACTACTGAGCTGTCACCTCTGGTCTAGACACAGCCTTGTGTCCTCACTCTGTTCTGGGTCTCCACACTCGTCCTTCACATTGATCTACACACAGTAGCCATAGGATCATTAAAGACATAAACCACATCTTGTCATTCCCCAGCTCAGATTTCACCAGTGGCTTTTAATAAAAACCCACAATCTTAATCACATGGTTTGTCCTGAGCCATAAGACCCTGCGTGACCTGGCTTCAGCAGATCTCTCCAAATTTTTCTATCCTGTGACTTCTGCCCTTGCTTGTTTCTGCTGTTTGATGTTCTTTGAACCCAAACTCCTTGACCACGTAGGGCTTTGGGTGTGTTGATTTTCACTGGGGATCTCAAGGCTCTTGTGCGTAGGAAGGCACTTATGTGCCTGAAGCTCCCCTTTCCACAGAGGTCTCCCTGACTCCTTCTGCAAGCACTTGCCATTCTCTCCACCTGCCCTATCTTCACATTCTGCTGTATTGTTCTTCAAAGAATTTGCCACTGCCTGGCTTTATGTTGTTTATTTGCCATTTGTCTCCTGTGCTGAAATGGAAGCTCCTTGAATGTGGAACTTTACACTCTCCCGTGCTGAAGCCTCACCTTCTAGAAAACAGTCGAGGCCATAATAGAAGCTTGGTAAACATTTCTGGCAGGATTGAATACAGAGTAAAATTAATACGTGCAGATTCCTTTGCACCCTATTTCCCTCCCACTCCTTGCAGAAGTTATTACTGTTAATAGTTTGCGAACTAGTTCTCTGGACTTCCAAAAGTAAATATAAAGGCAGCCAAACAGCTTTTTATGATAATAAAAGTTGTTTTACATCATACCTTTTCTGTCTTAATAATATATTTTAGATATTTTCTCCTAGTAGTTCATCTGCCTTTTTATATGAGTCTGAATAGATAATTCTTCTTTTTTTTTTTTTTTTTTTTTTTTTTGTGTACCAGAGATCAAAATTGGGACCT
>NW_022900928.1:77341167-77408978 GCF_012274545.1 Fukomys damarensis
TTTTTTTTTTTTTTTTTTTTTTTTTTGAGATAGGGACTTGCTATGTAATTCAGGCTGCTCTTGCACTATGTACTCTAGCCTGACCTCAAACTTGCAGTGACAGTGATCCTCCTGCTCAGCCTCCCAAGTGGGATTACAGGTGTGCATTCCCACATGCAGCTAGATAAGTATTTTTTAAATGGCTACTTTCTAGTCAATAATACAGAATACCACAATTTACTTAGTCACTGTCCTGTTAATAGATATGTGCATTATGTCTACTTTTTCACAATTATAAACAAGGTTGCAGTGAATATGCTTATACATACATCTTTGTACACATGGGCAAATAGAACACTCAAACTATAGAGTTGCTTAAGAACTTGCTATGTACTGCTTAATTTATCCTATTAACAAATTATACTTCTTACACTACCAGCCCTGATATATAAGTGTCTGTTTCTTCACATCTTTGCCAATGCAAGATTATCACCACACTTCCAAAATATTATTCCATGTTAGTAAAAAAAACTGGTGGTTAAGATCAGTGACAAAGCACTTGCCCAGCTTGTGCAAGGCCCTGAGTTCAAGAGAAAAGTGACTAATAGCTTGAATTATAGGTAGGCATTACACATTTTCTAAATAGATAAGCTTCTGTTTCTAGACCATAAATTAGCCTGATAAAGAAAGAAAGTACATCCCTTCTGAAACAAATGGAGTAAATTAAAGAAGTAAAGCAACTTGAGATGAGAAACATCTGCATGGGTAAGACCTTTCCAGAGACCTCCATGCCCCGTCATCCCATGAGGTGTGCTTAGAGATCTGACACTACATGCCCAGTATCCTAATTTTCTTGCTGTAAAATATCATTCTCAGATTATTTTTTCCTTAAAAAGAATCCACAACACAAAACCTCAAGTGTTAAAGTTGGCTGGAGAGTATTTGGAGGTTGTAGCACTTGGTGATTTATTGTTATTTAACAGTTTTGTGGTTTCTGCTGGGCCTGGCTAGATGTGCAAAGAACATGAGAAATTGTCTGTTTTAATGATTAGGACTGGTGTCCAGAACAGGGGCCTGGGGTTGAATAAAAAGAGCAATGCCAAGTCAGAGCGGAGAGCCAGTTCATCAGCCGCACCTGGTGGCTTCGATGATGGCAGTCAGTTCTAGGCCAGACCTAGTGTGAAGATTGGTTGGCTTTTGCTTGCTTGTATTCCATCTCCAGGGCCACATGAAGGGCCAGAGGGTACCTGACTCTTCTCTGTTTTCATCAGCTCCCAAATGAGAGGTAGGTACTTTTGTGACATCAGCAATTAGAGTTGGAATGGTTCATTGAAATCAGCTACTCTTACTATACAGATGACAAAATTGAGGCCCAGAGAGGCAAAATGATGCCCATACATCATGATCAAGAAATTTTAAACTTGCTGCTATTAAGCAGTGAAGGGAAAGAGGTCTTTTATTTAAACTTGAAAGATTTAGCTTGTTGGACAGAAATATACTCTTGCTTCATAATCCATCAAGCAGATGTGGCGTGTGATGTATATACTGTATGTCTGCCTCCCATCAGCTGCAGCAGAATTGTTAATCAACCTCCAGTCTCTGACCCAGCCCACAAACCCTCCTGAAGCACAGCACTAGGCAGTCAGTCACTGCCACTCTTGAGTTTTCATGCGAACTGAAACCTGTTGTTCCCTTCTTCTAAATGCTCTATCAACACAACTCATGGGTGGTGCTAAGAGCACCGAACTTTAAGCCAGAACAACTTGGCTTGTCCCTCAGTCTTAGCTATACTATTTCAGACAGGTCATCTGGTGTTTCTGGGACTATTTGTTCATTTCTAAAATGAGTGAGTTGAATTAAATCATCCTTAAGCACCCTTCAACTCAGAAAAATGTTATGATTCAAGGCACACGGGCCTCTCAGTCTGTGAATTCAGTTACAAGCAGACAATTGAGTTAAGACCACAGGCAGTTCTTGGGAAGTTTGTGTATCAAAATCAGAAGTATGTATTTCTAGATTTTTCTGATTGCTTCTTTTCATCTGCATGGTTCCATTGGCCTGTATCCGTGAAACCAGAATTTAGGGACTCACAAAGGGGAAAAGCAAAACATTCCCTTAAAACCCAAGGATTTGCAGGAACTTCTTCCTGGCTGAAGGGAGCATGACCTTTCTCACACACTCAGCCAATCGGATCTCTACACTGCCTGCTCACCTTGAGGTTGTCTCAAGGTCCTTTTTCTTCCTTCTTTTCCTCTATGTAAGCCCCCTTTTGTTTTGTCTTGTTTTTATGTTGGTGGTAGTGGTGTGTTTTGTTTTGTTTTAAGCCTCCTTATGAGCAGGAGGCCCTGCCATCAGACAAGTCTCAGCACGTGGTCTTGTTTGGGCTCCCAGCCCCCTTCTATCCTCGTGCCTTGTGGTGACCTGCCTCTCTGTCTGTCTTCCAGGCTCCCCTTCCCTGCGGGCATATCCTCTCCTCTCAGTGATCACCCGGCAGCCTACGGTCATCTCCCACCTGGTCCCCACCACTCCCGGAATCGCCCCAGTGTTATCCCGCCACGTGGCCACTGAGGCTGCATCTGCTGAGATCCAGGGTGGCGAGGCTCTAGCCAGCAGCGAGTCAGAGACAGAGCAGCCCACACCCCGGCAGAAGAAGCCCCGGCGGAGTCGCACCATCTTCACTGAGCTGCAGCTCATGGGTCTGGAGAAGAAGTTCCAGAAGCAGAAATACTTGTCCACGCCAGACAGGTGAGGATGTGGGGAGGGGACTCTGTAGGGAACACTTTTGAAAAGAGGAGATTTGCTTTTGTGGGACATCACTGAGGACTGTTTCAGCGATGCATGACACTGTGGGAGGAGTCATATTCCTTGACTCAGGCATCTCAACCTTGGATTAACAGAACCCAGAATCCATCACATTGGCCCCCAGAGTCTGCCTGTGGCTGAACGCATACTCAGCATTATAGTTCCACATTTAAACTAGACTCTTCCAGTATAACAAGCAAAGGAAAATGGTAAAAATGGTTTCCCAGGCTCTCAGCTGAGAAACAGGCTTATTTTTTAAGGCCACTCATACTTAGACTCAGGCACAATGCAACTAGATCTGGAAATGGGATCCATAATCTCAGTCTTGTCCCCACCCTCCTACCTCTGAGCTGAGTCAGTTTGATGGGCCGGACCTCAAAACTTCATCTCCTCACTTAAGTTGCTGTCTTAATTGCAAAATATGCAAGAATGTGTCTTTTTTGTTCCTTGAACTCACACAGGGATGGTTGAGCTAAAGTTTGATCCTATTTATTGGAAGGATTTCTCAGGTCATTTTTCCCTTTTGCTCTCTGCCTTGTCCCTATCAGCCTTGACTAGTCCTACCAAAATAGTGAGAAGGAGACTCACTGGAGCTCTGAAGCTACTGCATTTAGTAGAGTTGTGATGAAAATGAAAAGTGAAAGAGGATTCTGCAGATCATCCACTGAAAGGGAATTTGTCTACTGAGTTCAATAACCAGGTACCATCAGCTGTTTGCTGAGGGTTTCCTGAGTACCAACCTCTGTGGCAGATGTTACAGATCCAAAATGTAGTAGTAGGCAGATCCCTTCTGTGAAGGAGGTCATGGGGAGGAATGACACAATAGAACATAGCACCATGAACTAGGTACTAGTACCATTATGGTGCTAGGGCTGTAGGAACCCAAAGATATTAATCAGGGTGGCAGGTAGGGAAGCCTTTTCAGAGGAGGTAACATTTAATAAGAGCTTTGATTCCCAGAGGAGTTGGCACACAAGAGGTACAGAAGCAAGTTTTGTTGAACATGTTAAGGGAAGTGCAAAAGGCTGAGATATCACCAGCTTATGGTGTGAACGAGGACGTTGTGAGAGATGGGCTGAAGGATGGAGGAAGGGCCTTATGTTCCTGCCTGAGAAATATGGACTTTGCTGTTTAGGTAGTTAGCAGCCTCTAAGGCCAGAAATGACATGATAGTGTTTAAATTTTAGAACCAAGGCTTTGGTGGCACCATAACTGATTGGTTAAAAGAGGCAAGGGATAGAGTAGGGAAACCAGTTAGGAAAGAATCTAGGGTGTTGACAGTGGGAACAAAGAGGAGAAAACAGGAGAGAAAAATTTTGAAGATGGAATGGGCAGAATTGATAGTGGAGGAAGAGAGCAGAAAGTTAAGGATTCTACGGCTCTTGGCTTGGGCCACCAGTAAATAAGGATGCCATTCAGTGGTGTGGAAGGAAGACAGGAGGCAGGTGGGTTTGGTGGGAGAAGAGTGAGTTCTCTTTTGGACTTGCACAGACTTGAAGGACTTGGGGTGCATTAAGGTGGACATTAGAGGTAATTCACAAACTTGGGGGTTCAGCTGGGATCTCCAGATATAAGTGTTGTTTTGATTTTCTGGCAGGTAACTGAGAGCCTGGTGGGCCTACGTAGCCATGGGTTTCTCATGAGTTGCATGGTGGTGTGCCTAAAAGGTTTAACATACATAGGTGAAATTTTATTTTTCAGAATCCAGAGAGAGTTTTATAGGAATGTTAGCTCTCAGTAAACCTCTTGGGCTTCCCCATGCCTGTCTGGGCATCTCTCAGGTGACCCACACAGGACTGATTCACTTGCCTGGGGAGGAGGACACATCTGGCTGGCACTGAAGCCGCTGCCTGAACCCGCCCTCTGAGATGTTCCTCTCCTCCCTCCCTACGTGACCAGAGCCATGAGCACTCCCTCCTCCCACAGCTCCTGCTCTTGTCCTCTGTATTTGTTTCTCTGGTTTCCTAGGTGATTCCATTTAAGCGAATATGAAGGGAAGTGAGAATTTGTAATTTGTGGCAGGTAATGAGAGAAAGCCGATGACAGTGAAGTGTGTTTCTGTAGCCAGAGTGAGTCAAGGATGCATATTTCCCAAGTGAGCTAATACCATTTGCTAATGCAGTGGCAGAGCTATGAACTTTCCATTGACTAATGCACCTGATGGCCTCAGGTGAACTGGGTTTGGGAAGGCACTTCTGGAGCCCGGGGAGGCCCAGCACACCAGAAGTCTGTGGGATGGCACCTTGGGTCTTGGTTCTCAGTGAATGACTATGGGTTTGCAGTGCTTCATTAATGGGAAAACTAAGCCTCTTAGCCCAGGGAATTTATTGATTTCTTTCTGTTAATCACTTTCAATAAAACTTTCAGCTGTGAGTGTCCCTTCTACAGGGATGGCCAGCTAGATAAGAAAACAGAATTAAGACAGGTTCTGAAATCTGTCAAAGGCACATTCCACTTTGTTAGTGATTTGATGTGTGTGTCTAGACAGAGCAGAGGTGCTGGACAGCTGCACCTAAGAGTACTTGGAACCTTCAGAACCAGTACCCATGGGTCCTGGCAACCAGTAGGTGTCCTCAGGCAGAGAAAGCTATAGCTGAGAACTTGCATTTAGCACTCCCAATGGTTCAAGATGTGTCTGTGCGGATTTGTGTGAGACAGTGGGCAACAGGGCTGCAAGTGGTTACTCTCAGAAACTTGGGGACCTTCAGAGTGGTAGTCACTGACCAAACTGTTTTACAAGTCCACACTGCTTCACTGAGCATGTTGGCACTGCAGGAAGGTGGCTAATATTGGCTCAGGGTGGTGGCCTTTCAGATGGTGCTGAGGTGACTCACATAGGACAGAGGGTACAGCCTAGAGGACTGAGGTTGGGGTTCTGGCTACAAACTGCTCCTATGTTCTACGTCCCTACTCTCCACTTGGGTTGTATGCTACTCCCTAGGATGGAGCATCCCTGCAATTACTTCTGATAGATCTGACTTGTACAAAAATACTGTGGGTGGGGATGTGCCTCGGTATAGGAGATGGTGTATAAGTTAGATCCAAGGAATCCTGACTCCGCCTCTTTCTTACTCTTCCAGAATCATCTTCTAGGGATCAAATGGGAGATGCTGATCAACTTCACAGGGTGTACAAGGAAAAAAATAAAATGGCATGTGGCAGGTCCTTAGTGTGCTTGTGATGCTCAAGAAATAGTCACTGTATTGTTGGAATTAGCCCAACTACCTGCTCTTCAGGAAGGACTTTGGCTTTTAGAACTTTGCAGAAAGCCACAAAAAAAATGCAGAGTCATGATTAGTAATAACCATGGAAAGCAGGAGAAGCTACAACTTTAATGTTTCATGTGGGATATTTATAACATTTAATTTTTGAACATTTTAATTGTTATAGTTCAAGACAGCTACAGTAAATGAATCAATCCATCAAAAAGTATTTTTCATCCCTGGTTTTGAACTTAGCCATGTGAGAGGCACTTCTGTGGATATAAATGAAGTGGATAGCTGTTGAGTTAAGGAGACAGGAATAACACATGTGAAGAGATTGAGGACAATTGAAGACATGGCACCATCTGGTTGGTTGCTGGCGTGTGGGAGGGTTAACCAGAACCCAGAGGCTTACCTATGAGAGATGGGACTTGAACTGGGTCTGGAATGATGAGCAGGATTCCACAGAGAAATGACTTTACTTTTCATTTCCAGTTTGGACTTTGGATTCAAGTACCTATTTCATGGAGGATATGAGTGATTACAGCAGGATTTCATAGTGACAGCTCAGGCGTCCTTTGCAAATCCATAGTAGACCGGGAATGTTTATGAAAGGGGGACTCCCCCAGGTGTCTGTGGGTGTGGTCATCTGTTTCTTAGCTTCCCAGATTTCTTCCATAGGATTTTTGGAAGGAAAGAAAAGTCCTTTGTGGAAGAATTGGTTTAAGGGGGGTGAGTCTGAGCTGGAGCTAGTCAGCAGACCCTCATCTCTCTTGCCCTCTGCTATCTTCCTCATCCTTCCTTTGTATTTCATGCCTTCTAGGTTGGATTTGGCCCAGTCTCTAGGACTCACTCAGCTGCAGGTGAAGACTTGGTATCAGAATCGCAGGATGAAATGGAAGAAAATGGTAAGAAAGGAAAGAGTTGCTCTAACTGTGTGCCAATCCTGATGAGAAGAACTCAATACAGAGCTGTTGGCCTCAGGCAGGCTCCTTTGGTAGTTTGGCTGTGAGATGGGAGCACCTTCTAAGATGCTGCCTGGACAAGTGGGCATTTGAACTTGTCCTGGATTTCTTAACCAGAGGGATATTCATTTTCAGTTAGAAATCAAAAAAAGATCACAAGCCTCCCAGCTTGAACCCTACCTGATGACCTTTTCAAAGGCCTTGAAGGTCCGACCAATAGCTAAGATCAGAAGTCAGTACTCACCCTTATAGTGACAGAGAACGTATGTCTTCCCTGGAATGGAGAGGCCCATATACTTGGAGGCATCTGAGTCACCTGAGCAGCAGGGGAGTCTGCAGGAGTCTAAGCCCCATCCCAGGATGCTGACTGTGGAGCCTGTGACAGGGCTGTTGACAGTCATATCAACAAGCACCCAGGTTATTCTGAAGTGCATGACCTAATGACCACTGTTTCTGTACTATGGCTGCAGTAACTACTCCCATCTTTGATCTTTAAAAGTACTGGGAATAAAAATTTCTACATTTTGTCTATATTTTGAGAAGAACTTGATTTCATTATTGTCTACCTTTTTTTTCTTTTGAAAGGCACTGTTAAACTCAAATTTTCCAAAGTGGTTAACTGCTTAATTTCCCACTTCTGTAATCCACAAGGAACAGGTCAAGGCACGGAAAAGAAAAAATAGGTGTGGGGTACACACCAGTACCCCATGTCCTCTGACATGGGCCTAGCTCCCAACCTCACTGAGTCTTACTGGGTTTTTCTGCCCTGTATGGACCAGGTACACCATGCCTTCCTTGGGACATTCTAATTTGCTGACATATCTGGTCACAGCCATATTTCCTGGTATTTCAAGGGCTAGAAAATATCATCTTTCAACAGTAATCACATTTCTCATATTTGTAAGTTTGGACTGTACTATTACCTGCTAACATTGAGGGGAAAGAATAAACTAAATATTAATGGTAGTACAAGAGAATATTAATGGAAAAAATTAGAAAACTCAACAAGCAGCAGTTATTATAGTCCCAGAAAGGAAATCCCAGGCAGATCTAATAATATCTTTTGGGGGATCTTGATTTGAATTGGCAGTTTTCAAGTAGAGGTGACTTGAATCATGAAGCCGCTTGCTAAGGCAGAGACACTAGATGGGTGTATAAACAATCATATATTGTATAAATTAAAAAATATATATTTAGTGTCTCTTTTGAATCATGCCTTGTCCTGCGGACCGTGGGAGGTAATGAAATAAAACATAACCATTGCCTTCATGGAATTCATGACCTAGTTAGAAAAAGGAGGCCCAGAAAGCAACTAGAGAGGAAATTTATGATTAATTGGTTGTTTATTATAGATTGATTAAGCTTTTTTGAGCGCAGCAGAGAGCTAGTAAGGAAGGTTGAGAGAGAAGTTACAACTGAAAGATGAGTGAGATTCAGTTGAACAGCCAGTCATTCCAAAAACTCCACAGTGCTATGCACCTGAAACTTACAGTGGAAACCATTTGGGGGGTTGTTCTCTGAAAGAACCAGACTGGGGAGTGAGAACTGCTGGGCCATGTTCCCATGCTTGCCCCTCCCTGGCTGGATCTGGGCAAGTCCCTTCAGTGCTCTCTGTACAAGTTCTACCACCTACCTCCTGCCTTGTCAATCATCATCATTGGAATCAGTGTCTCCTGAGTAGCAGAGGCATTGTTCAAAATGGTTATCAGTAATCTGCTCATGAGTCAGATGACTAAGGGACTGACAGCCAGCCCTCTGCCTGTACCGCCGGTACCTGTAGGACAATGCATGTTCCCTTGCCTCTGACATCACTTGTTTTTCACCAGCCACCATGCTGCTGACATCATTTGTGGGCTGGTTGTTGATAGTCATGGATGCCATATAAATCAAAATGGAAGTATCTCCGCACAATTAACCTCAGAGAATGTTCTAGGCCAATCAGATGAAGGTCCCTTTGGGAAACAAAAGAGCCAAGCTTTTCATTTCACATTAACAATAATTTATAGTTAGTTTCATTAGGGAATGCAGGTACAGGTACAAACTATGAATCTGTCCATTAAAAAATAATCATACTAGTTGGAGAGACAGGCATGAAAACTAAACTGTACAGAGAGACTGGGGCAACTGAAGGAGGATTTATAGGATTCAGAATCAGAATAGAGAAAGGGAGACTTCACGGGAGAGGCACCACCTAAAAAAGTTTCAGTGGGTAAATAGAAATGTACCCCTGAAAGTGGGAATGAATTCAGATAGGAAGAAGGGACAGGAGTCCTTAGGTGCATGCAAGCATTTCAAAATGGCAGGAGTTGCCTGTGAGGGACTGTGTTCTATTGGGAGTCTGAAATCTGACTCCCTTGGAACAGCGAGGCATTGTTGAGATTTGGATTGCTTCATCTGTTTTCCTGGTAAAACTCTTTCAAGGCTATCTCTTCAGGTACTGAGAGGAAAAGAAAAAGATAATTGGGTAATAAAGATGTCTCAAGGCTAGTAACCTAATTGGAACTGGAAAAAGATTAGCACTTGTTTCTCATACGTATTCACATGGCTGCCAAGGACTACCTGCCAAAACCAAGATAGCATCTCCAACTAGTTTTGACTGGTCAGCATTTGTAATCTATAGCGGTTGGGTAAATCTAATCTTGCACATTAGATGGGACACTCACCCTCTATTCCATTTCTGTTGGCATTAACTCCAGTAGGATCCACAGTGTTTTGCAACAGGCTGAATGCATCTTATTATTCAGTGGTCTTGTTTTAGCTTTAAAATACAGCGAGATGATCCAAGTGGATACCACATTCTTCTCCCACTTGCAGAATTTGTGTGGGCTACATACCGCCCACCATCATTATCTTTTGCATTGAAAGTCCCCAGATAGTCAAGAATTCTGTGAAATCATTACCAGTTAATATCTATGTAATCTTGGACAGGTTCCTTAACCTGTGGGTGCCTCATCAGTAAAATAACTTAACATATACCTTATAGAGTTGTATCAACTGAGCTAATTTCTATATAAGAGCAGTGAGGGCCATGTAGGACACCGCCAAGGGGTGTTAGCTGCCATTATTATTGTTGTTATATATCTATCCACAAAATCCATGTCTCCAAAGATCCAAATTTATGGAGGCTAACAGAGATAAACTGAAAGAAAATTCCATGGGTTTCTGGGACCCTGTGCTTTTCTTCTGGTTAAGAGTAGCCCTGGCTACTTGGCATTTGGGGCCATACTTGAGGTGTAACAGAACATCCTGTGTTCAGGCTGGGACACTCAGCTAATGTGAACCATAATGTTCTCGGAGGAGATTTATGGCTGGAGCATCAAAACTTGTTTTTTTCAGCTTCATGAAAAGTGCCATCAGTTATGTGGCCCACACAGTTCTAAAAAGCTATAGATAGAAAAGGGAACAAAAAGGATGCAGGTCAAGAGTCTATTTCCTGCAATCTGCAAGGACACTGGGTGATTGCAGATAAATGCCAGACACAGAAAAAATAGTCATGCATTTTATGTGTCCCCTACACATTCTGTAGGATAAAATACTGGTAAAAGTGTTGGCTTTGAATAGGAAAGCTGTTTCCTGTCTCAGAAGGGAAAGAGGGAGAAGGTTCCCCTCTACACTGGCATTCTGTGGTCTCTAGCCAGACTGCTTGTCCCCCACCTAAGCATCTCTAGAAGGAAGAAAAAGATCATCTTCACATCCTCAGTGCCAGAGCATTTGAATGCCTTGCTTTGGAGTTTGGAAGAAAACTGTCAGCAGACTGCAGAGCTAATAAAAGTAGATGGTATGCTACATATTTCTTCAAGAGGCAGAGAGAAGCATGTGATCTCTGGTACAGTGGATTGCCTGGCATCGTTGCACCAAGGGAACAAATCAGCTCTAGGAATAGCTGGGGAGGAGTACCGCAGGGTGCATGGAAGTACAGTTCCTGGTGCAGGGAGGTTCTGAGATAATTGCATGTCTCAGGTGTGCTTGGAGGCAGGGGGCCAGAAGTTGATGTGGAAAGCAGCCAATAGGGTAGTTATCTCCTAATTATTGCTTGCACTGGAATGTTTTATTCCATTTAAAAATGGTCTGATTGTTTTGATTTCTTTTTCATGCTGTAGGAAAACAGCCAGATGAGATCGATCCAAGCTGTGTGGGTGGTGTTCTCTAATTGCTGGGCTGGACTTTCTTTTGCCAATTAGGTGGCTTCCTTAGACCGGCCCTTTCTAAAACATGATTACTGCATGGGGCAACTTACTTTTATATAACCTCTTTCATACCCAGTGGAGTTGCTTTCAACAGGTAAATTCCTTCTTGGCACACTTAGGTACTTTCAAAAGCCTGTGCTCAGAATGAAATCAAAATCAGATACTGACTCACCTGAAAATGACTACAGGGACATCTTCTCCCCAGAGATGTTTTCTGTCAGCATCCACGCTTTTTTAAAGGTCCCTTCACAACTCTGTGTTAGCTGTTCAGGCAGATTCAAACAGAGCAGATTCACTGCTAAAAGGAGGTGTTTCTTGAGAACATGTGGTTTTCCTCATACCTGTACACAAAAATTAGTTCAAATTTTATGATAGATCTAAATGTAAAAACTAAAACTATAAGGTTCTTAGAAGAAAACATAAAGGTAAATATTTACAATATGAGATAAGACAAAACCTCCTTAGAAATGACACTGATAGTATAAATAACAAAACTTAAATGGAACTTCATAAAAATTATGAACTGTTCTGCTGTGAAGAAAATCAAGAAAGATAATCCATAGAATGGAATCCAATATTTTCAAAACTTATATCTGATAAGGGACATTTTAAAATACTTAAATAACTTTCATAGCACACTAAGAAAGAGATAACCACGTTTAGAAAGGGTAGTAAAGGATTTGAATAGATTTTTCTCCAAAGAAGATACACAACTGTCTAATAAGCACGGTGAAAAGATGCTAAACTTCATTAGTCATCAGGGAAATGCAAATCAAAACCACGATGAGCTACCACTTTGCACCCATTTGGATGACTATAATCAAGAAATCATAGTAACAAGTGTTGGTAAGGATATGGAGAATTGGAATCCATATATGCCGTTGTTTGAAATGAAAAATGATGCCACTGCTCTGCAAAAACAGTCCTAAAAATGTTAATAATGTTAATCATAGAGTTACCACATGATTCAGCAATTCCATTTCTGGGTGTATACCCAAAAGAAGTGAAAGCAGGAAGTTGGACAGATATTCACATACCTTTGTTCATGCTAGCATTATTAGCATTATTAACACTAGGCAAAAGGTAGAAGTAACCCAAATGTCCATCAACAGATAAATGAATAAACAAAACATAGTATATGCATAAAATAGAAGGTTATTTTCTCAGGCACTCTGCAACATGGATGAACCTTGAGAACACTATGCCAAATGAAAGAAGCCAGTCACAAGAGTCTACATATCAAATGATTCCATTAATATGAAATGTCCAGAATGGAAAATGTATAAAGATAAAAGGAAGATTTGGTGGTTGCCTAGGGCTGAGTTCAAGGAGTTGAGGGGAAATGCAGAGTACTGCTGATAGGTATGAAGTTCCTACTGGGAGTGATGAAAGTGTTCTGAAATTGCATTGTCATAAGAGGTTCCCAACTCTGTGACTGTACTAAAAATTACTGCATTGTGCACTTGAGATGGTCAAACTGTACAAGTGAATTGTATCTCAAAGCTGTTTTGTAAAAATTTGTGATTTGATGGTTTGCTACACTCTTAAAGTTCAGCTCCTGAAGGACCTCTGCTGTTCTTGAAGAAGAGACATTGTCAGTAAATATCACTGACTACATAGAAAGTTTATTGGAAGTTAGGCTTTCCTAGGAGAGACACAGAATTTGCTTTCACTGAACTTCTGTGCAACTAAGGAAAATACCATTAAGTTAGTAAGTGCTGTAGTTTGAATCTAGAAATTTCTCAAAGACCCATGTTTAAAGCCTGGGTCCTCAGCTTGAGGCTGTTGGAAGGTGATGAGACTTTAAGAGGTGGAACCTAGTAGAAAGGAGTTAGGTCACTGGGGGTGTGTCCTTGAAGAGCATATGTCCTTTCCTGTCTCCCTCCCCCACCTCTCTCTTTGCTTCCTGTTGACCGTGAGGTGAGCAGCTCCCTCTACCTCAAGCTCTTGCTACTATAATGTACTAACTCCCCACAGGCCCCCAAAGCAACAGACCAAGTGTCCACAGACTGAAACCTCCCAAACTATGAGCCAGAATAAACATTTCCTCCTTCTATGTTGATTTATCTCAGGCATTTTGTCGCACAGATGTAAAGCTAACTAACACAGTATAAGTCAGCTTACACTCCTAATTCACTGCTTAATTCAAATCCTCCCAAAGCCCTTCTCACTAGCACCCTAGAAAATCAACCTCACCAAGTTAGGTTTTAAAGCCAATGGAAAAGGACCATCTGTTCCATTTAAAGTAAGATATAAACAGGAAAATAATTATCCCTTTCTACATATGGGATTCCCATGTAGAACTCAAATTGGGTTAATAAATGTGTAAGACCTTTCATATCAGCAAAAGCCATTTAGGGTACAATTCTTCTGCTTGCTTTATGTGGAAAAGCTTATTGAGAAAGATTAGTTAATTCCATCACAGTTATTAAATAACTGCTGTATGGAGGGACTTAGGAGTAAAGTAGGCAAGGAGACATGCAGAGACAGCATTTTATGAAAAACTCCCATGGCAAATGGCAAAGAGAATTTGACTTGAAGCAAGGCTTCCAGGCATGTTCTGAGATGAGGAAATCAATCTGCCATTCAGGAACGTGTCTGGCCCTCTCACACTTATTATCTGCGGGCTACCCTCAACTTACCCTGTGAAATTATTATCCCCATTTTGCAGATCAGAAAACCGAGGTTCAGCCTCTTTAAAGGGTGTTTCCCACAGACAAAGCTGATAAGTGTCAGAGTTGGGACTACTTTTCCAAATTTCAAATTTCATCCTACTACACCCTATTCTTTAAATTATAAAAAAAACCTATATTTTATAATGCATTTTTTTCTGATAATAGAAATACTTATACACAATCCTTGTTGAAAATTTACAAAATACATAAAGAACACAAACAGATGAAAATTTTTCCAAGATCCAGACACTACAAACAAGAAGACATATAGTTGTCTAGTGTACAAGTTGGACTATGCTAATAGCCTTTTTGCAAAAATGAATAATCAAACCATATCAAATTCAGTGGTTAAATTAAACGATGAACTTATGAGGAAATATGATGTGGTTCTCATCTAATTTTGTTTTTGACCAGAATTGTGGAATTAAGTTTACGAACCAAGGTACTACTGTATTTGTAAAATTTCCCATTTTATTAGACACTACCCTGTATAATGTTGTAATAATTATCAAATATTTTCTTTTTGGGATATGCTATCATTATGTACCTGATTACATGGCTAAACCTTTAGGGAACCCTCCTAACTTTTGCTGTTATAACAAATATTGTGAAGAATATTTTACAAATCACCTTTATCTCAGTCTTAGATAACTTTTTAGAATTTATACTAAGGAATTTCCATGTCAAAAAGGGTTGCATGTTTTGAGACTTTCGATTTGAATTCTCAGATTGTCTTAAAAAGTTTGTGTTAATTACACCTTCACATTAGAGTGTAATTGTTTTTCCTTCTTGCCATAAACATTGTCCTTTTAATTTGTCAACATGATAGTTTGGATTAACCTTTTACTTTTCATTTATTTCCTTATTGAATTAATTATTTTTAGGGAGGTGTTGGGAATCCACCACTACATTCCCTGTCCCCTGGAGTTGATCTTTCCTGTGCTTATGATCAAGTAAATAAATGACAAAATTGGGATATTGACTAAAAGTGCATGAAGCCTGAGTGGAACCATCTTCATAGTCCACAGGAGAGGAGGACTTTAAGATATGTTTTGCCAAACTCTCTATCCTGGCTGCTGGGAAGGAAGGGTTTAGATGCTGTGTGAGTTGTTGGGGTGGGTGTGGAAAAGTGACGGAAGGAGTTAATTTAGATTCTGTAACATTTTTTTCTCATATAGGTTCTTAAAGGTGGACAGGAAGCACCCACAAAACCTAAAGGTCGTCCCAAGAAGAACTCCATCCCTACATCAGAAGAGATTGAAGCTGAAGAGAAGATGCACAGCCAGGCCCTGAGCCAGGAGAGCCTGGAGCCCTCACAGGAACAGGAGGAGCCCTGCACACAGGAACTAAAATCGTGTGACGTCCCCTTGGAGGTGGCAGAGTCACCAGGCCAGCCCCAGGAGCTGCCAGGAGCCTCTTCCAAACCCTTGCCATTAAGCTAAAATAAAACTCTTTTGGGGGAAGGGAGACTGGGAAGAAGGGAAAAGTGAAGGCAGGGAGACTAGGGAGAGAAACACTTCTAACACCAGCTGAGGGAGAAGAGATACACTTGCCTCCTACCCTCCTACAGTTCTCTGCGCCTTCATCGCAAGCATCTGATGAAGACTTGCTTGTCTTAAGCCTTCCTCTTCCTGGAAGGCTGTGTAAGCCATAGATGCCCTTGATTGAGAGAGACAGTGCCTTGGAGCTCCTGTCCCTGTAGGGGTGATGGCTGTTGGGCTGGGTAGACGCACCCCATCAGCCTGCAGTGGAGGGTATCACTCACCTGCTCCCTCCCCGTGGGCAGTCAGTCATCAAGTAGAGAGAGAGATGGAGGCTCTTGGACAGCCTGCCCAGGCTTCTTGCTGACTCAGCACTTATTTCTGTAGGTTTAATGTTTTGGGTCTTTCTTTGGGGTGGGATAGAGTTGGAGGAAGGGAGTTGTGAATTCTTAGAAATGTTTCTGGATCATGTTTGTTTGGAGACGTGTGCCTTTGTACCCATTATCAGATGGTCAGGTGACCAGTAACTGATAAGCCTTGTTTTTCTTGCTTCTTTAAGTTGCCTCCCTGAAGCTGCCAATGCAGATATGTTAAGATAACTTTTATTTTTTAATTAAAAATAAATCTTTCAAAAGGGTTGAGTGTCCTGTTTCTTCTGGGGAGTGTAGGTAACCCTCTTGAATGTGTCCTATGGGGAGAAACCAGAAAGACAGCCAGGCTCCCTGAGCTTCCTTTCCCCATCTACAAAATAAAAGGCTGGGCAAGGTCACTGGAATCCTTGTGGCAGGAGCCATGGGACTCAGGACTGAGAGCCCAGGGTGAGGAAGGAGCAGTGCAGCTGGGCTCCATCTACCACAGAAGCTGCTCTACATTTTGAGTGTCCAACTCTAGAAATACTTTTTCAAAGAGGTAATATATTTATATGCTCCCAAAGTCAGAACTCCATGAAAAGAAGTCATGCTTCTGCACTGCCTTCTCATCCTGTGTCTTACAGGTAATCTTTTTTTATTGGTTCTTTATTTATCCTTCCAGTTCTTTATGAAATATCCATTTGGAAAGCTCTGGAGCTTTCCATAAAAGAAGGTTTGAGAACAACTTGGCTACAGCTACTCAGTAATTTTAAATTTAAAAGTTATATCCCAGTCTGGGATTGTAGCTCAGTGCTAGAGTATGTGCTTAGCATGTGTGAGGCCCTGGGTTCCATCTTAAACACTGCAAAAAGAACAAAAAAAGGGAAAAAGTGAGTAAAACAGTATTCCACTTTTCATAACACCAGGAAAGATGCAGGCACCAGAATTTCTAAAGGGAAGACTGGCTCCCTCCTGCCTCCCTTTTTGTGCATGCTAGCTCTGTTGCCTGATTTCCCAGGGGTCACCTGAAGGGTTGTTTATGTGATGCTATGCAGGATAGTGTGCCCAATTACTGGATGGCCAGTCACTCATTATACAGTCCTTCTGCCAAGTTGCAGGCATGGGGAATACCAACCAGTTTTCACAGGGGCCTCAACTGAGAGCCAGAACTTGTTATTAGTTCTATGAAATAATCATATAATTCATTTCAGAGTTAAACAGGAAATGTTTGCATATTTTCAATCACATGGCTGCCTACTTCTCCTCATTAATGTGGACAATCAGAAAAGGACTGGAGTTTTGACATTGCCAAGGAGGTGCCTCTGTCCCCTTTGCTATTGAAACCAACAAAGAGAAAGCAGTCTTTCTCTGAATGTTTGTGAATAGACAAAGGAGTTAAGGACTTGGCCTCTGAGAACCAGTTTGCACAGACCACACCTAGCTGCCTGTGCAAGATTGTTTGTGCTGAGCATGCAGAAAGTTCCGTCCCTCACCTCCAGCCTACCCACAGTACGATTTCATGACTGGCCTACCAGGTGGTGTCACAATGGCCAGATTAAGCAGGTGGCTGCATGCCAGGTTAGTCTCATGCCATCCTGTTCATGCTGCCCCAGAGAAGTATTCTACTGGGATGCTGGCTTCCTATGATGAGTGTTGGTCTTTTTCCCTGGGCTCTCATGTTGTCCTTTCCTGTGTTGTCCAAAAGTGAATGTCACTGAACAGACCCATGTGTATATGCACACTTACTAGTGTAGCTGAGTGCTGGGTTTCAGGTTCTTGACTTACAGCTTTTACTCTGTGGCTCCTCCCTTTGGGTTTGTTTCTTGTCCCTAAGGGTTGAAGATACTTTACTGGTGAATTTAAGACCTGGGATTATCTTTCCTTGTGTTTTATAAGGCCCAGCCTAAGGTTACCTCCATTTACAAGCCCTCAGTTTATCCTCCAGCCTCAGGCTGCATGGCCTTGCCCAGTAACTCAAAGAGGGACCAGTCTGGGTCTTAAAAATACATTTTTGGACTGAACCCAGAATCTTGCACAAGTTAGGTAAGCGTTCTACCACCAAGCTGCATCCTTAGACATATATATTTTAAAATTAAAAATCTTACATGTTTATAGTGTCTTGAAATCTTTTCACATGTCTTGAAATGTGCATATATTATAGAAGGGCTTTATCAGACAAATTAACCTGTGCATCATACACTTAGCCATTCAAGTGTTGAGAACAGTTGAAATCTACTCTCTTAGCAATTTTTAAGTATATATACCTTTTTAAATATAGTTACCTTGTGTACAATGGATCTCTTGAGCATATTCCTCTTTTCAAACCTAAATTTTATATCCTTCAACTGACAATCTCAGTCCTTGTTGGGCAGTATTTACACTCCCACCCCTGGGCTCACCAGGGCCTCTGGTAACACCATTCTACACTCTACTTCTGGATGGTCTACTCTTTTAGATTCCACATGAGCCAGAACTTGTGTTATTTGTCTTTCTGTGACTATCTTATTCCACTTAATGTCCTCCAAGTTCATCCATGGTGTTAAACAAATGACAGGAATTTGTTCTTTTTTATGGTTGGACACTATTCCATTGAGTCAATGTAGCATATTTTCTTTGCGCATCCTTTGTGGATAGTTAGACTGAGTCCATAACTTGGCTATTGTGGATAATGCTGCAATGAACAGGGAGTTCTGATGTCTTTTTGAGAGACTGATTTCATTTCCTCTGAACATATCCTGATAGTGGATTGTGGGATCATTCTGCTTTTAACTTTTGTTTGTTTTTTATTTTTTTGTTTTGTTTTGTTTTGGTACCAGAGATAGAACTCAGGACCTTGTGCTTTTGAGACAGGTAGGCACCGCTGAGCTAAATCCCCAGCCCTGCTTTCAGTTTTTTAAAGAAGGGGCTGGACCTTGTGCAGGCATGCTCAATGCTGCCTGTGCCTTGCTGTAGAAATCAAGCTGGGCCTTTCCTCAAGGGCCATCTTTCACTTTTGTCTTTAGTTCCCAAGACTTTTGACCTGTGTCTAGAAGCCAGCTTCACAAGCTCTACTGACACATGACTAGGAGGTTGTTCTCAATGGCACTGAAGATAGGGTTTCCAGTGGTCTTCAGCATGGACAGCACTCCCTTCTTCCTATCTTTCACGGGGGCCACTTGACTGTTTTTCTCCTATGGTCACCTACTTTTGTAGGCCTTATGTCCCTTCTCTGGATTGCTGAATCCTGACCTCTGATAGTTTACGGTTTTACTTTGAGAGTCTGATCACTGGATGATTCTTGACGTTTTCTAGAGAAAGGGAGAGAATTGAGTTAGTCCTCCAGAATCTATATTTCAAGAAGATGCATAGAGACCTTGGCCACCTCTGTTTTGGAAGGTCTCTGCTTTAGGAGACTTGGAGAGAAAAAACGTTGTGTACATACTTTGCCCTCCAGCTGTGAAATATGTGATTTATTCCATTTTTAAATTAATCTATTAGTCATGCCACAAGCTTGCACCCTGAAATTACCAATAGCCTGTTATCCTGTCATGCAGATGCTGCTTGATTGCAAAAGTTAAAGCCCAGTTGCTGATAACCATTTATCCCAGCTGCCTAGCATGGCTTCATTGCATATTCCCTGTCACTGAGGATAGTCCACATCAGCTCAAAGTGATTCTGATGCTATAATGATACTAGAAGACCCTGAGCTCACTATGCTCTCATAATAATTAAAATCACAACTACAGGTGCTATGATGCATCTGATTTTGCCCAAATTAGGGGAAAAAAGAAGTGACAGTCTGATCCTTTGAAATCTCCCATTCCAATGCAGACAATACCCCTCATAACCCAGTCCTAGTAAAAACCCAGACACCATACTTATTTGGGGCGAAGGTGTCTGTAAAGCATGAGCTCCTCTTCTCCATTCATTGGACACTGAACAAAATGTCATCTCTGCTCTCAGAACTGTTTCATTATTTGCATGTGGTACTGAATATGAGAAGACCTGCAAGTTTGGTAAATGATATTGAGTAGGGAACCCTGCAAACTCAGCACAAAGAGAGGTTAATGTTTTTCCATGCTGAGAACCAAGCCCAGGGGCTGATTTGCTATTCCCTGCAGTCCTCATCATTAGCACATCCTCAGACCTTATGATGGGTTCAGGTAGTCTTAATATAAAAATTTGGAGGGGGTTCTCTGGCTCAGCTCTCACACCATGCATCTGTTCTGTTAGAGAGCAAAGGAATCCAAGTGTAAGTACCACACTGTCAATAAGCATCCCAGGTAACCCACCTAATCATGAGTTTATGTTCTGGGGCACTGTGCACTCCAGATTGCTTATGCATCATCTACAGGGGTTTGCTAAGGCACAACCCTCTGCCCTCAGTAACTAAACGAGGGTTATGGTATGAGCCATGAGCCTTCAAACTAGTGTAAATAGATGAGAAGCCATCCTTCAATAGGCCAGTTTTGAGTTTTTCTAGAAATGCCTTCAAGTGGAGGTCTGAAGCACTGTGAGCCTTCCCCTCAAGAGAGTACTCAGAGTTGACTGTCATTTCATGACCTTTCAACTTCCTTCCACTCATCCTTGTTCCATACCTCTGGGCCTGGGTTAGAAGTGAACTGGAGGATCTGGGCTCTGTCCATAAAAGAAATAGTTCTTCATCAGCTGGTCTCGTAGCAGTCACTCTATTCCTTGCATCTACCTTAAACACTATGCTAGGGCTCTCCCCTACTCTTTCTCCTGCCCATGTCAATGGCTAGACCATTTTCTTGTCCTCTGGCAATTTTCTGTGGGTGCTCCCTCCATCTTACCCCCAATTCTGTGTGAAAAGAATCATGGATGAGCATTAAATATTGGGGTAACTGAAATGTGCTTTGCACAAAAACTTGCTTTTCAGGATTTCTAGGCAGTTTGTGACTGTGTTGCCTGAAGCCCTGAGTGTCATCTTTATGTAAATATCTTCTTTCTGGGCCAAAATTGCTCCCTGCTCAAATGCATAGAAAGCATCTCTTCTGCCTGTTTGGATCCTTTGAATCTGGTGTGCTCTGTACCCAAGAGACAAAAATCCTTTCCCTACCCATCTTGTCTGTCCTTTTTATACTTCTCAACATTATAGTCTGAAGTCACCTCTTCCTTAATTAACCTCATCTCTTCTCCAGTCCAACCTGTTCAGTACTTTCTCACCTCTTCCTCTTAATGCACCTTTGGTAACTACCATTGTTGTTCTGCCATTTTTCCAAAGAGGACACAGATTCCTTTTGTTTCCCTATTAGAGTGTGAATTCCTTGGGGCTGTTTTTCAGTTCATGTGTTCTCTGTTCTTTTTTCTCTGCTGAGGTCTCCAAAGGCCCATAGATGCCCCTTGTTTCTTGCCAACTTATGT
This sequence comes from Fukomys damarensis, assembly GCF_012274545.1. Lineage (NCBI taxonomy): Eukaryota > Metazoa > Chordata > Mammalia > Rodentia > Bathyergidae > Fukomys > Fukomys damarensis. The sequence goes on from NW_022900928.1 coordinate 77,362,174, forward strand.
CTGGAAGGGCCAGAGGTTTTGTGCTTTCTGTGATGTGAGGGGGTACAGCCCAGTTGTGAGCCTTGGGACCCCAGTCATAAAGCACCTCTCCTGACTGTTGGACACTACCAGAGCAGCATTTGTTTTCCTCAGGGCATGGGGTGGCCGTTTCTTGCCAGAGACAAAATAGGAAGGCAGACCAAAACAGCTTTGCCCTCTGCTAAAATGTTCTCAGTGCCCAGGGAAAATAATGGGCCGGTTTGCCTAAGGGAAGCTGCATGACTGGAGAGTCCCCACCACTGGAAAGCCCTTATGGGCAAGGGGCAATTTGATAATTTCTTTTGTGAAAGACATTCACAGGGCTCTGAAGAAGAAGCCCTCATAAGATTTTCCCTGAAGGAGGTCTTGAGCAGTGTTGCAGTGGAGAGCGCAGGAGGAAGGTAATAGCTACTGAGGCACTTGTCTAAAACAAAAATAAAAGTCTTGTCTAGACAAAAGTGATATTGGGTATCCAGTGATGAATGGTGAGGCCAGTTTGACCTGTGATACTAGAAGGTTGGTTGAGGGGAGATGAATTCCTCCTGCATTGTGTGTAATGGCTGGGAGGGCCAGGGCAAGAGGTTAGAGAAAGGACTGATGCTCAGTTTTGAGGACTGGAACCAAATATACACGTTGCAGCTAGAGATATCCTTTCCATTTTGCAGGAGGGGGAACTGGAAGAGATTAGTGATGAGACCTTCAGGTTCCCAAGGCCTGACAGAGTCAGAAGCCAGAGTGCTTAGAGTTTCTTAGACAGCCATGAGCAGCCTTGGCCACAGTGAAGTCAGCAAGCATTTTCTCATTATCTACTTTGTGCCTGGTCCTGTGCTAATACTGACAGTGAGGAGGGAGAGGGATAGAAGGGGGCAAAGTAACATTTCTCAGCCCTCAAATAAGCTAATATCTCTTTGGAGAAATTTATAATCTAGTGAGTATGGGGGTGGAGCTAGGGATTTCAGCCAGGTTTTTGTGATATATATATCTTCCCTGACTCTGTGAGATGCATTCTTTCTGGGCATGGAAGGTGATTCATGGAGGATACATCCCTAAGCATGTTCTCACCACACCAGGCCCACTAAGAGAGGGTTAATGTCTTAGGTAGGCCCCTGGTGCACCTGGAAAGATGATTAACTCTGGAACAACAGGTGTTTGTTAAATTTAACTAAATATGCCTCTAATCCCAGATTGTCTCCCAAATCCTGGGTGGAGAGTGGTTTGGGGTGGACAGGAAGATCCTTGTAATGCCACTTATAATCTGGGTGTGGATCATGAAGGGGAAGGTAGCTCAGCATCAGGCTGGTTTTGCTTCCTTGCATTTTGCCCTTACCTCACCAATGGACAGCAGACCCAGTGGCCTTCCCGATTCCTTTTCTACCCACCAGGTGCACCCCATCCTGGAGCTGGCCTCTACCTGGCTGCTTTGCATGATTACATCCTACTCTGGTATCTACAGGTCAGCCATGGCCAGGAGGGGCCAGGCGGACACTGCCTGCTGAGGGGCTGTGTAAATCACCATGACAGGCTCCTTTCATGCTCACCAGCCTGCCTCTTTTCTTTCCCAAGCCCTCTTCCCTTCTGTTTATTTTTGTTGTGGATTTATTAGACACACAGTTAAGTGCCCATTCATTTCTGTGAACTGTCATCATGCCTGCTCCATGAATAAGATCATTCACCAACAAAAACCTTTAAACATTTTTGAAAAAGAAGGTGGGGGAGATGTGGGGGAGAGGAGAGGCAAGGAGGAGGAAACAGTGCCCCAGGTCAGTGAGGAGGCCAAGAAAAACTGAAACCCAAGCGGCAGCCGCTCCCGCAGCTCAAGAATGTAACAAGGGCCCTCAGAGTTGCCTTGGATTTACCCTGTTCATCAAGACGTGTGTCATCTCTCCTGCAGGATCTGGGGTCTAGAGTTCATTCCTTTGTCTCCGCTGCTGGAGTGCACACAGTTTAAGTCAGGCTGAGTGGCTGCTGTGCACCTGTTCAAAACTGTTGCCAAGAACCTCAAGGCATGTCAGGCCGAGTCCTTGCCCCCTTGGGATTCAAAATGAACTTCCTTGATCCAAATCCAAACCATCCCAATTCTTCAGAGCTTTGCTTCTTCAGGTGGCCTTTTCTTCCCAGCACCTGGTTCCTTAAACATGCAAACTGCTCAGCCGAAAGTAGCAATTTCCAGGTTCAGTGTCTTTTTCATGCTTCCTGACTATACATCAGGCAATTCTTAACATCATCACATTAATTCACTTAGAGCGATGACGTTAGTGTTAGTACCACCTCTTCAAAGGTGGGGAACTGAGATCTACTGTCTCAGGTAGTTTGCACTACTATTTACTATCTTTTCCCCTCACTGGGCCTGTTCTTACTTACAAAGAGGCCGAGTTGGCAGAGCCTCGTCTTACTTCAAAGCATGAATGCAGGCAGATGTCATGTCCCTCACTGTCTCTGGCAGGGATCGCTTGCCCCTGCTTTTACACAACTGAGCCACCCTTCTCAGCACACCCTTAGAGCTTGGAATGCAGTCTGCCCCTTGAGTGTAAATAACCAAGCCCCCATCCACCCACCAGCACCAGCAACAAGTCCAGGTCCCCTCCTACCTCTTCTGTTACATTTCCAGAAGCTCTGGAACAATTTGGGGTGTTAGAGTGATGTACAACCTTAGAAGGAGATGTTAGTATCTGGAGGAACATGGACAGGGAGATTCATGCAGAAGCAGAGTAACAGGACCATATTCTCCCTGCATCAGGATATACTGGTGTCCACATTAGGATGGGGGGACACGAGGGGAAGCTGTTGAACCTTGGTAGATGTTGTCCTGCTGGAATGCTGCATTCCAGCCACAGACACAAATGCTGCTGTTTCTCAGAACTTTTTGGAGTTATTTTTGGAGTCTAAACAGTTTTAGTACCCTGCCCCATCACCTTGCTTCTTCCTTCTTACTGGGCCTCCTTCCCTGGCTCCTCCTCCACCTCATCCTGTTTTTTTGTTTCTCTTTCAGACATTTATTTCTCTCTCTTTGCATTTTGTTTTGCTTTGTGTTCCAGGTGAATAAAGTCTGTAATAGGAAAAAGTTTCTATGAATAAAACACAATTACATAACACCATGTTCAATCAAAACAGATTTTCTACATGCAACTATAAAGGAAGAAGGGATGTTCATTGACATATGCAAAGTTTGGGGTATGTTGGGGCTGATTGTTCTGTGTTGCTTTCTAAGGATGGGAAACATTAGCATTTGTTATCAAGGTTACTGCGCCTTTCTGACCCTGACATACCAGTGCTTGGACATAGGAATCAAAGACTTCAGTCAATGCAAATTTCTAAAAAAATTTTTTTGAAAAAGCTTCTACACACAAAGGTAGCAGTGAAGAACTTACTTTGCAGATCACAGCCAGCTATAGCTTTAGTGTCAGGTTCTAATTATTTAAAACACCAGTGAGAGAGGCTCAAAGGTAGCTAACTGTATTTAAATGGTGAGTTAAAATGGTGAATAAGGAGCCCTGCCCCGGTCCAGTGCTGCTGCTCACTTGGGCCAACCCCTGAGCAAAGCCCTCAGGACCCTGGAACCTTGTGCTCTGACACCAGCTGATGCCACCCCCACTCCTGGGGACTCCACAGCACAGGAAAACAAAAGTGACAACCAACAGACTGACCTGATCAAAGCAGACACCACCACCCACAAGGAGAGTTTCCCTTCCAGACCAAAATGTTACCCTGTCACAGAGACCAGGTGAGAGACAGCCTTGAGAGATGGGCTTGGAAAGGGTGAGAGCTAATCAGAGATCTCCTGGGAGCTTCTGCGAAGCACCAGGTCAGACCCAGAAGATCACAGGACGTGTATTCTGTCATGAGAGGGCAGGTTCAGATGCCAATGAACAAGAAGGAATTTAGTCTAGTGGTATATTTATATCTAGAGCTCTGGCACTGCTGCTCCCTACTCTGGCACACCTATCCAGCAAAAATTTAGTGGTCTAAAGTGCTATAGGTCAATATATGAGTGACCTAATTATCTTCATTAAAACCTCTTTGTTCCTATTAAGGGCTGTTCATGAGATGTTGCTAAGGTTTGTCAATATCCTGTTGATGTCTGATGCTATTGATGTCACTGAATTTACTGTATATCCAAACATAGTGCCTGATAATTGGTTTTCTCTCTGCCAATATCTGGATTGCCCGGAGGTCATAAACAATAAAAAGTGGATATACATACACATAGGATCATGGGGAAACAAGGCAGCAAAAGATTCTCAAGTTCTCCCAGCTCTTCTAAGGCAGATCAAGGGGGTAGGTACACATGGAAAGGAAAGCAAATATCAGGTAGCAGAACTATAAAAAGGCTATAGAAGAGATGAAGAAACTAGATGAGTTCAAAGAGAAAATGAACCAACCTTTCATTGAATTAAATAAGTAAAAAATTGGAAAAGCTGACCAAAATCATTTAAAACATGAATGACAAATTCATCAAAGACACAGAATCTTTGAAAAGATATCAAATAGAAATAACTAAAATAAAAAATATAAAGAACTCATAAATTGCAGAAATGACCAAAGCAAAGATGGAATGTCTGAAATTGAGGACAAAATGGTAAAGTATGAAGAAGTACTCAAAGAACCACAAAAAGAAAGAAATAGAGAGAGAGAGAAAGAGAGAGAGAGAGAGAGAGAGAGAGAGAGAGAGAGAGAGAGAGAGAGAGGGAGAAAGAAAGGAAGAAGGAAAGAAAGAAAGAAGCCAGGGATTTAGCTCGGTGGTTCTGCCACCCACCTCACAAGTGCAAGGACCTAAGTCCAATCCCTAGTACCAAAAAAAAAAAAAAAAAAAAAAAAAAAAAAAAAAAAAAAAAATAGTAGACAACACTAAAAAGGCAAACCTAAGATTAATTGGAGTTAGAGAAAATCTAGAAGATAACACAAATGAAATTATTAATGTTTACAGAAATAATAGCAAAAAATTTCCCAATATGAGAAAAGGAACATATAAGAATGCAAGGCTTCCAGAACACCAAACAATTATGATGAAAAAGGAAGTTCACCAGGAAGGAATTATGATGAAAAGGAATTTGCCAGATATCCAACAAAAAACAGAATTTAAAAAATAGCCAGAGAAAAACAAAAAGGTAAACCCATCAGAATGACAGTACTTCTCAACATAAACCTTTTAGGCCAGAAGAGTTTCATGTATATCATGCCCTAAGCACAAACAACTGCCCACTAGATTAACATACTTAACAAAACTTTCCTTCAAAGTAGATGAGGAAGCAAGAACGTTTCATGAAAAAGACCACCTCAACAGATAATACTAAACCAGAACTCCAGAAATAATCAAGAATATCCTACAGTAAAATGATGGAACAAGTAAGGCTAAAAAAAAAAAAACACAGATGAAATGAAAACACCAATTTAAATCAATGGATAAACAATAGGACAGGAAAAGAAAAACAAAGGCATTACCAACAGTGAAAGAGTACAATGATAGTAAATAATCAATACACCTCAGTAATATCTCTCAGTGTTAATGGCCTCAACTCTCCAATTAAAAACCAAATGGTGAAATGGATCAAAAATCAGAATCTAACATAGTCTGTTCCATTTAAGAAACTCATGCAATCCAAAAATATATTTACAGACCACAAATCAAAGGATATAAAAGAATATTTCATGTACCAGAGCACCAAAACCAAGCAGGCTAACAATTTTAATTGCAGATATGGTAAACTTCAAGCTAAAACTAATTAGAAGAGACAAAGAAAGCCAATACGTACTAGTCCAGGGAACTGTCCAACAAGAAGAAATAATGTTTATAAATATTTGTGCACTGAATATTGGAGCTCCTATCTTCATAAAGCAAATGCTGCTAAAAATAAAATATCAAATAATGCTAACATAATCATAGTGGGGAATCCTAACACCCCATTTTCACAAAGAGATGGATCAACTAAACAAAAAAACAATAAAGAAATATCAGAGCTGAACCACACACTTGGGCTTATAGATAACTGCAGAGTATCCCACTTCACTACAACAGAATATACATACTTTTCTGCAGCATGCACTACTTTCTCTAAAACAGATGGCATACTAGTCCATAAAGCATGCTTAAATAAATATAAAAGAATTGAAATCATTGCCTGTGTATTATCAGATGACTGTGCAATGAAAATGGAAATCAACAGAAAAAAAATCATGAAAAATGTAGAAGCACCTGGAAAATTAGTAACACAGTCCTAAACAACCAACAGATAGCATAGGAAATTAAGGAGGAAATTAAGAAATTTCTAGAAGTAACCAGCAATGCCTATATAACTCAAGGGAGCTACTGGGACACTGTGAAAGCAGTCCTAAGAAGGAAGTTCATTGCCATCAGTGCTCACATTAGGAAAACAGACTGAGCTGAAATGAGCAATGTGATGTGATCCCTCGTACTGAAAAAACAAAAACAAAAAAACCTTACGAAGAACCTTACAATACTTGAGAAACAACAAGAGTCTGGGCCCAAACTAAAATTAAGAAAGAAAATCATAAAGATTAGAGCAGAATTCAATTAAATTAAGACTAAAGCAATCAAATAATTTAAGAGCTGGTTCTTAGAAAGAATAAACATAATAGATAAACTCTTAGCAAAATTTACCAAGAAAAAGGAAAAAAGACTCACATCAATGCAAATATAAGTTAAAAAGACAAAATCACACCAGACACTCCTGAAATCCAGAAGATAGTAACTATGGTGAAAAATTATATTCTAATAAATTGGAAAATTTTGAAGAAGTAGACAAATTTCTAGAGTCATACAAATTTCTGAACTAACCCAACAATATATAAATATGTGGAATAATCCAATAACAAGCAATGAAATTGAGATAGTGGAAAAGAATCTGCCAATTTAGAAAAAGTTCAGGACCTGATGGATTCACTGCTGAACTCTACAAAATCTTTTAAGGATGTTATATCATCTATACACCTCGTCTCTTTAAAGAAATTGAAAGGGACAGAGTGCTTCCAAATTCATTTATGAAAGCCAATATCACTCTGACTCCAAAATCAGATAAAGACCCAACTAAAAAAGAAAACTACAAGCCAATCTCCTTAATGAACATAGATGCAAAAATTCTCAACATGATATCAACAAATAGAATGCAGCTCATCATAAAAAAAGATCATACATTATGATCAAGTAAGTTTCATCCCAGAGATGTAAGTTTATGCAAATCAATTTATGCAAATCAAGAAATGTACTACATCTCATAAATAGAAGCAACATCAAAAACCACATGACCATATTTATAGATTCAGAAAAGGCTTTTGACAAAATCCAATGTCTCTTCATGATAAGAATGCTGAAGAAAATAGGTATAGAAGTACGATACCTGAATTTGTTAAAAGCTATTTATGTCAAACAAATGGCCAACATCATATTAAATGTGGAAAAACTAAAAATATCCCCTTTAAACTCATGAACAAGACAAGGATGACCACTCTCACCACTTCTCTCAACACAGTACTTGAAACATTGGTCAGAAGAATCAGGCAACAGAAAGAAATAAAAGGGATACAGGTAGGAAAGTAAGAACTCAAATTATTATTCTTTGCAGATGACATCATATTCTACATAGAAGATCCAAATAATTCCACAAAACCTCTAAGAATTAGTAGTCAGCTTCATCAATATAGCAAGATATAAAATCAACAGACAAAAAGAAAATGAAAGAAGGGAAAGAAAAAAATGAGAAAAGAAGGAAAAAATGGAAACAAAGTTTTTGTAAATAGGGAGGGGTGGAGGGATGAAAGGGAGGGAAGGGGAAGGGGATAAAATAAGAACTAAGATATATCATGTACAGGCACAAATTCTCAATGATGAATGTGATCATAGTGTATACCTAAAATGTACCAATAGTTAATTTTTAAAAAATCATTTGCATTTGTGTACACCACTAATGAACTCAATGAGAAGGAAATTATGAAAATAACACCATTTATAGTAGCATCAACAAATTAAATATCTAGGAATTAATGTAACCAAGAAAATGAAAGACCTCTGCAAAGAAAACTGGCGATTGAAGAGGACATCAGAAAATGGAGAGATTTCCCATGCTCTTCTATAGGTAGAGCCAGTATTGTCAAAATGGCCATATTTCCGGTGTGAAAACTATAATAGTACACAAGATCCTAGTGGGATAATTAATAATGTGAAATAGGAAGAAAAGGGCTAAAGGTGTAGGAAAAGTGGGAAGGGTAGGGGAAAGGGAATAAGGGAAAAGAAAAGAAATATGAGAAAATGAAAAAATGGAAATAAAGTGTTTGTAAATGGAGAGTGGAGGAGGGGGTAAAGGGAGGGCAGGGACAAGGGGAAAAAATGGGAACCAAGACCTGTCATGTAAGGGTACAAGATCCCAGTAATGAATGTAAGTGTATTGTATACCTAGAATGTACCAATGAACACAATAAGAAGAAAAAAATGGTCATATTTCCAAGTGTTGCACAGAATCAATACAGTCCCAATTAAAATGCCAACAGCATACTTCATAGATCTAAAGAAAACAATCCTAAAATGACTAGGGAACCATAAGAGAGCAAAAGCAATCTTGAGTGATAAAGGTAAAGCAAGAGGATCGTAATACCTGACTTCAAGGTATACCACAAAGCAACAGCAATAAAAATAGGATTATATTGGAACAAAGACAGAAGACATGTAGATCAACGGAACAGAATAGAAGATACGGAAACATCCCTAGACACATTCAGGTATTTGAGCTTTGATAAAATGTCCAAAAGCATAGGTTAGAGGAAATGTAGCTTGTTCAACAAAAAGTGCTGGGAAAACTGGATATCTCTTTGCAGAAGATTAAAATGGGACCTATATATCTCACCATGTACTAAAGTAATATTAAAATGGATAAAAGATATAAACACTAAAACAAAAACATTGACTCCACTGGAAGATAAAATAGGAAAACATTTGACATCATATGCATAGAAAAGAATTTTCTAAACAGAACCTTAATGACACAAGAAATAACAGCAAGAATCAACAAATGAGATTACATTAAATTAAAATTTTAATTCTGTATAGCACATAATTTTTAATTTAAAAATTCCACATAGCAAATAATTCAACCAGAAGAGTGGAGAGACAATGTATAGAATGGGGAAAATTTGCCAGCTATTATTCCTTAGACAGAGGACTAATATTTAGAATATATAAAGAACTAAAAGAATTAGACTATCTAAAATAAAAGACCCACTCAAGAAATGGGCAAGTGAAATAAACAGAAGAAGGAAGAAGTACAAATGGCCGACAAATACATAAAAAAATGTTCAATGTCTCTGGCATTAGTGAAATACAAATTAAGCTAGCATTAAGATTCCATCTTACAGCAGAAAGAAAAAATATAAAAACCCGATTTCAGGTGTCCACATTTCTTGGGCCATGTTTGACTACATTTACACATCTCTTCAGTCTTGTATGAAGAAGCCCATTTAACAGATATAGCAGTGGCTTTATCGTCTAGTTAAACTCCTGGATGCTGTTCAAACTAGTCATACTTGGGATTCTCCATACTTTCTGACTTATATTTACATCAAAATTAATGAGGGAAATTTAGTAGGTCTGATAAAGATATTTTGATTCTTTTTATTGCTTTCATTGACTTTTGGGCTTTCAGAAGCAGCCACCTCAGTCTTGGAAGATGGGCGAGGAAGTGTAGCTGCTATTGGTCTGGGTCAAGGGTTTGACCTGAGCTTATGAGCTGTAGGTCCCTCAAGCTTCTTTTTATCTGTAAATTTCTCTCCCAGCTCTTTCCCCTCATTTTGCAATTCATTTGTAAATTGGATGCATTATTTCTATGAATGTTAAAGTCACTGATATTTGTTTCCTAGCGTTGCCTTTTGAAAGTGACTAAGAAAAACTGGTTAATTCATTGACAGTGAAAGCTGGCACCTTTATGAAGATGTCTGAAATCTACTTCCCACTAAAAGGAACCTGAAATGTTAGAGAAATGACTCATTCCAGCTCTGAGGCAGACTTGTGGAACTTTAGCTTAGAATGTCTTATTGCGCTAGAAAACATGATGCTATCATACACTACCAGTCTATGTCAGAAGGGTGCTGGGGACCTGGTTTGAATAGGCCTCCATTAACTAAGAGTGGACAATGCAAGCACCAGTAAGAATGATAATTTGCAATGGGCTGAAACACATCAAATATGCATAAATCCCTGTGCTCAGAATTTTAAATCCCTTGGAGCATAGTAGGAAGCCAAATCATAATTTTGAGAACTAGTCATTAAAGGGAAAGCATCAGGCATTTACCCAACATGAACTGTGCTCCAGGTAACTAATTGATGGAGGAACGTTTCTCATTAAAGAAGATAAGTGAAGAATTAACTGATTTAGAATGTCACTATATAGAACTTCACTGAATTAGTTAACCTTGGGCCGGGAATTTAGCTCAGTGGTGCCGCCACCTGCCTTGCAAGTGAAAGGACCCAAGTTTGATCCCTGGTACTACTACTACTACTACTACTACTACTACTACTAATAATAATAATAATAATAATAATAATTAGTCAACCTGGATACTGATTGGTAACATGTTATCATCACAGATGGAGAGAAAGCCAGACGTTATATATGTCCTAATAAATGTATACAACACTACTCATGAAGGGATCTTAAAAAAAACAGAACCTGATCAAATTTCTAGATCAAAATATCAAGTGTAGGGTATAAAGGAGCAGAGAACATGCTAAACAATGCCCCCCACACACAATCTGCACTCTCCAAACAATCTGCCAGTGACACATTTCCATGGGCCTTCTGAACTTCCTTCTCGTAGGAAAAAACGTTTGATACCTATATTAGTCCATTTTCTATTACTATAACAAAATACCTGAGGTGGGCTGCTTGTGAAGAAAAGTGATTCCTCCCATTCTGTTTAGGAAGCTGAAAGGGTCTCTCTTGGGGGAGGGGTCACCTTATGGAAGATTATAGCAGCAGAGGTGAAAGGTTCACATCACCAGAGAGCAACCAACCTTCCACAATCCATTCCATGAAGTGATCCTGATTCACCAAAGGCCCTCCCGTTAGCCAGTGCCTCTTAAAATTTCCTCACCACCTCCATACCACAAAACTCGGAGCAAAGCTGCCAAAACCTGCATCCCCAAGGGACACACTTAGGCCCTGTCAAAGGCATAGCAGCACTCCTGCTTTGACAGTCACTGGGAAACCTGTCATAGAGGAAGATTTTCTACCTTGAAAATTACTTTCTAAAAAATCTCAATTTATATATTTGTCCTACAAATGTCACCAGAGCCTCCATTCTGGAAGTTTATTTTCGTACAAAATATTGGTTTTCTCCTTTTTTTCATTTGTTATTCACCTTAGATTCCACACTCCATTAGTACCCTGGAATTCAATCCTTTTAATCTTTTTGTCATCACAGTATAGCAGCATCTCTAATCCTGTGTGAACTGAACTGCCTACTCTCAGTGTCTGCAAAAGGCATCCACATAGCCCTGAGTAGTAGTAGTTCATGCCTGTAACCCTAGCACTCTGGGAGGCCGAGGCAGGAGGATTGAAAATTTGAGCCCAGCTTAGCCAACTTAGAGACTTAGTGAGATCGTGTTTCAAAATTAAAAATTAAAAATTAAAAAGGGATGGGATGTATCTTAGTGGGGACACCCTGAGTTCAATTCCTGTCATATATATAAAACCACCTGCTTACTCAAGCAAATCACAACACAGGCCCAGTAGTGCTAGAAACCACTCTTCTCTCCTTCTCTCTTTCTTTCTTTGTTTCTTTCTTTTCTTTTCTTTTCTTTTTCTTTTTCTTTTGTACAAAGGATCGAACTTGGGGCCTTGCACTTGCAAGGCAGGCAGAACCACTGAGCTAAATCCCACTCTCCTCTTTCTAAACCCATGACATAAATGACATTCCATCTGCAGAAGTCGTCCCAAACCCTCACTACTTCATTTTCAGCAGATACTTTTGCTTCCAACATCCCATTAAAAAAAAAAGGAGAAGCCACAAACAGGGACTCCCTGACCTCCCTGCTTTCAAACCTAGGAACCTGTACACTTGCTACTTGAAGGGCTGTTCTCACCCCTGTTCAAAGCTTCGTCTCACCTATGTTTTGAATTCACCTTCCCTGACTTTTGGAAACTTACCATACACATTATATCCTCTAATTTTCTCCTCTTTAATCTCTGTGTTTATGTCATAAGTATTACTTTAAGTAGCTTTATTGAGATATAATTGACATACAAAAGACTTTAAACATTTAAGGTGTATAATTTTGACAAGCCTTGGTATATGTATGTACATACAAAACCATCACCATAAGCAAGATAGTGAGCATTTCTGTCACCCAAAGATCTCTTTGTGTCCCTTTCTAATTCTTTCCTCCAGCCTCCCCCTGCTCCTCATTCCCTAGCAACTATTGACCTGCCTTCTGTTATTCAGATTAGTTTTTTTCTAAAGTTTTGTATAAATGAGTCATGAACTATGTATTCTGTTTTTGTCTGTCTTCTTTCACTCACTGTATTTATTTTGAGATTCACTCACGTTGTGCATATAAATATATCACTTTTTTATTGCTAAGTAGTATTTTAATGTGTGTAAAAACTAAAGATATTTATCCTTTCACCAGTTAATGAACATTGAGGTTGTTTAGTTTGTGTCATTATAGGAGATGTCAGGTTTCATATTAGTGGTCATGTGACATTTAACCTTTCGTGCCTGATTTGCTTTACTTAGCATTATGATCTGAAGATCCATCCATTTTCCCACATATAACTCAAATTTATTCTTCTTAATGATTACGTAGTACTTCATTGTGTATATATACCATATTCTCTTTGACCCATTTATTTATTGATTAATATATAGATCACTTCCATGATTTAGCTATTGTGATTCATGCTGCTATGTGTCACTGTAGTAAGATAATTTTAGCTCTTTCAGGATGATGCTCAGGAGAGGTACAGTTCTGTCAAATGAAATTTCCATCTTAAATTTTTTGAGAAAGCTCCTACTGATTTCCAAGGTGGTTGCACCAGTTTACTTTCCTATCAGTATTATACAAGGATTCCTTTGGTCCCACAACACTGCCAGCATTTGTTGGTTTTTGAGTCCTGGATAATGGCCACTCTTACTGGAGTAAGGTGAACTCTTCATGTTATTTTAATTTGCATTTCTCTAATGATGAAAGTTACATTCAATATTTAATTGTATTTCTATGAAGTGTTTGTTCATTCCAGCTGTCCATTTTTTGATCAGGTCCTTTGTTTTGGGGATCTAAAATTTTATATTTATATATCCTCTTCACTCTATTGTTTCCTTTGCTGTGAAGAAGTTTTAAAATTTGATATAATTCCATTTATTGATTCTTGGTATTATTTCTTATGTCATTAGCGTTCTGTTCAGGAAGTCTTTATCTGTGCCCAAGTCTTTAATAGTTTTATTGTGTTTTTTCCCAGTAGATTCAGTGTTTCAATTTTTATAGGTCGTTGATCCATTTTTATTTTAACATCATACACATCAGGACTTGTGCTTCTGCACATGAAGAATCAGTTTTCCCAGTACCATTTGTTAAAGGGACTACCTTTTCTACAGCATGCTTTCAGCCCCTTTGTCAAAATTCAGACAGCTGAAGGTGCTTAGGGTTGTTCTGCATCCTCTGTTCTGTTACGCTGATATGCATGTCTGTTTTTGAGCTGCTACCATGCTGTTTTTAACTTCTGTGGCTTTGCAGTATAGCTTGAAGTCTGAGATTGTAATGGCTCTTGCTTTGCTCTTGTTGCCCAGGGTTGCTTTTGTATTCTGGGACTCTTTTGGTTCCAAATAAATTTTAGAATTTTTTTTTTCTGTTCTGTGATAAAAGCTGATATTTTGATCGGAGTGCACTAAATCTATAGGTCATTTTTTTGTTATACGGCCAATTTGTTAATGTTAATTCTGCTTATCAAAGAACAGGGGACATTTCTAATATTCTCTTCAAACTCTTTTTTCAGAGGAATATAGATTTTATTACACTTCCTTGGTTAGGTTAATTCCAAGTTATTTAGTTTTTTTAATATTATTGCGAATGAGATTGCTTAATTTTCTGTTTCCTTCTACATGTTTTATGATTTTACATTTCATGTTTATCTCTAAGCTATTTTAGAGGGGTTTTTTTTTTGTTTGTTTTTTGTTTCTTTTTTTTTTAAGTGGAAGTGAGACGGAGAAGAGTCTGTCTTGTTTTCCCAGGTGGCTTGGGCAGTGGATGCCATACCCCTTCTCCTTGCTTCTCTTTGCCCCTCCTCCGTGGACTGGGACAACTTGCTTCAGGGTCCTCCCTAACTATCAAGTGGCCACTCTCCTCTACTCCACCGAGAGTATAGCTCAGCTGTCAGTGCAGCACCCCTCCCAACTCCCTCCACTTCAGATGCTATTGTTCCCTTTCTGAAGTTCAAGAGGTGCCCTGTATAGGCTAAGACCAGGGAGGGAGGGATCTGGGCCCTCAGCTGTACAGCTGAGGCTGTCCTAGAGCTTTGCACCAGTCATAGGCTTGAATGTGCACCAGTCATAGGCCTGCAACTAGTATATAAGCAGCACTGTCCACGTATTTCTCAGATTAGATTAGGAGGGCTCTCTCCACTGCACTGATCCCTCTGTGCTGCAGCACAGACCGTGTTAAAATAGACTCACTGTAAACATGCTGCTGATGTATTTCTCAGTGTGATTTCTAAAAGTCCTGTAAATATACCTACGACTCGTGCTGAAAAGAAAGAGCAATAGACAGTAGGGACTCTTAGCACTGAAGAACTCCAGAGGTAACCAGGCAATAAAGAAAAACATAAACCAGCACTAGGCAGAGGTGAGGTCACCTCTTACAAGCTGGCACAAGATGGTGGTGTCTTGCAGCTGCAGTGACCGGCAGCTGGCTGTGTCAACTGTGGGCCTCCAGCATTATTCAATGTTATCCTCTGACATCAGAACCAATATCAGAGTTGCACTTTGTCAATCCATGATTTCCATCCAATTTGAGGAAAAGAACCCGAGGCTGACTGGCAACACAAGGAGTGGACCAAAGATATCTTTAGCTTCTGTTTGTATATTGATAGCCAGTTTTTCCATAAGCATTTGATACACATGTTATCCTCATTTCATTAAGTGCCTTTTTTGATATTTGTCAAAAGTCAGTTGTCCATAAAGATCTAGACTCTATTTCAGACTCACTGTTTCACTGACCTTTTATCTATCACTGTGCCAGTACTACATTGTTTAACTTGTTATAGCTTTATAATTTCTTAAAATCAGATGGCATTCACCCTTAACTTTTTTCTTTTGCAAAATTTATTTTGCTTTTAGGTTCCTTGCATTTCTGTATACATTTTAGAGTCACTTTGTCAATTTTTATAGAAACACCTTCTAAGATTTTCACTGAAATTGCATTTAATCTACAGATCAATTTGAGTAGAACTGGCCTTTTAATATTGAGTATCCCCATCTATAGACAATGTGTATCTTTCCATTAATTTAGGTCTTCTTCAAATTCTTTCAGAAATGTTATATAATTTTTAGTATATGGGTATTTTATATCTGTTGTCAGATTTATCCCTAAGCATCTCATAGTTCTGATATTACCAATATTCTGATGAATATTTAAGGGGGCATATTGCTTATTTCTGGGGTTCTTCTTCTTGATGGCTTTGTCCTTATTGGTATTCTGTCCTGAAAACTTTAGCTGTGTTGGTCTCCTTGGATTATTGACATTTCCTCTTTAATTTAGGAAAGCTACTATATGTTACCTGAATTCTCCACCCTGCACAACCTGGAAACCTCTCAAAGTAGTAAGCTAGAGTAGTTCATGACTCACTACATTTATTTCTTATTTCTAGGGCTCTCTGTCTTTTGTTCCCTGATGTCCAATATGTGGACAACCATCATTTCATATGCAAATTGAGCAACCCTAATCTGAAATTCAAAATCTTAAATGTTCCCATATGTAAAATTTTTGAACATCAACATGAGACCACAAGTGGAAAATTATATACTTGGCCTCATGTGTCAGGTCACAGTTGAACACAGACACCCTAAAAATACTATATGAAATTACTTTTAGGATATACATATATAGATATATATGTGTGTGTGTGACCAGAAATGGCTTTTGTGTTAAGACTTAAATCCCATCTCCAGTGTATCTTATTATGTATAAGCAAATATTCCACAATCAAAAAAGAAAAAAACCTCTTCCAAAATGTGAAACACTTCTAGTCTCAAGCATTGCATAAAAGGGATACTCAATACAGTAAATCTTCAACTTACGAAGAAGTTTCCTGCTGGGAGAACGTTTGTAAGTTGGATTCAATTCTAAATCTGACAAAGTGAGTCTCGTAAAGCATGAAGAAACCAAATGTGAAGTCTGTTTGTATCTGGGAAAGTTCACATCAGGGTCTGATATGTACTTTATTTGATTGTTGATATTTTTGTGTCAGGCAGGAGAGTAAGTCCGGTTTTCCTCTATCTTGGGTAGAAGCATAAATCTATCTCATAAATATATAAATATCAACTCTCCCATTTTGAGGAACAAATAACCACCTTACACGTGCCTTTCTCTCCAGCCTTGGACCCGCATCCTCTGCGAGCCCGCTTCCTGGGGAGAGTTGTCTGTACTCATATTTTCCACTTCTTCACTTCCCACTCAGTGCTTCATTCCAGCCTGGCTTCTCTGCCATCACGTCACTGAAGGAGTTTAGAAAGGACCGCCCTGTCCCCAGAGCCGGGACAACTCTCACTCCTCATACGATTTGATCTTTCTACACATCTCACTGTTGCTTCATTCTTGAATCTTCGCTTTTTGGATTTGAGGACATATTTCCTTCCTTTTCTCACTTTGGCAACTTTTTCTGGCGTTCCTTTGTAGGCTAATCTTGATATACTCAGGTCATTAGAATCTTGCATCTCTCTAGATTGTTTCTCCACTAATCTTCTGCTTTCTTCAGGCTGCTTCTATACATCCACAACCTCAAAGATCATCCAGCTGTCCACTCAACACACGTACTCAGCTGCCAAATTAAACTCATGATACTTTCTCTTCTTGGTCTTTCTTCTCTCTTGAAAAAAAATTAACAAAGGTAGATTATGCTGTCTTTCTGTGAATGGCCTTATGCAGCTACACAGGCTTGAAGTGGAGAAAGCATTTTGTACTCTCTCCTCTGTGTTCTTTGCGCAGCATACTTGCTCTACCCACCCTTATTTCAAGCTACCATATTCTCTCATCTCTTTTTCTGCATAGCTGTATAACTAGTTTTTCTACACATGCTTTTTATTTTCCTTCTGCAGTCTACTCTCCAAACTGTTGCCTGAGTAGTTATTGTACTCTATTGCTTAAAACACTTCAGTTGCTCAGAGGAGACCAAAATCTTTTAACAAAATCTGGCTCTGGCTGGTGTGGCCCACCCTAGCATCTCCCACTTCTACCACTGTCCCATTCGGCAGTGCATTCAACCACCCTGGCCTTCTCTCAGTTCTTTGGAAGTATACTGGGTCCCTCCCCAGCTATCCCTTCCTCCTGGAGCACTGCTTTTGTTCTTCTCATTTCCTGCTAAGCTCTATTCTCCTGTTTCACCTAACTTCAATAGCTCAGAGAAGCCAGCAGAGACCACACATCTTCCTTTTTTCTCCTGTTTTTCTTGCCTTTGAAATAAAGTAATACTTCTTTCACAGATGCTTCTGTTTGCAGATAATTTTGGTTCACAAATGGAAGCTTTCAACAAAGTTTTGCTTCCATTGGAGAACTCCACATGGGGTGACGAACACAAGGGGGCCATCTTTTCCAGAATCGTGGAACAAATTAAGTTTGTGAACCAAGATACCATTGTAGTTAACATGGCTTGCAATTACACAACTACTGTGTTGGCTTAATCTCTGCATCACATCAGACTGTGAGTGCCTGGTCTGCTTTTGCTTATCATTGTAGCCTCAATACCTAAAATAGTTCCTGACACATAGTAAGCTGTTAATATTCTGTTGAATAAATGAATGGTGAATAAGAATTTAGGGCCTATGTTAATAATGAGAGCCAAATGGTAATTATAGTCCTAGTTCCAGGCTAGATATTGATTTTACTATGCCCATGATACATCCTGGATTGCACAAAATGTTC
The DNA here is from genome assembly GCF_012274545.1 of Fukomys damarensis. Taxonomy (NCBI): domain Eukaryota; kingdom Metazoa; phylum Chordata; class Mammalia; order Rodentia; family Bathyergidae; genus Fukomys; species Fukomys damarensis. The sequence goes on from NW_022900928.1 coordinate 77,380,325, forward strand.
CAGGTTATGAAGACCTCAGAGAAGCTCTCCAAATGTAACCACACCTCAGAGTGGAACTAAGTGACTCCCTCTGTTCCCAGAATGTGGATGCTCAGGTCTCCTGCCCACCCAATTATCATTAATGCCAAGGGGTACAGACCTGTCCACCTCCCCATTATGTGTCTCTTCTGACACTTCTGCACCTCTAGCTCTTCTGCTTAAAGCTGGTACTATTTTGAATTTCAGTCTAATCCCTCTGGCTAGCTTCCAGCATCAGTTTTAACTGATAGGGAGATGAGAGGCAATTAATTAGGCACCATGAAGCTTTTCAAAAGTAAACACAAAAACAAAGATGATCGTGGAGGTCACATACCAGAAGCAGCCACCACAAGTTCCACCCACAATTACTGAAATGGAAACACAAAATAAACCTGTCCTACTGGAATTATGTTCAAACTACATCTCAATGTGGATGATTTTAAAAAATGGAATCCCAAGTGCTTCTCAATAAATTTCGTTTCTCCTGAAAACAAGTCTGCAGATTCTGCTGCAGAGCTTAGCAGGGCCCATGATGGTTTAGAGCAGGTTGTCACCTGTGAATAGCAGCTGCCAACCAGGACCAATCATTATTATGCCAAGTGGTTCATGCATCAGACCTGTGTGGAGGGCAGATACAGTGGGATATTCCCTGGTAGGAAGCACCCTGCTGGCCCAGTAGTGACAGTCTCAGGGCCAGGAGATGAGTCTGAGTTCCCTATTCTAGCTGTTGCTTTGGACTCTCAAATGCTGTTCTGGAACATTGGCCAAATTCAATTACTTCAGAACCTCACTCCTTTCTCCTTCACTTCTTTAAACTTTTTGAGCAAACACGTTTTTTTTCTTTAAGCCCTTGAAATAAAAATGTCTCCTTCGTCTTAGTTAAGAACACCAAACTTCTTTCACCCACCCATCTAATAAAGCTACCTCCAGTGACTCTGTGATGCTTGTGCCTTTTTAAGGGAGGAAATAGATGTCCTACCACATCTTTCCCAGGAAACATAGGCCACTTGCCCTGAATTCAATCTTTCATGTGCAGTGAATGTTAGTTATTTTGTGGTACTCCATTTCTTTGATAAGAGCTAATGCCAGTGGTCTTGCTATTTCATATGAGCTTTTCTTGACCAAAAAAAAAAAAAAAAAAAAGAGTTTGCACTGAGGCATGCTAACTGAAGAGCCTGTTTTTCTATCTCTCACAGAGTGTTTGCTTTCATATGGTTTAAAACTAATGTAATAACATTTAGGAAAATAGAGAAGTTAGAAAATCAACATTGGCTCAACCACTTAAGACAAATTCTACTACTATGTTTTATCTACTCCCTTAGTAGTTGCATGATCTACTTATTTTTAACTTTTTGTTTATTGTATTTTTAAAAGCAGTTTTAGGCTTGCAGCAAACCTATGTGAAAACCACAGAGTTCAGATACACCACTCTCTTTCATCTCATCCAGCCACCCCCTTAAATACCAACATCCCACACTGGAGCAGTATATTGGTTATAATTGATGAGCCTATTTTGCATGTCACTATCACTCAAAGTCCATGAGTTACATTGGGGTGCACTCTTGGTGTTGCATATTCTATGGGCCATATGACAAAAATGTAGTGAATGTTTAAGTTTTTAAAATTATTATAATTCCCTCTAAAAAAAAAATCCCTTCATACAAACTTCACACGCACTTATCCCACTCTTCTTGCTACTTTCCGAAGCAGTTCTGGAAATTCTCTTTGTGTGTTTAGTTATGATGTCGTGGCTGGCTTGATTTCCTGAATTGATTAAAAATGTTTGCCTTCCATTGTCACGTTGACTTTGTGTAGAAGTGAACAGCTGCACAGTGCCAGGCGCAGTGAAAAAGCTGATGAGAACGTACTGTAATGTTCTTATGAGCTGCCTTTTTGGGGATGGCACTGGTCAGCAGCATTTACCTTCATTTTTATCACATCTTGTAAGAACACTCACAAAAGAGGGCTTCCAGAACGGCTGCAGAAAGTGGTGAGAGTGATGACATAAGTGTGTGTGAAGTGAAGGGCAGTATTTTTAGGAAAATTAATGGTAACAGGTCTTTTAATATATTTTTTAAAATTTTAAACATTTAATGTATATTTAACAACAACTCCATCTATTATTTTAATATCATATGGAGTAGTTTCACTGTCCTGAAAATCTTCTATGATTTCCTATTTTTTAATCCTTCTGCTTCCAATCTCTGGTTCCTCCCCCAACCACCAATCTTCTGTCTCCCTGGTTTTGTATTTTCTAGAATGTCACAGTTGGAGACAGAGAGTATGTAGTTTTTTACTGTTGGCTTCCTTCTGTTAGGAATATTCATTTTCTCCACTTTTTATGGCCTGATAGCTCATTTCTTCATAATGCTGAATAATATTCCATTTTCTATTTGTACTACAGGTTATCTGTTCATCTACTGAAAGACATATTGGTTGCTTTCAAGCTTGAGAAAGTACGAATAAAGCTACTATAAACATCCACGTGCAGGCTTTTTCTATGAACATTAAGTTTTCAGTTCCTTTGAGAAATACCAAGGAGTGTAGCTGCTGGAGCATATACAACTGTTTTTGATTTACAAAAACCTGCCAAATTGCCTTCCAGTGTGATTGTCCCATTTTGTATTCCCGTGAACAAGGAGAGTTCATGTTGCACACACCCATATTTGCACTGTGTTGTCAGTGTTCAGAGTCTTGCCATTCTAACAGATATGCTGTGGAATCTCATTGTTTAAATTTGTGAGATGTTGGACATTCTCTCATATGTCTATTTAACAATTGTTTAACTTTGTGAGATGTCTGTTCAGGGATTTGGCCCATTTTAATGGGGTTGTTTGTTTTCTTATTGTTAAGTTTTCAGAGTTTATTTTATATTTTGGATTAGTCTTTTACCAGCTATATCATTTGCAAATATTTTCTTCCAGTTTGTGGCTTGTTTTCTCATTCTCTTTAGTTTTTCACAGAAGAGAAGTCTTTAACTTTAATGAAATTTAGCTTGGGAATTTCTTTAATGGATTGTGCTCTTAGTGTCATGTAAAGATCATTGTCAAATCCAAGATTATCTAGATGTTATTCTAGGAACTTTATGTTTTACATCCTATATTTAAGTTTCTGGTTCACTTTGAGTTAATTTTTGTGAAGGGTGTAGTGTCTGTCTAGATTTTTTTATGTAGATGTTCATGTGTTCCAGCACCATTTCTTGAACAGACTGTCTTTTCTCTGTCATTTGTCAAAGTTCCTTTATCTTTGCTCCTTTGTCAAAGATCAGTTAATTATATTTATGTGGTTCTAGTTCTGGCCTATGTATTCTGTTCCATTGTTGTATTTGACTATTTGTTTTTTTAGTAACACTACATTGTATTGATTACTGTAGCTTTAGAGTAAATCTTGAAATTGGATTGTACCAATCCTCCAACTTTGCTCTTCTCCTTCAGTATTTTGTTGGCTACTCTTGTTTTTTTGCATTCACTCTAGATAAAGATATGGTGATTGCTTTCATAAAGAAAGACAAAGATCAACTATTAAGAGGAATTTTAAACACTAACCTATTGGGATGTTTTTGAAATGTCCCAGTGGCCGTTTAGAGATCTATGACACTCCCTTAAACTTGATGATGAGAGAACATAGCTGCCTTACTATTGTCAAGTGTGTGTAATTGTGGGGAATGCTGACCTCTGGGTAAGTGCTTCAGAACTCTGAGTGTGAGCTTGCTTCAGGGACTTCTCGTTAGACCCAGCCTGTAAACCCCTCCAGCTATTTTTATGCTCCCCTTCATGGATGAGTTTTTTGAGTTGTCTAGACTCTCTGTCTCCTTGTCTTCATTCCTTCATTCCTTCTACTTAAAAGCCCTACATTTAGACTCCATTTCCAACACCTTGGTGGTCAGTGTGCTTGCTGAGGTTATGAGTGACTTTCCAAAGCTCAGATCTGTTCTTCTTGCTTAGTCTCTCCACAGTGCACATCCCTGGACACAATCTCTTTCCCAAAACTCTTTGTGGCCTCCATGACTGACACTCTCCTATTTCTCCTCTTCACTCTCAAGAAACAACCTCAGCGTCTCCTTCAATCCTCTTCTTCACCCTAAATGTTGGCTTTCTCTAGGATTAATCCTCAGTCCTGTGTGTTCTGGATAATCTCATTCTCCTCCAAGGCTACATCTCACAATAACTCTCAAATCCTCATCCTAGTGTTGATCACTCTTAGTTTGTATCTCTGTCCACTGTTGAAGTATCTTCACCTGATGTTCCACAGATATCTCTAGACTTAGATTAATTTTTCTCCTTCTCGACCCTTACCATTGAACTTATTCTCTCTGTGCTTTCTGGGGAATCAGATCACAATCCACTCACCCACCCTTACCAAACCCTCAGAGCTATCTGCAACTCCTCCCTCCTTATTAGGTTTCCATATCTAAATTGCTACTGAACACTGACAGTTGTTCTTAAATATATCTTCAATTGCTGGTTGTTGAAGGCCTTCAGTACCTTTCAGTGAATAGCCTGCCAACCTGACTCCTGGTCTCTGGTCTCACTTTATTCTCATTCATTCTTTACTCTGACCCCAAAGTAATCATTTTAAAATACCTCTCTGTACATGTAACTCCAAAGTTTAAATACCTTTAAGGATGCTGATATGCAGGATAATGTCTAGATGCCTATATATGACCTGTCCTCTTTCTCGTGTTGCATTTCGCTCCCTATGCTCTAGTTACACAAAACTTCTTGGACTTCCATGAGCATCGCATATAGTTTCAGGCACAATTTGCTTCTCAGTTTTCTTTTCTTGAGATACCTAGCTTGCCTCAAATACCTACTCAGCTCCAGTGTCTCATAATTACTTATTGACATATCAACAGCCTCTCCCAGGCCCCACCAAGACTGTAAACTTTTGGAAACTAAGACATTTTCACATTCATCTTTGTTTCCCAAGAGCCATTGCTGTCACCCAAAAATGTTTGCTGAATGAATAATGACTCAGTGAATGAATGGAACAGAGTGACAGTGACTGAGACCTTTTACTAAAGAAGAAAGCAATGTTGATGTAAGATGAGGGATGAATTATTTTGGGCAGAGGTGTGGGAAGGGCCCTGAGAAGGCCCCACAATTCTCCTACTACTCTCACATTCTAAATCCAGTCATTGATGGGGCAGAAAAGCCTGGGGCAGAGCAGCAGTCAACACATGCACAGGAATTTGATCCTGCTTCCACCAATCACGTGCCCAAAGTGGTGTCTATCATTAATTATTTTGGGGCCTCAGATTCCTCCTTTATGAATGAAAGGGGTTGGAACAACTAATCTCTTAGTCCCATTTCTGCCCTAATGGTTTTCTGTTTTTCACTAACTGGCATCAAAATAACATGGAAGAAATAAATGAAACTTAGAGGTGGATCACTTAGAAAGGAAAAGAAATTACAAGGGAGGGGGGATAAAGGAGGCATAAATACATCAATGAAAGGTTGATTTTTTTCCTGTAGAATGCAAGAAACACTGAGGCAAAAGAAAGATATGATTTGAACTGAAAATGGCTTGAAGAGCAGCCCTGTAAGTGCATTTGAGTCTTTTTGTTAATATACTTTTTTATTGAGTTTATTGGTACAATCTAGGTATACAATACAGTTAAATTCATTAATGGGATCCTGTACCGTCACATAACAGGTATTGGTTCTCATTTTTCCCCTTGTCCCTGCCCTCCCTTCACCCCCTTCTACCCTCCCCATTTACAAACACTTTATTTCCATTTTTTTATTTTCTCATATTTTTTTCTTTTCCCTTATTCCCTTTCCCCTACCCTTCCCACTTTCCCTACACCTTTAGCCCTTTTCCTCCTATTTCACACTGTTAATTATCCCATTAGGATCTTATGTACTATTATAATTTTTCACACCAGAGAAACTATTCAGTATTTACATGTGTGACTTACTTATTTCAGTTAAGAGTATATCCTCAATATGTATCCATTTCCCTATGAATGAATCTAATTTCTCATTCTTTATGCCTGAGTAGTATTCCATTTAATAGAAAACCCACATCTTCCTTATCCAGTTTCCAACGGATGGGCAAATAGGCTGTTTCCAAATTTTAGCTATTACAAAATGTGTTGCTATAAACATTGGTGCGCATATATCAATGTGGTATGATTCTTTTAATTCTTTTGGAAAGATACCAGCAGAGGGATGGCTGGGTCAAATGGAACCTCTAGTCCCAGCTCTTTGAGGTACCTCCATATTGATTTCCATAGTGGTAGCACCAGTCTGCACTCCCACCAACAATGGAGAAGCATTCCTTTCTCCCCACAAAACATCAACATTTGTTATTGTTTGATTTCTTGATAGTAGCCATTCTTTGTGCGGTGAGGTGGAATCTCAGTGTGTTTTCATCTGCATCTCTCAAATGACCAGTGATGTGGAACATTTTTTCATATATTTACTTGCTACTTTTACTGCTTTGTCTGAGAAATGTCTGTTCATTTCAAATGCCCATTTTTGAATTGGGTCTTTATATTTGGGGGGCTGATTGTTTTGAGTTCTTTATATACTCTAGATAATAGTCCTTTGTCTGAGGAGAAGCTGGTAAATTTTTTTTCTCACATTGTAGGTTGTCTCTTAGTTCTGCTGATGATTTCTTTTGCAGTGCAGAAGCTTTTTAATAAGATGAGATCCCAGTTGTTGATTCTTTCTCCTAGTTTCTGTGCTACTGAGGATTTATTCATAAAGTCTTTTCCTATGCCAATGTCTTCAAGAGTTCTGCCTAACTTATCTTCCAGCAAATTTAGTGACTCTGTTTTAATATTTAGATATTTAACCCACTTGGATTTTAGTTTAGTGCATGGTGAAAGATAAGGGTCTAGTTTTAATCTTTTGCAGGTTGAGATCCAGTTTTTCCAACACCATTTATTAAAGAGGCTATCTTTCCTCCAGTGGGGATTGTCAGCTCCCTTGTCAAAGATGAGGTAGCTGAGTACATCTGGAGTTGATTTTGTGTCTTCCAGTCTGTTCCACTGATTCTCAGGTCTGTTTCTTTGCCAGTACCTTGCTGTTTTTATCACAGTGGCTTTGCAGTATAGTTTCAGATTGGGAATTGTTATACACACTGCCATGTGTCTGTTGCCTAGGATGGCTTTTGCTATTCTAGGTCTCTTATGGCTCCAAATGAATTTTTGGATTCTTCTTTCTAGTTCTGTGAAGTATAGTGTTGGAATTTCAATGGGCACTGCATTGAATCTGTATAGCAGTGTTGGTAGTATGGCCATTTTCACTATGTTGATTCTTCCTACCCAGGAGCAGGGGATATCTTTCCATATTCTTATATCCTCTTTGATCTCTTTTTTCAGAGTGCTGTAGTCTTCAGTGTAGATGTCTTTGGCACAACAGATCCCACAGAAATCCAGAGGATTATTAATACCTACTTTGAGAAACTGTACTCTAATAAAATGGAAAACACAGAAGAAATGGACAGATTTCTAGATACTTATGAATTACCAAAGTTGAATGAAGAAGATAAAAACATTTTAAACACCCCAATTACAATCACTGTAATTGAAAATATAAATAAAAACTTACCAACAAAGAAAAGCCCAGGTTCTGATAGATTCACTGCTGAATTTTTCAAGACATTTAGAGAAAAACTACTGCCATTACTCTTCAGACTTTTCAATGAAATTGAAAAGGAAGCAATACTTTCAAATTCATTCCTGGAAGCAAGTATCACTTTGATTCCCAAACCAGGGAAAGATGTAACTAAAAAAGAGAACTACAAGCCAATCTCCTTAATGAATATAGATGCAAAAAATCCTTAATAAGATACTAGCAAACAGAATACAGAGGATCATCAAGAAGATCATACATCCTGACCAAGTCGGGTTTATTCCAGGCATGCAAGGATGGTTCAACATACGTAAATCAATAAATGTAATACACTATATTAACAAAGTCAAGGACAAAAACCACATGATCCTCTCGATAGATGCAGAAAAAGCATTTGACAAAATTGAACACTCATTGATAATAAAAAAAAAAACCTGCAAAAAATTTGGAATTGATGGCCTATATCTCAACTTAATAAAGGCTATCTATGAAAAACCAACAGCCAACATCATATTAAATGGCCAAAAACTGAAAAATTTCACGTTAAAATCAGGAACAAGACAAGGACTCCCACTATCACCACTCCTCTTTTATATAGTTCTGGAAACATTAGCCATAGCAATTAGAAATGAAAGCCATAAAAATAGGAAAGGAAGAAGTTAAACTGTCATTATTTGCTAATGATATGATACTCTACATTGAATACCCAAAAAACTCCACCAAAAGAGTTCTTGACTTAATTGACACTTTTATCATGGTAGCAGGATACAAGGTCAATACCCAAAAATCAATAGCCTTCTTGTACACAAATAACACACTCACTGAGTGAGAAATTAGGGAAACAATTCCTTTCCCAACAGCACCCAAAAAAATGAAGTATCTGGGAATCAATCCAACAAATGAGTCTTTGTTTTTTAATTTTTTTCAGTGATGAGGATGGTTCTCAGAGTCTTATGAATGCTAGGCAAGTGATTATCACTGAGCTACATTTCCTGACCTGGAATGTTGGATTTTAAAGAAAGGGAGTGATAGTAGGTTAAGAAAAGATGGAGGTTTTTTTAGTTCTTTATATATTCTAGATAGTACTCTGTCTGAAAAGTAGCTGTTAATATTTTCTCACATTGTAGGTTGTCTCTTAGCTCTCTTGGTGATTTCTCTTGTACTGCAAAAACTTTTTAATACAATGAGATCCCAGTTGTTGATTCTTTGTGGAAGTTCACATGCTACTGAGGATTTGTTCATAAAGTCTTCTCCAAAAAAATATCAGACCCCCCCCAAATACAAATACCTGATTCAAAAATGGACATCTGAAATGAACAGACCTTTCTCAGACAAAGAAATAAGAGCAACAAATAAATATATGAAGAAATGTTCAACATCACTGGTCAATTGAGAGACACAGATGAAAACAACACTGAGATTCCACCTCACCCCACAAAGAATGGCTGCTATCAAGAAATCACACAATAACAAATGTTGGCGGGGATGTGGGGAGAAAGGAACCCTTCTCCATTGTTGGTGGGAGTGCAGACTGATGCAACCACTGTGGAAATCAATATGGAATATCTCAAAGAACTAGGATTAGAGGTTCCATTTGACCCAGCTTTTTTTCTGTTGGTATCTTTCCAAAAGAATTAAAGGAATCCTACCACACTGATATATGTGCACCCATGTTTATAGCAGCACGGTTTGCAATAGCTAAAACTTGGAAACAGCCCAAATGCCCATCAACTGGAAACTGGATAAAGATGTGGTTTTTATGTAAAGTGGAGTACTACTCAGCCATAAAGAATGATAAACTAGAAACATTTATAGCTAAATGGATGCACATGGAGGCTATACTCTTAAATGAAAAAAATAAGACACACTTGAGTAAATATTGAATGATTTCTCTGATGTGCAAAACTGAAAGTGTAAATAAGGTTCAAATGGTTTAATTGAGATGGTGAAATAGGAATAAAATGGCTAAATGAGAAGTGGGAAGGGGAGCAGAAAGGAAATACAGGAAAAGAAAAAATTAAAAAATGGAATCAAAGTCTTTATAAATAGGGAATGGTGAAGAGAGTAAAGGGAGGGCAGGAGGATGGGGAAAAAACAACAACCAAGATATATCATGTAAAGGTACAACACCCCAATGATAAATGTAACTGCATTTTTTGCTTTAAATGTACCAATAAATTTAATGGAAAAAAAAGAAAAGATGGAGAAATGGTTAAAATAAGAGTGTATGGCAAAAAAGTCAGAAATTCTTAGAAATCTAATTGATGAAACAGGCAGAGAGCTAGGAGCCAGACAGAAAATGCCCTGATGTTGGTTTTTCATTGTTTCATTTTGTTTTTATTGATGCTGATGGTGTTTGTTGTGGAAACAGAAAAACCTTAATGGGAGAATAAAAAGCAGCCAAGACACTCCTCACTCCCAGAGACCCTGCCTAGACACAGTAAGTAACTAAAAAGCAATAAATGTAGTGTGTCAAGCATTTGCCACTGGCTACCTTCCTTGAAGTTGTCCTTTATGACTAATGACCAGAAGGACATTAGAAGAAAATACCAACTCAGGTTACAAAGATGACCAAAGAGAGTCAGATCATCATGACCCCACAGAGGGCCACTGTGTCATTACCACCTACAGATTTTACAATAAGATAAAAGAATAATGACTCTGTCATTGTAAAATCAAGGGAAAGAAACAGTCAGCTGGGAAAAAATGATTTGCATATAACTGTCCAGGAAACATTCAGTTTTGTAAGGTCCCTCTTCTTTTCACGTCCACTCACATGAAGTCATTTTGTAATAATCTTTTCTGCTTCCTTTCTGTCCTTGTGCTGAGTCACATTAAGAGGTCAGTTTAATTGACATTTATATTTCAAAGGGGCGGTGGGTCACTTTTATAGCTTGCCTCTAGAGATTCCAATCTCAGTGTAGAATAGCAAAAATGCAACGACAGGAATAAATAAATACTTTTCAGTATTATCTTTCAATTATAATGGCTTCAATTGTGTAAGCAAAAGATGCAGATTGACAGACTAGATTTAGAAAAGAAAAAATAAAAACAGAATCCAACAACAGTTGGTTTCATTCAAGAAATTTATTTCACCCAAAAAATATTCATGTACTTCAAATTTCATGCATCACAATCCAGAAAACAAGCAGCTAAAGTAAACTTCAAGCTATATCTGAAGATCTGAAGTATAAAGTAGGCAAAGACTTTAACAACAAAACCTCAATTTCACAAGAAGTATTATAAGGAACTTGTTAAAATAGGATCACATTAAATTAAAAAGTTTCTGGACAGCAAAGGAAACTCTAGACAGAGTGAAGAAAAAATCCATAGTGTGGGAACAATTTTTGCTACCTACTCCTCAGACAGAGGACTAACACAATATCTAGAATAAAAAAGAATGCAAAAAAAAATTAGACCACCCCAAATTTAAGGCCCATTTCAAAAATGGGCATCTGAAGTGAATAGATACTTTTCAGACAAAGAAGTACAAATGGCCAATAAAGACATGAAAAAAAAATTCAACATTATTTGTCTTTTAAGAAATGCAAGTTAAAACAACACTGAGATTCCATCTCACTCCAGAAAGAATAGCTTTCATTAAGAAATCAGCCAATATCAAATGCAGGTGAGGCTGTGGGGAAAAAGTAATCCTTCTCTTTGGTGAGGGAGTAAATTGGTATAGCCACTATGGAAATCACTTTGGAGATTCCTTGAAAAACTGAAACTAGAGGTTCCATTTGATCCAGATATTCTCCTAGACATCTTCCCAAAATAGTTAAAGTCATCTTATCACACTGATATATGCATACTCATGTTTATAGCAGCACTATAGCTAAATCTCGGAAACAGCTTATATGCCCACCAACAGATGAATGAATAAAGAAAATGTGGCATTTGTACATAATGAAGTATTGCTGTGCTACATAGGAGGATAAAATTGAAAAATATTTAGGTAAATGGATGTATCTAGAGACCATAATCCTAAGTGAAATAAATTAGGTTCACAAGTTTAAAAATCTTGCTTCTCTGGTGTGAGAAACCCAAAGTGTAAATAAGGAGCAAAATGGAAGAGAGACATTAGGAAGAACTTGTTCAAATGGGAAGGAGAACAAGGTTTGAGGAAGGAGGAAAGGAAAGAAGGGAAAAGAGATTTTTAAAAAGAGAGAATTGGGTCTAGTATGGTGATGCATTCAAAGGAGTGTGGCTACAAGTTTGAGGCCAGTTTGGGCTACATAGTGAGTTCAAGGCCAGCCTAAACTATATACTACACAGTGACACCTTGTCTGGGGGGGGACTTAAGAAAAAATGGAAACAGCTTTTCTAAATAGGGAGGGAAAGAAAGATTAAAGAATGGAGAGGGGAGGGGAATGGGAAAAAATTAAGATATGTTATGTACAAGTCCACAGTTCCCATGGTGATTGTAATCACTATGTAAGGCAAAAGTATCAATAAAAATAAGTTAATTTAAAAGCAAGAACAGAAGGTCCATATATACTAATTAAGGGAACAATCCAACAAGAGACATAACACTTTTAAATATGTATACACTGAATACTGGAGCATCTGACTTCATAAAATAAATAGTGTTGGACATAAAATATCAAATAGACACCAACACAATCATAGTGGGTGATCTCCATACTCCATTTTCACAAAGAGACCAACCAACTAAACAAAAAAATAAACAGATATCAGAGCTGAACTACACTTCTGTACAAATGGACTTAATAAATATCTACAGAGTGTTCTACCCTACTACAACACAATATATATTTTTCTCAGCAGCACATGGGACTTTCTCCAAAATACAGCATGTAATAGTTCACCAAGTACGCTTAAATAAGTACAAAGAGTCAAAGTCACTTCATGTTTACTGAGAGACCATTGTGCTTGAGACTAGAAATCAATCACAAAAGAAATCACAGAAAGTTTATAAACACCTGGAGACAACACAATCTTGAATACTGAGTGGCTCACTAAAAAAATCAAGGAAAACGTTAAACAAATTCTGGAATCAAATGACAGTGTCAGGAGAAAATACTAGACACAATGAAAGTAGTCCTAAGAAGGAAGTTTATTGTATTCAATGCTCACATTAGAAAAATAGAGCAAAGTCAAACAAATAACCTAGTAATATATACCAAGAAAGAACTCACTGAGAAAGAAATCAGGAAAACAATCCTAGTCACAATAGTATCAAGAAAAATTAAATACTTGGGAATTAACTAAGGAATTGAAAGACCCCTACAATGAAAATTATAGTACTCTGAAAAAGGAGATTGAATGGGACATCAGAAAATGGAAAGATATCCCCTATTCCTAGATAGACAGAAAAATATTGTCAAATTGGCCATACTTCCAAAGCTGATATAATTTAATACAATCCCAATCAAAGTACCAACAGCATTTCTCGCAGAACTAGAGAAAATAATCCTAAAATTTATACTGAACCAGAAGAGACCAAGAATACAAAAGCAATCTTGTGCAACAATACCTGACTTCAGGTTATACTATAAAACTACAACGATAAAAACAGCATAGTACTGGCACAAAAACAGACATGAAGATTAATGGAACAGAACAGAGGATTTGGAAACAACCCCAGACCATTCAGCTATTTGATCTTTGACAAAGAGGCCAAAAGCATACCTTAGATGAAACACAGCCTCTTTAGCAAATAGTGTTAGAAAAATTGGCTACCCATATGCTAAAGATTAATGATAGATCCATATCTCACACCATGCAATAAAATAAAAATGGATCAAAGATCTAAATAAGACAGAAACACTTAATCTGCTGCAAGACAAAACAGGTAAATCTCTTGAAATCATAATGTAGGCAAAGATTTTCTGAACAGAAGTCCTATTGTGCATGAAATTACAGTAAGAATCAACAAATGGGATTGTGTCAAATCAAAATACTTCTGCACAGCAAAGGAAACAACCAACAGAGTGGAAAGGCAGCCTATACTATGGGAAAGAAATTTTGTCACCTGCGTCTCAGACAGAGGAGTAATTTCTAGAATATATAAAGATCTCAGAAAAAAATTAGACCTCCCCAAATAAAAGACTCAGTCAAAAAAAAAATGGGCAATTTAAGTGACAGAAACTTCTTGAAAGAAGAAATACAAGTAGCCAATAAATACTTGAAAAAATGTTCAGCTTAACTGAATGCTAGAGAATTGCAAATTAAAACCAGTCTGAGATTTCATCTCACTTCAGAGAATGGCAACAATTAAAAATCAAATGACAATAAGTGCTTGTGTGGCTGTGGTGAAAAGGGAACTCTTCTACATTGTTATTGGGAATGTAAACTAGTTCAACCACTATGTAAGTCAGTATGCAAATTTCTCAAAAAACTAGAAATGGAAATTTAATTTGACCTAGCTATTTCTCTTCTAGGTATTTTCCCAAAAGGGTTAAAGTTATCATTTTACCCTGATGCATGCATGCCAATGGTTATAGCATCACAATGTATTATTTTTTTATTTTTTCCATTAAGTTTATTGGTACATTTAAAGCAAACCATACAGTTACATTCATCATTGGGATCTTGTACCTTTACATGATATGTCTTGGTTCTTGCTTTTTCCCCATACCCCTGCCCTCCCTTCACCCCCTCCACCCTTCCCTGTTTACAAAGACTTTATAATTGAGAGTGTGAAATAGGAAGAAAATGGCTAAAGGGGAAGTGGGAAGGGGAGGGGGAAGGAAATAAGGGAAAAGAAAAAATGTGAAAAAAATGGAAGCGGCTCAATTTATAATAGACAAGTCTTGGATGTAGTCTATATGTCCATCCACAGATGAATGGATAATGAAGATACCTATACATAACAAGATATTAATTAGCTATAAAGAAGGATAAATTTGTATCACTTCTAGGAGGCTGGTTGCAACTTGAAGACATATGTTAAGTGAAATAAATCAGATACATAAGTTTAAATACCACATGGTTTTCTCCTTTGAGTAATCCAAAGTACAAATAAAGTAAAGAGCAAAATAAAAGAGTGATAAAAGGAGATGGAGCTAGATATTACCCAAATGGAAGGGGACCAAGAGACTGAGATTTGGGGGAGAGAGGAAGGAAACAAAAAATATTTAAAATGAGTAATGTACATGTACCACCTACCTACAATGAATGTAATCATTATATGTCACAAACATGAACTAATAAAAAAAATAATGAAAATGGGAAAAGGTGCCCTAGGGAAGGGGGAGGGAGTGAGTAGTGTATATTGGGGAGAGGGGAATAAAAGGTACATGGGGAATGTTAAGTACATGTACCTACTTCCTAAGATGAATGCAAATATCATGTACGAACATAAACTTAAAAATAAAATTAATTTAAAAATAAAATTCATTGTTCTTTGTTGAAACACAGGCTCCCAGGCTACTATCTTCAGTTCCTTTTCTTCCATGACTAGTGTATTGCACAAATTAATAACTTGTTTGTTTTTCTCTTGTCAATCCATCCTTTGTCAATTTTGCCTTTTCCAACTACAAACTTAAGATAATTGAAGAAAACTTGTATTTTTTCCTCTTCAGACAGACATTAACAACAATGAGGTCCTGTGATGATGAATTTTATGTGTCAGCTTGACTAGGTCATGATGCCCAGCTGTTTGATCAAACAACAGTCTAGACTTGGCTGTGAAGGTTTTATTTAGATGTGGTTAACATTTAAATCAGTGATGATGAAGCAGTTTATCCTTCAAAACATGGGTGGGTCTCATCCAGCCAGGTGAAGGTCTTAAGAAAAAACACTGGAGTCCTCCCTAGAAGGGAAAAAAAAAATCTACCTCTTGTCTGTCTTCAAACTCAAGATTGTAGCATCAACTTCTTCTGGAATTTTCAGATGGGCAGCCTTCCCTGCAGATTTAGGACTTCCCACTCCCTATTGTTGCTTAAGTTGATTCTGTAAAATCACTCGGTCTTTGCCTCTTTCCCTGCCTCTGTCCTCTTCCTCCTCCTCCTCCTTGTTCTTCTCCACTTCTCTCCCTGTCTCTCTCTGGATCCCTCCCTCTCACCCCCCAGCCTCCTATTAGTTTGTTTCTCTGGTGAACCCCCATGTACAGTTCCAAGTTGGAAAGGGAAGAGTTTGGGTTTTCCATCCTGCATTTTATTTTCTTCTTTTTGCTTGCTTGATACAAATCTCCCTCATTGGAGTCTTTCCTCAAACATTAAAAATCCTGTACTTCAGGCCAAGGATTTAACTCAGTGGCATAGTGTCTGCCTCGCAAGTATAAGGTCCTGAGTTTGATCCTTGGTACAAGACAAAACAAAAACTATCTTTGACTAGCTCATAATTATGGAAGTCAACTATAGACATGATTTTCAATTGGTGGGCTTTATTGTAGGGTTTGGAGGCTAGATTTGGCCTTTCTATAGGGGAACTTATATTTGTAAATTGCTTAGAGTGAAGGAACTTAAACAAATATGAACATTTCCAAGAATTTACAGACATTACTATCTACTATTTGTATTAGTATCTACTATTTGCCACACTCATGAATTTTACAAAAACAAAAAGTCTCAAATGGAGACAATTGTTATGGACAGTTACAGGACCACGACTCTAGACAAGATGCTTGTACATGGTGCCTCTGCAAAGATTTCTAGAACAGATGCCTAGAAATAGAGCAGCTGTTGTCTGTTGATATTCACATCTTTGACTTAATTTATTGCCAAATAACTCTCCCAAGTGTACCAATAAACAATAGTGAATGAAAATGTTATCAGACTTAATGTTTTGCAATCTGATTTGTGTGAAATAGTATTTAATTGTCATTTTAATTTGCATTTTTCTGTTTATTAGAGAGGTGGGGCATATTTGCACATGTTTGTTATTCACATTTATTACTCTATGAACTGCCTATAAATTTTCTTTGTCCATTTTTCTTTCTTTTTTTGTCCATTTTTCTTACTGATTAGTTCTTACATATTATGGATACTAATTCTTTTTTGCTTATGTTGCAAAAGTTTTTCCCAGTTTGTGACTTTCCTTTTCACTTTGTGTTTTATAAGCTGTCCATTTTCTTCTATAAGTTTTAAGTGTTTTATTCAAAGAATTAGTATCTATGGATTGTACATATTTTGTGTGTCATAGCATGAGGTGGGAATACATTACCCTTCCTGTGCGGATATGTACCATCCATTGAATAGCCAATTCACTTTCATTGATTTGTAATGACACACCTGTCTTGTACTAAGCCTTTTGATGTATCTAGGTCTATTCCAGGCTTCATTTCACATTATCTCATTTGTCTCTTGTCCGTTGTTCTGACTATACATGCTCACTTAATTACTATGGTCTTTAGTGAATCTATCTAGCAAGATTAATTTTTATAGCCTTTTAATCACACAATTGCTTAGAATTTTTTAAAATAAGAAATTTAAAATTATTCAAAAAAAAAGCTACAAGTCATTTGATTTAATTGTGCTAAATTTGTACTATAGTTTGGGGAATATACTCTTTTAAAACTCTTTTTCAGGGCCAGGCATTTAGCTCAGTGGTTTCACCACCTGCCTCATAAGTGCAAGGTCCTGAGTTCAATCCTTGGGGCCAAAATAATTTTTTTAATAAATAAAAAATAAAATAAAATTCTTTTTCCAAGTTATTTAATTTCCTTTTAATAACTTTTAATGTTTTGTACATCATTGCTAGAATTGTTTCTAGGTACTTAATAGTTTTTGCTGATGTTATCAATAGTATCATTTTTAAACTGCATTTTCTACTGTCTAATTGCTGGTCTGTGAGAATGTTGATGATTTTGGTGTATTGATTTCATATACAAACTTGCTAGATTCTCTCAATAGTAATCATCAGAATTGTAGACACTTCCAGATATTCTAGGCAAACAATTTTATATTCTGTGAATGATAGCTTCTTTGTTTCATCCTTTCAGATATGCTTCTGTCACTGTGACAAAATACCTGACAAAAACAACTTCAAGGAGGAAGAGTTTATTTTTGTCACAGTTTCAGAAGTCACTTGACCTGCTTCTGGGTCCATCATAAGGCAGAACATCATGGTGGGCAGCACATGGTGAAGCAAACTTGCTTGCCTCATGGCAGATAGAAGGTAGTGAGAGAGGAGTGGTGGTGGCTGGAGACCGTTCTCCTTCCTCTGTTATTGTTCTGTCCATGTCTGAAGCTGATTGGATGATATCACCCACATTAGAAGCAGAAAATGCTGCTTCAATTTGTTGTCCCACCTGCCAATTATTTATGGAAACACCCTCAACGACACACTCAGAATAATTTTCTAGGTGTTTCTCAACCCAATCAAATTAATGAGATTAACCATCACATCTGCCCCTCCAGCCCTCTGCAATTTTCTTGTTTCTCCTCTTCTTTCTTTCCTTCTTTCTTTAGGGTAGGAATAGGGTAGGGTCTTAGTGCAATGTAGGATTATAGTATTGATAGCAGCAGGGATTCTTGTTTTTTTTCTGAAAGATAATACTTCCAACCTTTTACCCTTACACTGGCATTTACAAGAATAAAACTGCTGAATGTTGAATCAAAATAAACTTATTTTCATTTGGGTTTTGGGTATTTTGTGCCAGTGATAAGGAAAGTAACTAAAACATATTTTGGTACCAGAGAAGGGGGTTGTTGCCATGACTACCTGGCCATGTGGTTTAGAAGCCTGTGGAACTGTTTCAATGGAGGACTTTGGAAACATTTAAAGATACCAACTAGAGATGCCTTATAATGCTGTAAGACAAGCTTGATGTGAGATTTCAGTCAGAACTCAAAAGATCAGAATGCTGATAAAAAATGCAGATGGAAAAGACCAGGTTTAGGAAGGTTCAGGTGGGAGCAAAGACTCCATTTTCAAGTGGGCTAGAGGCCATGTGTGTCATGCTCTTGCAAAAAACTTATCTACATTTACTCATAAGGAGACTTTGGTGGAGGACTAATTAAACTGATAGAAAATTTTCAAGGAAGCACAATATTCAGGCTGTAGCATGGTTACTGCTTGTTGCTTTTAGCAAGATTTATACTGAGACATAGAAACAAAATCTTCACTTTAAAAGTTTTAAATTTTGTCAGAAAGAAAGCACCTGTGAAATTGGAGCAAAAGAAACTTTATTGCTAAAAAGATGAGTACCAAAAAGAAGCAAGTGTTTTACAATAGCTTGTCTTGAAGACATTGAAGGAATCAGCAGGACTTCACACTTTATCAGGCTTATTGCTCTAAAAACAAAGACTTCATTTAGAAGAGAACCCCAGAAAGGCCAATTAGAAAACTGACTTTGTAGGATTTGTTTCATACTACTCAGGTATCCAGCCACACAGGGAACACTCAGCCATGGATCCAAGGGGTCTTAGTTACTGCTGAAATTGGTGACAGACATAGATTGTCATCCATGTGGTTCTGGTTTTATAGGCCAGCAGGATGGAAGAGTTGTGAGGCCAGGGAGGATACCACCAAAATATTAGAAGAAAGCTTGAGAGGCTAGGCAATGTTCCTCTGAAAAGGCAATATGTGGGAGCTGTAAGAATGAAACCTAAGTACACTGGAAACCCCAGGAATATAGAACATCTGCTGATCAAAGATTCAGGCTGTAAGTGTAATGATACCAAGAAAGAATGTGTGATAGTTACAATTGGCAATACTGTAGGACATAACTTCCCAAGCCCATTGCTTTTTACATATCATTGCCACAAATTGTCCTGGGTTCTGGATGCAGATACAGAGCTATAGAATTCAATGTCTGCTCAGGTGGATTTTGGTCTTGCTTTTGCCTCATTCATTTTTACTCTACTCATCCAATTTTGGTTGGGGATATTTACCTGTGCTATTTTATGTTGGATATGTTTCTTTTTTATTTTTTCAGGGTCTTACAGCTGAGATTACCTTGAGTCTTAGAGGAGACTTTAGACTTGGACTTTTTGTTAATGCTGGAACTGTTAAGGCTTTAGAGATAGACTAAATATATTTTGTATGAAGAGATGTGCATTAATCTTCAAGGGCTAGGGAATAATTGTATGGTTTAGATCAAGAACATCCTCCAAGAGTCTTGCATGCTCAGAGCCAGGGCTTGTAAAATGTGATTGGATTATGGGGTGCCACAACTGATTTGCTGTTAAGAGATGGGGCCTGAATAGAGATGGGTTATTGAGGGTGTGACCTGAATGGCTACATGTTCTTCCCTAGCTCCTCCCTCTCCCTCTGTTTCCTGGCTACCATGATATAGGCATCTTTCCTCTGTCTAGCATCTTTTACCATGCCTTTCCTTCCTTGGAGTTGGTTGACCATGGACTGAAAAAATGAGAGAAAATAAGCTTCTCTCTTTAAGCTGTAGGTGCTGGGTACTGGTTCTCAGTGACAAGAAAGTAAAATAGGAAGAGACCCAGGTCCTAATAGCACTTTCAAGGTTAAATCCTCAATGTTATAATTTCTTCCAACTGGGTCCCACCTCCTAAAAAATTCCATCATCTCCCAATAGCACTGTGGCCTGGAGACGAAGCCTTTAACACATGGGCCTTTAGGGGACATTCAACAGTCTAACAGTCACTGGGAGGCTATGTGCTCAGCTACTACTAGTACGGAAGATGTGGAGAAGGGATTTTATGGATGATCACTGGTACTGTCTTTCTGACACCAAAGGTTTTGCTCTTCATGTTATTTACCACAGTTTCCTGAACATAGAGAACACCAGTTAATCTAAGAACTGTGTGTATTGGTTGTTAGACCTGACATAGTTGCAAAGGAATCTACTTAAGCTCTTTTACTGCAACTTAGAGCATCAGCATAATTCTATTTAAATCTTGTATACTATTTTTGCCCAAACAATGAATTATTTTTTGCTTTGATTTTGCTGAGAGTATGTCAATCAACCCAGGAGACTTTTTAAATGAAAATGAAAGAATAAAATCAGAAAGTAATCTTTCAAGATGAAGTTACTTAACCAAATTTCCCTGGAATCATTTTGAAAAATTCCACCCAAACCCAATGAGTTAACCTTCCCCAATACTCACAGAGCAAGCAGACTTAAAATATTAGGAATGAAAAATATGATGAAGAAATGTGGATCTTTAGCTTGAAAAATGAAAAACACTAGATTGGAACATGACAACTGTATTCCAACATCTGAATAGTTGCAAGTTAAAGACTGGATATTTTCTGAGTGACTAGAGACCAGAACTAGTCTTGTGAGGCAGAAGGAAAATGGATACTGGTAGAACTGAAGTGAATTACTCAGAATAGGTCAACTCTGACAGCACACCCTTATATTTTGGTAGCTTAATGATAAATAAAAGTTTCATTTCTCATTATAGCTACAGTTCAGTGGGATGTTCTTGGCTAGGTAGCTCTATTTTAAATGGTTTTACAAAATCATTTATCTCACACATAGATTATCTTTGGCCATCCCAGAGATTCAAGGGGCTTCTCTTCCTTAAGGGAAATTTTATTGTGACAGTACTCATCTCAATTTTTTAAATGAATTTCTCTTTCCAGGGGAAAAGTTAATCATTAAAGACTCAGTTAGGGCCAGGGATTTAGCTCAGTGGTTCTGCTGCTTGCCTCCCAAGCACAAGGACCTGAGTTCGATCCCTGGTACCAAAAAGAAAAACTCAGTCAGCCATTGGGAGCACAAGAAAATACTACAAAAGTGGAAAGTGCAGTAGTCACTACTATTTTTATAGCATTTTATACTACTTATACTTAATATATTATATAAATTATTATATTATTTTAAAAACATATACATGCTTCATACTGTTTATATATTATATATCATATTAATATATAGTAAATATTATATAATTTAATTAAGAATTATATTATTTATGTATATATTACATACATTATAAAGCACTTTATTCTTCCAATTATTGATGAGTTATTTGTTAAACTTCTAGCTGTGCCAAATAGTAAAGTAGGTACTAGAACTTAAACATAGATAATTCTTTTCCCAAGGCATTCTTAGCCTCCAAGACTATCTTTATACACAGAGGCATGTGAAAAAAATGTATTAGATACCATACAGACTGTGCTAGAGCACAAAGTGAGAAGTAATGGCTTCCAATCATGTTCATAAAATAGTTAAGGATGGTCACTCATCAAATTCTCATGCCATCTCTGAGAGGTAGACAATGTGTCCATCATTCAAATAAACTGAGACTCAGTGAAGCAATGTGATTTCTTCAAGCAGAGATTGGTGTGGCCCTTGGCCCCTGCCCTGCCACATTCACACAAAACAGGTGGCTAAACAGAAGGGATACAGCAGTTACAGGGCCCAACTGTGGAGTGCAGTTGATATTGTTGATATCTGCCTATAGCTCCTTCTTTACCATGTTAGTTTGCTTCTTTCCCAGGACATGGCTAATGAAGCTCTCTAATCCAGGTTGTCCCCTCACCATGGGATTTTATTTGCTCTGTGAAGTCCTCCATGAGGCCTGATCTGAGTTTCTGCCTACTGCCTAGAGCAGACTTGACTTGTTCTCCAGCATGCAACTCTCACTGTGTGCCCATCTACACCTCCCAGGCCCTGAGCCTGGAGAGCATGGACCTCATCACAGTATGCCCGAGTCCCCAGGGCTGAGCACACAAATGAGGCTCCAAAAACTAATGCTCATGGGGTGATGGTTTTATCTAGTAGACACAAAGAACAAGTTCCTTTTCTTCTGATGCTTTATAATATTCATACTCAACAAAATACAATTCACAGGTACCATGAGTCCCTGAATTTGTGCATGCACACACATGTGTAAATCTTTTTGGATGTGAAATTCAGATGTATAGAATCCAGGGCTCTACAAAATGTTCTTAAATCTTTGGGACATAAAAACATTTTAATATTGAGAAATCAAAATTTCAGAGTCTCAAATACATCCATCGACTTTCTACCACCATAATAAAATACCTGAATTATTAACTTTTATAAAAAGAAAAGGTTTATTTTGGTTCACCTTTTTAAAGTCACCAGTCCGTGATCAATTGACTCCATTGCTTTGGGCCTGTTGTGAGGTCACACATCATGGTAAGAGTGTATGGGAGAGAAAAACTGCTTATTTCATGCATGGAAATCAAAAGAGAGAACAAGGAAGAGACCAGAGCTCCATAATCTTGAGAGCATGGCCATAGTGACTAAAAGACTGCCCACCAGACTTCACCTCTTAAAGTTTCTACAATCTCCCAGTTGCTCTTCGCTGGGGACCAAGCCTTCAGCATATGGGCCTTTGGAGAAGATCAAGATCCAATTTGAAGCAATGTGCCTCATCTTAGAACTAAAGAACTAGGAAAGGAGAGCCCAGGGAATCCATGTTTTTCACAGAGATCCATGTATAGTTCGGATGGTGGGCAGTGCTTATGTTCCACACAGTTGAAAAAGTTTGGGCAGATGATGGCAGAGGGGAGACAATGGCAGGTAAAGGTTTTCAGAGCACAAACGGTGTGGAAAAAGTTGAGGACCTGGAGCAGCAAGTGTTAGGAACGACTAGTGAGCCAAATGAGATGAAGAGGCCGTGAAAGAAAGCAGGGAGAGTGACCAGAAAGGTAAGTGGTAGCTACACGGTGACAAATCCCATCCTATAGAATTGCCAGAGGAGGATAGGAAAAGAAATAGAGAATTCTGGAAATCCTAATGCCTAACAATCTGTGTCTTTGGGCAGAACAAATAAGGTCCTGCTTATATATTGTATAATGTCTAGTGGTATAGATATTGCTTGAGTAAATAAAAAATAACTCAGTAGAAAAAATGTCTTGAATTATAAGTAGGCTTTTCTTGATTTTAGCAAATCATAGGAGTACAGTTTTATTATATGAGAGCCTCTAATTTTTTTTTTTTTTTTTTTTTTTGTACCGGGGATTGAACTTGGGTCCTTGCGCTTGCAAGGCAGGCCACCGAACCCACTGAGCTAAATCCCCAGCCCCTCTAATTTTTTTTTAACCAAAATAAGAAAATGAGAAAGGGTTCCAGAAGCAAAAGTCTCTATGGTTTCTAAGAAGATTGTGGGCCCAGAGTAGAACCAGGGAGAAAGATGTTGAAGGTGGAAACACAGGAAAGGGGTTGTCCAGATAGCTCTGCGATGAAGTCATGAGGATCTGGATGGAGGTGAACACAGAAAGTTTGAGGGCAGCACCATAGTTTGTGATATTTCTGTGTCAGATGCTTTCTGCTTCTATCACATGGCTATCTTTTACAGACCTGTCCAAGCCCTTACATCTGGGTTGAGTTATATGCCCCTAAGGCAGAGGTTGCTTGTCTTTTATAGAATGCTGCGAGAGTAGATGGTAATAAGGTATTTGATGAATATGTCTTTCTAATCATGATCTTCCCACATATCTTACTGGTTAGGAGAATTCTCCTGAACCCAGAGCCTACTTCTCTGGATCAAATTATAGTCCTGAATGAATGATGGTAGAAGAATGGGCCAAATAGCAGCCTACTAATAACTCCAAGAGAGATCAGATTTAAAGAGGCGGCAATCCTTTAATCCCAGGTGATACGGCTTCCGCTGCAAACCCTGGAGTCCACATCACCATCAGAAGAGTGCTGGCTGCAGTCCTCAGCCACCTGATCTCAGAAGTGGCAGGGAACATTATCTCTTCCAAAAGTGGGCATGATGGGTTTGTTGCGGAGGGTCAGATGGGGATGGACACTGTAATTTTAGCCACAGCCTGCCTCTGTCTTTTCTAAAAGCAATTGGTGTGACCAAGATGCAGAAAATGCTAATCCTATCTTGGCACAGAGGTGGGCTGATATTGGCTAAGGCTCTTCTACCCAAATATTCTGCTTTATAAATAGAGGAACTGGTATGCAAGATTACAACAAGGGTCACTGAGGCATATCATATAGTGACAAAGTGATGGAATTCCCAAAGGGGAGGGCTGTTCTTGACACCAGATACAGGTTTCCTGTGCCAGGCAGGTTTGCATTGTGGGCAAATGTGGCTTCTTTGCATATCACCTGCACTTCCTTTTAAGTGGAAGAAAGTAGACCGTGGGTAGAAAATATAGATTGAAACATTTACTGATGTTCAAAGTTCAAAGATATTTAGGTAATAGAAATTGAGTGTCTGTGTGCATAGATACAGGTGCATTAAATCATATGTGTGTACTATGGACAATAGTGGCTATAAATCCCATAATTTAAAAGTCCTCCTCGAATTTAAATTATTTCCATATTATGAATTCTTTCTTCTCAAGGTGAAAGCCAGAAAACTGTTAACAGCCAGGCTCCTGTAGGTATAGTCACAGGGTCAGGTTCTAGTGATCAGACACACCCTCATGAGACAGGATGCAGAAATAAACAATAAGCAACACCAGAGCAATCAGTGTTCAAACTGACACCAGGGGCAGAGGTATCCAGGTCTTTGGGAGTGACAGAGGTGGGGGTTTCTGGCACCCAGTAAGTCGTTACAAGAACAAGGAGTTGGACATTGTTTCTGACTGCCTACTTGCCAAGTCTGGCTCTTTTGGCCACCAGGAGTTTCTATAAGTGACCTATATTCTTAAACTGTTTTTTTTTAAACTGCTTAAATTATCAAAATGCATCCTGCTGTTTGTATCTAAAGACCTGAAGGGATACACGATTGGTCCTTGGAACGGTTGCTAGCAACAGATGTTTAAGGGACTGGAAATGGGCTCTTTCGTTGTCTGAAGTCAAGGATTTAGGTTTGAAGGCAAGGAAGTGCTTATTTAATCAACTTTAAAGATGGGTTTCTGGTAGTTCATGACAGTGATGGAACAGTTATCCAAATTATCACCTGGTCTGTCTGCTCAAGATTTTGTTGGCCTTCATGAAAGAGGGGCTGGGAAATGCAAGTATTATGAACCAAACTTGCTACTTGCTGCTTCTTACTCTTTTGGGAATTTTGTTCTGATTTGTTTTGTAGTGCTGGGGATCAAGGAAGGGCTTTCATGCATGCTAGGCAAACATTCTACCATTTAGAGACAACCCTAGCCCTTCTGTTGGAAGTTGTAAAGAAAGAAAATGATAAGTCAAAAGCACAGTTTTTTAGTGCATGAAATACCCTATAATCAATAGCTTCTATGCTACCTTTTGAAGCCACAGGAATGTGTAGCTGAAAAATCAAAGTCACAGCAGAATGTTGTAGGTTAAATTCATAGCCTTAAGAGGTTATTGTGTGGATGTTAGGAAAGAGGGAGACACGGATAATTAGTATGAGGACATTTGAGAGAATTTTAATTCCCAAAGTCTCAGAAGGAAGAACCCTTTCTTTCTTTTTCATTAAAGCTGTTCCTTCCTTGATGAAATATCTGTAATCACTTGTTAGAAGATGTTAGCTTATTGGTGGAAGCCAATTTTGTTTGCATTCATTGTTATCCATGTCTCATTTCCTTCAAACCTGTAACTAAAGTTAGACCTTAGGGAAAGTTGCAGAGGACAATTACAAATTCAATCTGGAGAAATTAACAAAATAACATTTTGCCAGCTTATGTGGTCAAAAACTGGGAAGCATTCATGGCAATGGACAAGGGGCTGGACAAAAAGATTTTAGATTGAGCTAAATTCATCAATAGGAATTCACTGAAAATGGAGATTTTTCAGGCATTGTGCTCATTGAAATAGTTGGGAGCAGCTCTACTGGTTTCTAGTTTAGTTGGCTAAAACATAGTCTCAGTAATGATGTATGCCAAATGAAAGCTGAGATACTAGATAGTATTAGGGAAATTGTAAAAAGGAAGAGCTATTAAAGACTCAGCAAGAAGAAGAATGTTGGAGTGGATTTAATATGTGACCCATTCACCCAACCATAGGTATGTCCTTGAGAGCTTATTTCCCAAAGCCGAGATGTAACGTTTGTGAAAAGGGTGCCAGTGGATTGGTGTTTATTATAGCAGCTGTTTCCTACAGGCTGGGGATACACTGAAATCATCCCTATATTTGTTGAGTATTAGGGGTGTATGGCAGGGGTTGAGTACCAGATTTTAACCAATAGAGAGAGGCAAGACTGGCATATATATCAGGTGAAGTTTGATAACAAGTAATGAGGACTTTTCTATCTGGTCAAGATGAAATAACAGGGATTGGATTTACTCTCCCACGAAATTTTAAAAAGCATGATCTTAAAATTGCAATCAGGAAATGAAGGAAAGTAATCACTTAAAGATGAAAACAAGGTGGGGGCTCCCTATGATTGTGTCAACTTACAGCCTAGAGCTGCAGGGGAAGTCCCTTGGTGCAGGAAGGGAGAACCCAGGAAGAATCGATTATATCCCTGAGATGAGCAGCAGACAAAGCTGGGAGTGTAGAAAGAAGAAAATGATCAGACTTTGCAGAGCAAAGTACCAAGAGGAAAACCCTGGCTGCACTGAGGGCAAGAGTTCTGTTTTCTGTGGGGTGGGGAGGGTGCTTCTTTTGCATTCACCAGAGTCAAGACCATGGAATATCAGAAAACTATTCATAAAAATGAAAAAATCGCACTGACAATGAGAGTAGACAATATTTGCAGCTTACACTGGACTGAGAAGAGTTTCTGCTTCATCTAGCAGAGTAGAAACTTTGTAATCCATGTGGTAACAGAGTTTTCAGAAGGGTTTACTTTAGTAATGGGGACAATTAGTCCTAGACGAAATGTTCCTCTGATAGCAAATTAATGTAGAAGTGATCAGGCTAATTATAAGTAATGCAACTGAATTCTAGAACAAAGTCATAGAATATTTATAGGAATACAAAAATATTACACTCCAAAGTAACATGCAATGTCTGCCATCCAAACAGAACTGATCAGATGAGCTGGTCGTGGCAATGCTTACCTGTAATCTCAGAACTCTAGGAGCAGAGGCAGGAAGAGTTTGAGTACCTTGGGCAACTTGGGCAATCTAGCAACTCTGAGTTTGAACTCATCTTGCCTAACCTAGGCAGTTTACCAACTCTGTCTCCAAAAAGAAAATACACCCAGGGATGTAGCTCAGTGCAAAGGCCCTAAATTCTATCCTGAATACCACAAAAACAAATAAACAAACAGAAAAACACCTTACCAGCTATATTCATGGGGCAGGAAAATATATTCTGCAATGAAAAAAATCAATTAAATGAAACTAACTCAGACATGACACAGAAGATTGAATTAGCAGACAAGATTGTTGCAATGGTTATTATAATCTTCATAACATCTGGGTTGAGAAATCCACTAGGTCAGATTAATAACAAATTAACATTACAGAACAAAAGATCAGCAAAAATTTAGATGTGGCAATAGAAACTATGATGGTATTGAAGATGAAATTAAGATGATAGCTATGTGGATCAATAAAAATACTTTTCCTATTGTTTAAGTATCTTTAAAAAATAACTGGCAGTATGGGGCTTGGGGTGTAGATCAGCAGTAGGATACATGCTTAGCATTGTGTGAGGCCCTGAGTTCCATTCTCAGCACAGCGGAGAGAGGAAGAGGAAAAGAAGAGAAAGAGAAAGAAAATAAAGGCGAGAGGGAGGAAAGAAAGGAGAGGGAGGAAGAAACGTGAAGGAGAGAGAAAAAGAGGGGGAAGCAAAAATGATAATTTGGGGTTTTTAACATAGGTATAAAAACAATGTGGGTACCAGATGAAATTTTGTACCTATTCAAGTGACTAGACAGCACAGTAAATGGTAACTGTGTGAAGAGGCAAGACTTTATCTCATTTTAAAAATCTTTTTAAAAGTAACTTAACAAAAATTAATAGCAATATTATGGATGCATTTTTCATCTTCCAACAGTCCAAGAACAGAGAAATGAAAGTCAGCTTCTTATTTTTCTTTTCCTGTGATACTGGGGATTGAATGCAGGTGTGCTCCTACACTGAATTACATTCTCAGCCCCTGCATCTAGAGACAAGGTCTCACTAACTTACCTATTTCTGGCCTTGAACTTGTGATCCTCCTGCCTCAGCCTCCTAAAGATCTGGGGTTAGAGATGTATGTTACCACAATGATAGGATCACATTCTTTATGTGAAGAGGTGAAGTAGTATATATAGTATTATTTGAAGGTAGACAGGGATAAAATAGATAGGTGTACTATAAATCTCAAAGCAACTTCTAGAAAGCTAATAAATCATTGTACATATACATGTTACTATAAGTAATATGAA
>NW_022900928.1:77409052-77434965 GCF_012274545.1 Fukomys damarensis
AAACATAATGTATAATGACATATATCAGATGTGTTATTAGGCTCATTAATGTATAAGATTCTCATGTCCTCTGTTGAATTGACCCTGTTATCATTATGAAATAACCATCACATACAGTCATAGAAATAGTCTAAAGGCGGTGTCAAAACAGGAATAATGAAACAAAAACAAGTGGAACAAATAGGAAACAAATAGAAAGATGAAAGATAAAAGTCTAACTGCCAATTAAGTGTAAATATTCCTAGAACTTCCATTAAGACAGATTATAAGATTGCATAAAAGAAGCAAGAACTATCTAAATGCCTCCCTTAAGAAACCCACTACAAATAAAAAGGCAAAAGTAGATTTAGAGTAGAAATATGGAAAAATATATACCATGCTGATACCAGAGTGATAAAGTGTTAGATCAGATAAGGTAGATTTTTGTGGTACCACCTGTGATAAAGGTTTGCTCATTCTGATAAAAGGTTATTGACAATCATTAATGTAGCATAGCTTTAAGATATATGAAGCCAAACTGATAACACTCCAAGGAAATACAGGCAAATTTGCAGTTATAATTAGGGATTTTAGCATGGTATTTCAATAACTGCAGACCAAATAGACAGAAAATCAGTAAGGATGTAGAACACTTGACCAACACAACCCCTGACACATGGCCTTCATAGAACATCCCACCAAACGACAGCTGTTTATACATTATTTTCAAGGGTGTACAGAAGATTTATTTAGATAAAGCATATTCTAGGACATAGAACAAGTCTCAAGAAATTTAAAATAGTTAAAATCAAGGTACATTTTCTTCCCACAATGGAATTAAATTAAACATCAGAAGCAAGACAACACTAGAAGAACCTCCAAATATTTGGAAACTAAATAACACAACTAAATAGAAAAAGAGTTTACAAAAGAAATTAGGTATTCCTCTTCTAGTTGTCTTCCAGAAAGAGTTACAGACATTATATTACCAGAAACATGGAATAAACCCATGTTCATAGCAGCACAATTCATAATAGGTAAATCTTGAGACCAGCTCATTATGTCCATCAACAGAAGAATGGATAAAGAAAAAGTGATGATTCCACACAATGGAATACTGCTGTGTCATAAGGAAGGATAATTTTGAGTCATTTGTAGGAAAATGGATGAACCTGGACACCATAATGTTAAATGAAATAAGTCAGATACACAAGCTTCAATGTCCCATGGATTCTCTTATATGAGAAACCTATATTATAAGGTTCAAAGA
Source organism: Fukomys damarensis (assembly GCF_012274545.1). Taxonomy (NCBI): domain Eukaryota; kingdom Metazoa; phylum Chordata; class Mammalia; order Rodentia; family Bathyergidae; genus Fukomys; species Fukomys damarensis. The sequence continues at coordinate 77,410,302 of NW_022900928.1, forward strand.
TAAATAATAGGAAACAGCAAGACAAAACAAAAAGCCCTCAATACAGTGAGGGCAATGCTTGATAGGAGAATCAATAGAATTACAGAAGCACGACTGGCATCTTCTCTATGCCTTCCAAATCTTATGCAAGAGCACAAGATTGGTAAATCCTAAATTATATTCTGAGTCATAGTTGAAAAGGTGACTGAGAAGTGCTTTTAGTTTTCCAGATTGTGTTATATAAAAAGGGAAGCAGCAAGGGCTGGGGATTTAGCTCAGTGGTGCCACCGCCTGCCATGCAAGTACAAGGTCTGAAGTTTGATCCCCAGTACAAAAAAAAAAAAATTGGGGGGAGCAAAATTTCTTGAAATTTCAATAGTCATTTCTTGTCTTGGCTGCTGGCATTTTAAAATATATTTTCTTATTTTTCAATTTTCTTATATTTTAAAATCACTATTCCAAGGTAGAAACCACCTAGATTGCAGGTATGATGCAGGTTTCTACCAAGCAGATCATTCCTGGCTGGGACCTGAATTCACAAGTGAGCTACGTGAAGGACAAATTTGAGATATTTGTAGGAAAATGGATACACCTGGAAAACATAATGTTAAGTGAAACAAATCAGATACACAAGCTTAAATAGCATATGGTTTCTCTCATTTGAGTAATGCAAAGTACCATTAAAGAGCAAAACAAAGGATCAATATAAGGAATCAGGGAGAAAAGGTCTTTTGCAAATGGGAAGGGGTCCAAGAAACCAAGGATGAGGGGAGAAGGAGAGGGGAAGTGGACATAAAAGATTTAAGATGCATTATATACATGTTCCAAATACCCACGATGAATGTAAACATTGTACGTCACAAACTCGAACTAAAAAACTGATAGCAATAGTAATGAAAATAGGTAAAGGTGGCCTAACATCAGAGAGAGGAGAGTGGGAGGGGAAGGAAGGAAAATAATAAGAATCGAGATATGTTAAGTATATGTTCTTATTCCCTAAGATGACTGTAAACTTCATGTTCTGCAAACATGTACTAATAAAATTTGAAAGACCATTTTTTTCCCAGTGCATAACAATTTATCTGCCCCTTTCCCCTGTAAGCCAAAATGATGCAAATTCCACAGTTAGAAAATTTTCTGAAGAACACTTCAGGCTTACATGAACATAAACCTGGTTTAAATTTTGTGGTTTCTTTTTTTAAGCTAGATTGGTATATTTTTATGTGAAGTGTTGAAAGACAAAATCTACAGATGCCACTCCATCCCTCATCACCTCCATCTCGAAGGAGGGCCTTCCCCTCAGTTTATCAGCCAGACCTGAGAGTTGGAGACAGTACAACTTTCAGGGAGCTCTCAAACTTGGCATCTCAGGGAGCTCCTTGTGTTCCCATAAGAATGAACACATGTACAGTCAGCTCTCTGCATCGACAGCTTCCACATCCACAGATCGAATCAAATGCACATCGAGTATATTCAGAAAAAAAGATTGGATCTGTTGTATGTACAGACTTTCCCCCATAATTTCCTAAGCAACATGACAACTATTTACATAGCATTTGCATTGTATTAGGTATCATAAGTTGTCTAGAGATCATTTAAAATGCACTGGAGGATGTATATAGGTTATATGCCAATGCTACCTCACTTTTAATTAAAGGATTTGAGCACGGGGAGATTTGGGTATCCACAGAAGGACCTTTTATCAATGCCCCACAAACACCTAGGATGACTGCACAAGAATCACTGCCACTGCCTCCCGTGTGTGAGCTCCTCACGAGCAAGTGATACACCTTCCTGCACCCTTGGATGCCCAGTATTTAACTCAATATCTGGCACTGCCTCGAAAGGCAGAATTAAAATGGTTTAGCTTGACAGGCCTATTCCTAAAGCAACACCTGCAAAAGGAACATGTGGCTTCTTTTATGGTTAAAAGGTTACACTGAATCCATAAGTTTTCAAGAGGTTCCCTTCTCACAGCAACACAGAAAGGGTATAAAACTGTGGAGAAGAGCACAGCCTTTCATGTCAAACAGAACCAAGATCAAATTCCTGGCTCTACAACTTACTGAGTAATTACACAACGTTACATAAGCTCTCTAAGTCTCACAAAGTTGTTAAAAGGATTACATTAGACAATGCATAAAAAGAGCTTGAGCAATGCCTAGCACAGAGTAAGTGTTCAATAAGGAGATGCTGTCATCGCAGATGCTATTCCCTAATTCCTTCTTGCCTAAGCACAGGTGAAGCTCTTTTTGCCCTCCCCTTAATATTTATCACACACTTATTTTTAAAAACATCTTTTAAAAACAGATTTGTTCTCACTATATTGCCCAGGCTGTCCTCAAACTCTGGGACTCAACTAATCTCCTGCCTCAACTGCCTGATTAAATGAGACTACAAGCACGTGCCACCATGCCTGTGTCTTTAAAAAAAAATTTTCCCCCGGTACCAGGGATTAAACTTGGGTCCTTGCACTTGCGAAGCAGGAGGTGGAACCAATGAACTAAATCACTGGCCCTTTAAAAATATTTATAATAAATATGTTGAGAGTGTTGTAGATTAACTTTCAATTGTAGGAAGCAATATGGAGAAATCCTGTGTGCTTTCTATCCAGTTTTTCTCAATGGTTACATATTGCAAAATCACAATATCATAACCAGGATATTTATGGACACAGTCAAGGTACAGAAAATATTTGTCACCACAAGGATCCCTCAACATTCAGCACTGTGTTTAACAGCATTGGTAAGAGCAGACATCCTTACCTCATTTCCAAATCTCAGAGAGAAGATGCTCAGTCTTTTATTTTTTTCTTCCTCATTGAGTTTAATTGGTACATTTTAGGTATAAAGTACTGTTACATTCATTGTTGGGATCTTGCACCTTTACATGACAGGTCTTCTTTCTCATTTTTCCCCTTGTCCCTGCCTTTTCTTCACCCCTCCTCCCTCCCCATTTACAAACACTTCATTTCCATCTTTTCATTTTCTCATACTTTTTTCTTTTCCCTTATTAGTTTTCCCCTACCCTTCCCACTTTCCCTACACCTTTAACCCTTTTCTTCCTATTTCACGTGGTCCATTATCTCATTAGGATCTTATGTACTATTCTAGTTTATTCACACCAGAGAAACTATTTGGTATTTACACATGTGTGACTTATTCATTTCACTTAGAAGTATATCCTCAATATGGAACTATTTTCCTATTAATGAATCTAATTTCTCATTCTTTGTGGCTGAGTAGTATTCCATTTTATAGAAAAACCACATCTTCTTTATCCAGTTTCTGAATGATGGGCAAATGGGCTGTTTCCAAGTTTTAGCTATTACAAACAATGTACTCAGTCTTTTATCACTAAGTAAAATGTTAGTTGTAGGATTTTTGTAGATGCTCTTTATCAGGTTGGGGAACTTCCTGTTTATTTGTATTTTTTCAAGGATGGCCAAATTCTGTTTTGGGTAAGATCATGGTGGATCTTGTTGATTGATTTCCTAGTACAGCCTTGCATCCCTGGGATAAACTCCACTAGGTCGTGCATGGTATACACCACACACACACACACACACACACATACATTGGTGAGTTCCTCTTGGGTCCTAATATTTCGTTAAGAATTTTTGTGTCTATATTCATGAGAAATATTAATCTTTAGTTTTCTTCCATTTCCTTGTCTTTTCTCTTCCTCCACCTCTCTCTCCATTCCTTCCTACCACCCACCCATTTATCTTTTTCTAGCCTGATTAGCTGAACAGGGAAGTATTACCTCTTCTTCAAATTTCTAAAAAATATTAGATATAATTGATATTAATTCTTCTTTTAACAGTTGGTATATTTCTCACACAAAATCATTTGTGTTTGAAGACTTCTTTTTAGGGACATATTAAGTAAAAATTCAAATTTGTAATAGTTATAATGACATTCAAATGATCTGTTTTACATAGGATGAGTTTCTATGATTTGTGTTTTTTATGGAACTGGCCCACTTGGTTTAAATTATCAAATTCATGCATGTACAGTTATTCACAGTATTCCTTTATTAGCCTTTTGATGACTATATGGTTTGATAGCATTCTTGAAATTGGTAGTTTTTATCTTCTGTTTTTGTTCATATTCCTCAAAAGTTGACAATTATACTGATTTTTAAAGAAAATTTTTGTTTCATCTTTTCTGTTTTAAATTCTGCTCTTATCTGCATTATGTTCTTTCCTGTTTTCAATTTTTGTGTTCCTTTTTCTATCTACAAGAGAGAGTAGAATATTAATTTGAGACTTTCCTCTTATGTTTTTTGATAAGTGCTATTTTGGTTGTGTTCCATAAACTTTTGATATGTTGTATTTTTATTTTCATGAAAATTTCTATATTTTTACATTTCTGTTGGAACTTTCTCTATAACCTATGAATTATCTAGAAATAAGGTTAGTTGGAAATTTTTCTGTTTTCTTTTTTTGATTGACTTCTAATTTCATTCCAGTTAAGCCACAGAATATACTCTGTGTGATTTCAATTTTTAAATTTTTTCATTTGTTTCATGGCTTAGGATGTTACCTATCTAGATATGTGTTCTGTAGGAAGTTGAAATAATGTATATTCTTCTATTGTTCAGTAGAGTGTCATATAACCATTGATTATATTTTGTCAGTTGATGGTAGTGCTGACTTTTCATATCCTTGCTGGTTTTCTGTCAAGTTGTAACAATTATTGAGAGAGGGATGTTCATGTATCCAACTAAAATTATGGACTCTCTCATTTCTTCTTTGAGTTCTATCATTTTTCCTTTAGATTTTTCCTCCTTTTTTTGGTGCTAGAACAGCTAAACCTTCTTGGTGGGTTGGCCTCTTGTCCTTTTCCTGTCTCTGGTAATTTTATTTGCCCTGAAGTTTACATTATCTGATATTAATATAGTCACTCCCGTCTTTGGTTAATGTTTGCAGTGCACTTTTACCATGTTTTTAATTTCACCTTGTCTATAACATTATATTTGAAGTTTCTTGCATGCAGTATATAATTGGATCATGTCTATTTCATCAATTCAGCTATTCTCTTTGTTCTAATTGGTGCATTTAGATAATACACACTTATTTTACAGTATTTAATGATGTGTTAGAGCTTTACTTTACACTTTATTTTTGTATTCTTTGTTCTTTTTCATTTCTATTTTTTTTCATGCCTTTTGTAGTTTATATGAACTTTTTTTGGGGGGGGGCATTGAGACAGGGTCTCACTATGTAGCTGAGACTGACCTGGAACTCACTATGTAGCCCAGGCTTGTCTCGAATTTACAATGATTCTCCTGCCTCAGCCCCCTGAGTGCTGGGGTTACAGGTGTGCACCACCACGCCTGGTTTATTTGAACATTTTTATAATTCCATTATAATTTATTGCTTTAGAGTTTATCTCTATATAGATTTTTTAGTGGTTGTTCTAGGTCTTATATGGTATATTCATTATTTATTGCAGTTTTCTTTTTTAAGTACAGGTTTGAGGTACTGGATGATTACATTTATCATTGGGAATAGATACATATACATTAATCTTTTCTATTCTCCTACCCTTTCCTTCTTACTCTTTTTCTCCCATCTCTAGATCCCTTTTTCTTCTCATTTACAAAAGATCTATACTGGTGTTTTCATTTCAAGTAAAGCATAAAAAGCTTGTTCCCTTTATACTGTTTTATCCTCTCCTAATTGTATATTAAACATACCCACAGAATATATTCAGAACTACATCAAACAGCATTATAAGTTTTGTAATCAACTAGAAAATGTAATTTGGAAAACTCAACAGAAAAAAACAATTGTATTTGCTCATATTTTTGCAAATATAATTTCTTCTTTCTGATATTACAAGTTTCCTTTTTACTATTTTTCCTTTTTTTTTTTTTTTTACCTTTTTTAAAGAAAATTTCCTTTGGCCATTTTTTTAGGGTATGCTAGAGGCAAGTAACCTAATTTTACATCATCTGAAAGTATCTTGATTCCCCTTTTATTCATTAAACATATTTTCATTAAAAGGGCTAAAGGTGTGGGGAAAGTAGGAAGGGAAGGGGAAAGATAATAAGGGAAAACAAAAAAATATGAGAAAATGAAAAAGATGGAAATAAAGTGTTTGTAAATGGGGAGGGGAAGAGGGTGTGAATGGAGGGCAGGGACAAGGCGAAAAAATGAAAACTAAGACCTGTCATGTAAAGGTACAAGATCCCAATAATGAATGCAACTGTACTGTATGCCTAAAATGTACCAATAAACTCAATGAGGCAAAATAAATAAATAAATAAATAAATAAATAAATAAATAAATAAATAAACAAATTTTCATTGAGCAAAGGATTCTAGGGTTAGGGCTTTTTTCCTTCAACACTTGAAAAATATACTGGTTCTTTATGGTCTCTATGATTTTTGATAAGAAATTTGCTGAAGTTGAATTACTTCATCACTATAGGTAATGTTTTCCTTTCTCTTTCACTGTATTAAATAGCTTTTCTTTTTCTTTAGTTTTCAGAACTAATTATGCCATGTCTTGTAATTATTTTTATTTATCCTATTTAAAGTTTGCTTCGTTTTTTGACTCTACAGTCTTATGTTTCTCAAAATTTGGAAATTTTTCAGTCATTATTTTCTCAAGCACATTTTCCATGCTAATTCTTTCTTGCTCTGAAGATTCCAACGACATGACTGTTGAACCCTTGGCTATCATTCCACAAGTCCCTAAGGCTCTCTTCTTATTTATCCCTCCAGGCTATTTTCTATGTGTTAAGACTAGATTTTCTCATTTAACTGGTTAAGGTTTAAATTTTTAAAAAAACTATTAAAAGGCACATTGCCGTTGATACCCCTCTAACAAGTCTCCCTTCCTTTGAATACACTCATCTCATAGTTCTTGGCACTTTTGGAGGCAGTTCTGGAAGTCTTTTTTTGTGTCTTTATGCAGTGTGATAAAAAAAAAGTACAGTGAGTGCTGCTGCTGCTGAGTGCCATCCAGCAGAGTTATCAAAATATTGCAGTGCGTCTTCATCCACCTTATTTATCAGATTTGACATGGTGCAACACTTAGCTTTTTCCTAAAGTCAAGCTGACCATTACAAGTAATCATTGGGAATCAATTCAGAAGCCAGCCATAAGTATACAACAAAAGAAGACTTCCAGAACTGCTTCAGAAAGTGGCAAGAGTGATAGAGTAAGTGTATTCAAGCTGAAGGGAAGTATTTTGGCAAAGCATCTTATACTGTAACATTAAAATTTTTCAAGTATTTACTGTATTTTAAAATTATACCTCGTTTTTGTCTGGGGGTACAACATGATATTTTGATATATGCATATACTACGAAATGATTAAATCTAACGATTAAATCAAGTTAATTAAAATATCTATCACCCCATATATCTCTGTTTTTATTTTTTTTGTTTGTTTTTTGACACAGGGTCTCACTATGTAGTTGAGACTGACCTGGAACTCACCTCGTAGCCCAGGCTGGTCTCAAACTCACAGTGATTCTCCTGCCTCAGCCTGCCGAGGGCTGGGATTACACGTGTGCGCCACTACGCCCGGCCCTATATATCTCTGTTTTTAGTGGTGAGAATATTTGAAATCTATTATTTTAGTAATTTTGAAATGCATATTACCATTAATTATGAGTATTTTACTGTGCAATAAATCTTGAAGTTTACCCCTCTTATCTAATTGGACCTTTGAACTCTTTGATCAACTTCCCTTTCCCAAATGCTTTCCTCCTGGCCTCTAGTAATTGCCACTGCATTCTTTACTTCTATAAATCTAACTTCTTTTGATTCTGCATATAAGTGCAATCATGGGGTATTTGCCTTTCTTTGTTTGTCTTATTTCACATGGCATAATTTCCTATAGGTTCATCTGTGCTGTCAAAAATGACAATTTCTTTTGTGTTAAAGGTTGAATAACATCTTGTGCACTTATTATTTGTACTTTGTATTTGTCGTATGATATAAAGAAAAGCCTGATTCCCATAGACAAGTATATATACAGTCTTCATTGCTTAATTGCCAGATTTTGGCCAGCGAACCCTATTAGAGAGATGAATGAAGATGGGAGAAACGGAGAATATCTTTGTTAGGGAGCCAGAGGACTTCAGTGGAGTTGAGTGAAGCCCCAAACTGACTCAAACCCTCAAATTTATTGGAGCAACAAAGGCACAGAGCATAATGCTGAGCATAATGTGCAATGTTTGTTTTAGGAAGCAAGGTGGGCAAGCAAGGTATGGCGACAGTTTGGCTGAACAGTTAATTTTTATCTGAATGTTCCCTAGGGAGCTTCCTTGTCCCCCGTCCCTTCTCCCCCGACCCAGGCAAGGTCCTCTGCCGGAGCTGGCAAACAACCTGTCTTCAAGACATTTTGGCTCCTAGGAATGAGCAGTCTTTACCTCCCAGGTCAGCCTGAGCAGTCATTGGCCTCTGGGTGTCACAATGACAGGGAAGTATTCTGAGAAATGTGCCTTTAGACGGTTTCCTTGTGTGAACATCATAGTGTGTAGTCACACAAAACTAGAAGGTGTAGGTCCACCGCTCATTGTAGAGCTAGTTGATTTTTTTTCTTCCTTAAATGCCATGCCCTCAATCTCCCAAGACAACTAAAAAAGTAGCTCATTTGTCTTAGAACACGAGCAGTTATTTTGTTCAGTAGAGAGGATGTGTTTCTGACCTTCTGCCTTCCTTGATGCTTGGCACCTCTGTTTCATCCCACTCCTTTTTTAACTACATCTTCTTAAACAAAGTGGTTCTGTATATTTCAAAAACAATGCCAGCCAATAATTTTGGAAACATTTGCTCTGGTTTATCATTAGCAGAAATCTATATAAACAAGTTAAGAGCTACAGAATAGAAAAATTTAAACTATGAATGTCTACTCAATTATATATCATCCAACAAGCCACAAAAAACACAAGAAGGTGGGGATAGAACCTACCTTGATAGTCTGTATAGCTATCAAACCTAGGTGGTATCATAATCCATACAGAAGCAAGAGAGTCCACATGAATGTATCTGAGCTGACAACCCCAAGAAGAAGAAAATCTTCATCACCAACAGATACATTCTAAAAATTTCAGCAGATTTATCTGAGACAGAAGCCCAAACTGAGAGACAGTTGCACAGACTCTCCCATTCGTGAGTGAATTCCAGGTACCCAAATACGCCCATGTCCTAATCTTCAAAATATCTTAGGTTACATTGTATTGCAAGGGATTTTGTTTACTAAGGGCATGGACTTTGGGTGAGAAAATATTTTGAATTATCCACGTGAATACAATCTAGAAACATATGCTCTTAAAACTGAAGAGCCTTTCCTGGCTGAGTAAGAAAGGGATGAAAATATGAGTCAGAGAGGCACAACATGAGAAGGACTTGATTCATTGTTGCTGCCAACATAGATGGAGGAAGGGGACCATTAGCCTAGGAATACAGGTAGCCCTTAAAAACTAGAAAAGATAAGGGAATAGATTCCCTTAGAGTTTCCTAGAGTTTCTGTTGCCATGTAAGTGACAATGTTTAGCCCAGTGAGGCCCATGTCAGACTTTGGGTCTACTGAATGTAAGACATATATTTATATTATGTAAGTCACTAAGTTGATGGTGTTTTACTAGAGCAGCAATAGAAAATTAAACTAAAGCTCAAGGTCTGAAGATGTTGGGGGAACCCAAATCCTACAGAAACTACAAACAAGCTCTGCTTTTTACCACAAAGCTCCTTGCTGAGAATTCAAATTGAGAAAGACAGACAATAGGAGCAAAGGAAAAAGAAGGTCTCGATAACACAAAAGGATAGCAGAAGAGATAAGCTCAACAAGGAACACAAGGAAATTAAAAATTATTTGGGAAAATATAGAAAGGGGAATTTGAGAGCTGTAAAACAGAAAAGCTATTTTGGTCCATCCTGCCATCCTAAAAGTGGAGAAAATTCTTTGATTTAAAAAATAAGCAAAAAAAAAAAAAATGAAGTTAAGTGTCTAGCTTTCTGTTACAGTAACAAATACCTGGGATAATAACCTTATAAAGAGCTCACAGTTTTGGAGGCTCTGATTGATTGACCTTATTGCTTTTGGACCTGTGTGAAGTAGCAAATCCTGGCAACAGCATGTGGCAAAACTTCTCACTATAGTCAGGGAGCAAAAAAGCATAGGAAGGGTCTGAAGTCCCACTATATCCTTCAAGGTCATCCTCCATGGGCCCAATGACCCCAGTAGTCCCCACCTCCTAAAAATGTCACCATCTCCCTACAGTGCCAAGGAGGAGACCTACTCTTTTACAAATAGTACTTGAGGGTACATTCCAGGTGCAAACTATAGTAATGGATAAGGGCTACCCTGAATTATTACAAGAAATGAGAATAAGGAGTTCAGAGACATCTCTATAGTCATCGAAAGAATGCTGGGAACCCATACACATAGAACAGACAAAAAATATAATTTAATATCTTAAATGATCTAAAGAAAACTAAGAAAATGGTAGATTCTATAAAATAATTTAAAACTAGAAAAAATTGGAAATCTAACAATTGGAGAAAAGGAGATATGGAAAGAATTTGAAAAAGCAGAAAGCAGACTTAAAGCAAAATAATTTCAGAAATACAGACTAAACTACAAAGAACAATAGCTAATAAATTCAACAAATAATTCATAAAAAGGTTTCAAGAGGAAGTGATAAACACAGAAGACAGGCAAAGATGAGCCAACTTACAGATAATAGAAGTCTCTTAAAAAATTAAAACACTGCAAAAGGGCAAATACTAAAAACTATAGTTTGAGAAAGTTTTCCTGAAATCAAAAGATTTGAAGCTATCTATTGAAAGGATACTAATGGACTGTTTTTCTAGTACTTATACTATTGGACTTTAATCTTAAAAAAGAAAAAAACAACTAAGTAAGTTATTTATACCAGAAAGACAAACAGACTACCATTCAAGTTGTTGACAGAGCATTTTATTCAAGAAGAAAATGCAGCCAAATAGTGAAGATGCTTAATGAAAGAAAATGTGAATCAAAGATTTCATATTCAGCCAAACTAATATTTATATACAAAGGCTACAGATGAACTCCTGTGAATACTTGAGAACTCAAGAAATACTGCTTTTGCATGGACTTCCTCAGAAATGTACTAGAAAATGAGCTCTCTCTCCAGATATTTGATTTCTTCTCAGCAAATGCTCTGGGGGTAAACATTGTTGCAAATAGTTTGGTTTATACCATTGTATTTCCTTCTTGGAAATGTTGGCTCCTTGAATTATGATTGACTTTACTTTTTTCACATGCCATAGGGCAGTTTGTTCATTTTTTAATTCATATTTCATAATTGTTTTCAGTGAAATGGTTGAATTAATACCAGATATTTTATCATAGATGAACAAAGGAATATACTCTCAATTAGAATTGGAAGCATGAGTATGAATTGTTATATTTTAATTTAAAATTTATTTTCTAGCACTGTCTACCAAAAGGGCCCAGAAACAACAGGCATCTATATTAATGGCTACACCAGTGCCCTTGTTGGCATTTCCAAATACAGTTTACAATTAAAAGGAATCAGAGATCCATAGAAAAGTGGTCTGCCCAAGTGTGAAGCATTATGTTGAAGGATGAGCCTGGGATATTTTGCTGTACTGGAAAAAACGACAATATTCTTTCAAATATTCACATGTTGAAAGGACTTGAGATATAGGAATGCCTCAGTTCATGAACATTTTGTTTGTAAACAATTTGGTTTACAAATAGAAGCATTTGGCAAAATGTTGCTTTTGCTTGCAAATCCTGAATCAGGTGAAAAACATGATCACAATCATCTTTCCCATGCAAACACAAACACAAATGCTGCCGTCTTTTCCAAAATCATGGAACAAATTAAGGTCATGAACTGAGGTACCACTGTGCCATGAAACTGCCACAAATCATTGATAGAATAATTTGACTGCAATGAATTTAAACACATCACATATGTTTAAATCTATTTATATATTCATATCTAGTGCATTCATATATGAGTTAATACAGCAACAAAAATCTTATTTTTAAATTGATATTTGGAAAACTGTTAAGTAACGCTAAAATATCAAACATGTGTCTTGCCTTTCTTATAAGAATTATGACCTAAGTAATAAAAAAAAAATCTACCAATGAAGAAAAGCCCAGGGCCTGATGGATTCAGCACTGAATTCTACAAGAACTTCAGGAAGGATATAATGTCAGTACTCCTCAAACTTTTTAATGAACTAGAAAAGGAAGAAGTACTTCCAAACTCATTCCTGGAAGTTAGTATTATCCTGATTTCAAAACCAGACAAGGACTCAATTAATACAGAAAATTATAGGCCAATCTCTTTAATAAATATAGATGCAAAAATCCTCAACAGGATGCTGGCAAACAATGCAATAAATCATCAAAAAGATCATACATCATGACCATGTAGGCTTCATCTCAGGGACTCAGAGATGGTTCAACATATGCAAATCAATATATGCAATACATTGTACAAATAGAAGCAAGAACAGAAATCACATGATTATCTCAGTATATGCAGAAAAATCCTTTGACAAAATCCAGTATCCATTCATGATAGAAACTCTGAAGAAATAGGTACAAAGGACATTATCTTAATCTAATAAAAGCAGTTTATGACAAGCCTACTATTAACAATGGAGAAAACTACTGTATTAAATGGAGAAAAAGCTGAAACTTTCCTTCTAAAATCAAGAACAAGACAAGGATGTCTGCTATGACCACTCTTGTTCAATATAATCAAAACATTAATCTGAGCAATCAGGAAAGAGAAAGAAATAAAGGGGATACACATAGGAAAGGAAGATGTCAAAGTATCATTATTTGTGGATAACATGACTCTTTACATAGAAGATCAAAAAATTCCAACTAAAGACTTTTAGAATTAAGAATGAAATCCAGAAATATAGCAGGATACAAAAATAATAACATTTCTGTACACCAATAATGAACTCACTAAGAAAGGAATTAGGAAAACAATACCATTCGCAATAGCTTAAATAAAAACTAAATACTTAGCAGGGTGTGGGGGAGCACACCTGTAATCCCAGCACTTGGGAGGCTGAGGCAGGAGGATCGCTGTGAGTTCTAGACCAGCCTGGGCTACAAAGTGAGTTCCAAGTCAGTCTCAACTACATAGTGAGACCCTGTCTCTACCCCACCCCCCAAAAAAACTTAAGTACTTAAGAATTAACCAAGGAGGTGAAAGACCTCTGCAATGAAAACTACACTACTCAGAAAAAAGAGATTTAAGAGGACATCAGAAAAAGGAAAGATATCCCCTGTTTCTGGATAGGCAGAACCAATTTTGTCAAAATTGGCCATATTTCCAAGGATGGTATATAGATTTAATAAAATACCAATCAAAATACCAGCAGTATCCTCATAAAACTAGAGAAAACAATCTTAAAACTCATATGGAACCAGAGACCCAGAATAGCAAAAGCAAACCTGGGTAATAAGAGTAAAGCAGAAGGCATCATGGTCCCATATTTCAAGGTATATCACAAAACTATGGTGATAAACACAGTATGATACAGGCACCAAAACAGACATATTGTCAGTGGAACATAATAGATGTAGTAACAACCTTAGCCACATTAAATCATCTGATCTTTGAAAAGGGGGCCAAAATTTTACCCTGGAAGAAAGATAGCCTCTTTACAAGGTCCTGAGTTCAATCCCCAGTACACACACACACACACACACACACACACACACACACACACGCAAGAAAGAAAAGAAAAAAGATATAGCCTCTTTAATAGATGGTACTGTGGGGGCCAGGGTTGTAGCTCAGTGATGAAGCTGCCTGCCTCACAAGCACAAAGTCCCAAATTCAATCCCTGGGATAAAAAACAAAAACAAACACATAAACAAAAATGGTGCTGGGAAAACAGACTGTTCACTGAGTCTAGACCTATATCTCTTACCATGTAGTAAAGTGAAATAAAAATGGACCAAAGATCTAAATATTAAAATGGAAGTATTTAACCTGCTATAAGATAAAAATAGGAGCAAGGACTTTCTGAACAGAACCCCAGGGGCACAAAAAATAACATCAACAATCAATAAATGGGATTAAATCAAATTTAAAAACTTCTAAAGCAGAATTTCCCTGAGTTGAATCTAAAGGTAGCCTGAACTACATGCAAGAACTTGCCTCAAGAAAAAAAAGAAAGAAAGAAAGAAAGAAAGAAAGAAAGAAAGAAAGAAAGAAAGAAAGAAAGAAAGAAGGAAAGAAAGAAAAGAAATCTTCTACAGAGCAAAGGAAACAACAGTGTGAAGAGACAGCCTACAAAATGGGAAAAAACATTTTTGCCAGTTATACCTCACAGGACTAAATATCTAGAATACATAAAGAACTAAAAAAAATTTACACACTTCCAAATAAAATCATAAAATTAGCAACTGAAATGAATAGACCCTTAATAGAAGAAGAAATGTTCAACATTGCTGGCCCTTAAAAAATGCAAATTAAAGCCACACTGAGATTCATCTTACTCCAGTAAGAATAGCTGCCATCTAGAAGTCAAATAATAACAAATGCTTGTGAGGCTGTGAGGAAAAAGTTGTCCTTCTACATTGGTGGGAATCTAAAGTAGTACAACCATTATGGAAATTAGTATAGAGATTCCTCAAAAAAGTGAAACCAGAAATTCCATTCAACCCAGCTATCCCCCTTTTGAGGTACTTTCCAGAAAGAGCTGAAGACATTATGTTACAGTAATACATGTATACAGTATTTATAGCAGCATATTCAATAATATCTAAATCTTGGAAGCAGGCCTATACGTCCATCAACAGATGAACAGATAAAAAACGTGGCATTTATACATAATGAAGAACTACTCTGCAATAAAAAAAGATAAATTTGAGTCATTTATGGGAAAATAGATTCACATTAATATCATGTGAAATAAAGCAGGCACATGAGCTTAAATATTGCCTGCTTTCTCTTATATGAGACACCCAAAGTATAACTGAATTAAAGATCAAAATAAAGTATAGATAATAGGAAACAGATATATATATTGTAAATGGGAAGGGGACCAAGAGAGGGAGGGAGGAGAAAGGATGGGAATGTAAAAAGAATTAGAATTGTTATGTTGTACACATGTACCAACTAACATGTACCAATAAAGAAAAATCATGTTCCAAAGTCCTGAGTCAGTTTAGGAAAAATTCTTTTTATAGAATTCTGAGGACAATAAATGAGGAAGGAATAATTGCATGAGAATTGAAACCTTATTAAATTAATGTTCTTACACAATGATTACAAATTCTCCTGAATGAAAACTTCTATGAAACACTCTTGAAAACCTTAAACCTAAATTTTAATCAAGCCCCTAATCTCTAATTACCAATGTTCAAGAAATACACAAGGAAGAGAAGCATAATAAATGACATTATGATATCATTCCTTCACATAACAAGAGAAATTGAAAGTTAAAAAATAACCTCTAGATTAAATGAGATTTAAGAGGCATATAAACCATACTTGGAATTTAATGGATGCAAACTAACTGAAAACAACAACCAACAAACAAAAATTTTTAAAGCTATAATATGGACATATTATGTATAATATGTCCAGTTCTGCACAGGACTCAGTGCCCCTGTGGAAAACATAGGTACCTTACAGAAAGCATTATGTTACAGAACCAATAGGGAAAGGTGTTTTGATGAGAAGACTGCATTGACTATGTGCGCCCATGGCAAACCTGGAGAGTCCCAGACACCCAGGGAGACTTAGGCAGGGCTAAATCTCCTGTGTCAGGTGAGCATGCAGATCCAGAAAGAGTGAGTTCTACATCTGTGCATTCAGAGAGGACTGAAGATCTCAATCCTCTCCCTATAGTGCATGGTTGTGAAGTGTGTTCCATAGTTAGGTCTCAAATGCCGACCTTAGAAACCTTGGGACAGTTCACTGAAGTACTGATGGAAAAAGATGAAAAGGAGGGGATGGAATCATGAAATATTTTAAACAAGAAAACCTACAAGCTCAGAAACTTGCAAACAGTCCAATTGCCCATCAGTTGGAGAGTTGATAAAGAAGATGTGGTTTCTCTATAAAATGGAGTATTACTTAGCCTTAAAGAATGAGAAACTACAGGCATTCATAGGAAAAGGACTGCATATTGAGCACACGGTCTTAAGTGAAATAAATGAGACACATGTGTAAACACCAAACAGTTTCTTTGGTGTGAAAAACTAAAACTGTAAATAAGATCCAAATTGTATAACTGATAATGTGAAATAGGAAGAAAAGGGCTAAAGTTATAGGGGAAGTAGGAAGGGTAGGGGAAAGGAAATGAAGGACAAGAAAAATATAAATTATAGTGGAAGTAGGAAGGGTAGGGGAAAGGAAATGAAGGACAAGAAAAATATAAGAAAAGGAAAAAATGGAAACAAAGTCTTTGTAAATAAGGGAGGGTGGAAGGGGTGAAGGAAGGGCAGGGGTATGGGGAAAAAATGAAAACCGATATCAGTCTTGTAAGGGTACAAGATCCCAGTGATGAATGTAACTGTGCTGTATACCTAAAAAGTGCCAATAATTCAATAAGATTAAAATAAAAAAAACTACAAGCTTAGTAACCATCCTGCTGTCCAGATGTGGCAGATCACCCAACCATCCCCATGGTTCACACACATAAGCACATCACACAATTAGATGCCTGTGCCTCTACTGCATGAGTTGTTACCTGTTACCCTTTTGAGTCTTGGATTGGCCTCATGTCCATACTCAAGCTCCCTGCTGGCTCCTGCTATGGACTACTGGGTTCCACACCCTCAAAACCCATCTTTCTAAAGGACAGCTAATCAGCCATCCAACTAAAGATAAATCGTTTCAGCTCCAGCCAACAGAAATAGACTAATTAAAACACCAAGTCTGGGAAAGTTGGAAAGGGAGGAAGTATCACTCTAGTGGATGTGAATTCAGAGTAGTTTCTGCTTTGCATTTGTTTTGAAAAAGAATGTGGATGGAGCAGGGAATGAGCATTTAGCTAATTGTGTGCCAGCAAGAGAATAAAGTGAACGGGTTAACCACTGCCAGGCTTAGCTCTATCTGAAAGTGAAGGAAGGAGATAAGAGCTTCACACTCCTCAATATAATGGGGGCTCATGTTCTTTTGATCTGCTTGTTTTTTGCCCCAGTGAAATGAGTTTGGGCTGACCAGGCAACAAGTCAGAGTACTCATTAGCATTTTCCAACATGTTTAATGATTTGACTTGCCTAAGTACCTTTGTCGTGTAAGGTCAGGGCAACGGCAAAGTTCCCCAGAATGATCCAAGCTTACACTGTAGGCCCCCAGGGTACAGAAAGATAAGGCCAGTTTACAACACAGTTTTTTCTACTGGAAGAAAGCAAGTAATATACTATGCTCTGCTTTTGTCCTTGGTTATATGGTAATAAAAGCAATGGACCCTGCCCTGGAGAGGCTTATCAGTGATTTGGCAGCCAACTGTAGAAATGAGACCGGTAAACATAGAATTAAGAATATTATAGTTGGGAGGACACTTTGGGGTAATCAGTCATACATGCTCCAAATCCACTCACCTTAAAGAAAGGAAATCTAAGTCCCAAAGAAGCTAAACTTACCCAGGGTCATAGAGCCAATGAGAGGCAGAGTTCATACTTGATCCTGGGCTAGCCAGAAAAGAATTTTTAAATTATACCGACTCCCGGTCATTGAAGAAGGAATATGTGCTAAGTGCTTTATAAGTACACTCGTCTCTTGATATCCCTGAGGGTAACCACCCCCAGCCCCAGCCAAAACCCCAGGATGTTCAAGTCTTTTATATAAAATGGTGCATTATGTGATATAACCTACATAATACTCCCATATACTTTAAATCACTCTAGATTACTTAGTAACCAACACGATATAAATGTCATATAAATAGTTGTACACAATCATTTAGGAAATGACAAGGAAAAACATCTGCATATTTTCAGTACTGGTGCAATTATTATTTCTAAATATTTCTGAGCTGGAGTTTGCAAGATCTGTGTATACGGAGAACCATCCTCATGACAACCCAATTGTCAGGTATTATGAATCTAATTTTATGGATGAAGAAGTAGAGTTTAGAGAGAGGTAAGTAGATTTTTTAAAAAACTATTGTTCTGGGCTGCTATAACAAACTATCATAGCCTGTATGATTTGGAAACAACGGGTATTCATTTCTTACATTTATGGGGCTTGAAAATCTGAGATCAAGGTGTCAACAGATATAGTGTTTAATGGGGGACATTTTCCTGGATCATAGATGGCACCTTCTTCTTGCATACTCAAATGATGGAAAAAGCAGAGGGTCTCTTTTGGGCTGTTTTATAAGGGCACTGATCCCAATCACGTGGGATCTTCCTTCATGCCTTAACCATATCCTGGAGGGCCTGCTCCAAATGACATAGTCTTGAAGACTGAGATTTCAATATGTGACATTTGATTGAAATACAAACAGACACTAGCATCACTCATTGAATAAATGACAATGGCTGCGCAGCAAGATTTGAACTCCCTTGGGCTATGTGATTTTAAAACTCATGCTCTGACATGCTTCACATTGCTGCCTCTTTCTGTTACACCTATCAGTGAGAACTCTCATATGGGGGAGAACATAATGCAGGCTATGAATGTTTCTGCTTGAGCTTCTTTCTTGGGGCTCGTAGTTTAGTACCTTACATCGAAGTTCCCAAGCACAGAAATCCTGGAGAGTGTCTCCTTGGAAAAATGGAGTGCTGTAGTTAGTGCAGGGAGTGAGGACCTCCCTTTGAATGATGCTTAAATCCCTGACGCTTCCAGGGAGACAAAATTCACCTGTGAGCACAAGCATTCAAGCCATTGGTGAGCACTAGGCATTGCCAGGGAGTTGTACATGGCTTGCAAATAGACTTGGCCTTGCCCCTGCACACCTGAAACTACGGTGATTGATTCTAGAGTTCTGTGTCAACCAGATAACTTGGTATAGTAGAGGAGGGTAAGATTTTGAGTGACTCTTGTCTTTAAGTTTATCTCTGATTCAAGAATGTGCCCTTCTTGTACATCCAAGTCTCTATGAAAGTCCTCCTGAGGGCAGCATCTTATGTACACCAGACAGAGAGAATGCAGAGTGAAGATCCTCTCACCAGGAATGGGACCAGTCAGGAGAGCTTCCTTTAGGAGGTCTAATGAAGAACTTTGAAAGTGCCACATCAACCTGGTTGCACATAGGTTCTAAGATTATCTCAGGGAGCACCAGCAAGCCCCTATCCAGCCAACACCCCTCATGGTAGCTGCCATCCTTTCTGAGCTTCCTTAGCTCCCAGGATAGGCTTCTGAGTAAAGGTTAACATTAACTAACAAAGGGATCCTTTGAAAATGCAGGAGACCAGAAAGAAAAGCACAGGCTGGACTTTTGATCTGCCTGTTTGGCTGTTGCATAAGAGCAGGGGAAGAGGAGTGGTTGGGGTAGGGTGGCTCACAGTGGCCACAGTCAGTCACTGGCTGTGGAGGGCCCAGCTCTGCTGACAGCCTTGGCCACTCCCACTGAAATTCCCTGAGAGAAGACAAAAGGGGATTGGAAAGCAGGGTGGAGACTGCAAATAAAAATTAATTAACACTATCTATTTTTCTTTCTTTTTCTAAAGGTAATCTCTTAATCTTAAGAACCGGATTCATGTGTGCCCTTTCGTCTACAATAAAAAAGGGTAGGGTCAAGAGGAATCCGTCACGTTCAAGGCGTCACTTATTAAGTTTCCTCTTCTCTGTGGCTCTTTGTGTGGCAATCTCCAAGTGAAACAGACCTTCTGACCAAGCTAAGGCAATTATGACTGAGGTTATCCATTCCCCTGGACAGTTCTGATGTGGAACAATTAGGAACTGCAAGTGTCAGGACTTGAATTATTAAGGACAAAGGAAGGCTGCGATTGTCCCTTAACTGCATGCAAATGACTCCCTACCTCATCAATTGATTTGCCCTGTTGATTTGCCCTGTACCCCTTTATCCCCCATCCTTCTCTCTCCCTTTACCAAGTACCATTTTAGGGGTGAAAAACAATAGCTGTGAAGACTTTCTATCTCTTCTCCAATATAATGAAATAAAGAAAACCTTTGTTCTTCTGTTCTCCATCTTCTAGAAGTGGGGGGAAAAGGGAAGAAACAGAACAATGAGAATAAAATATAAGAGTAATTGGAAATTGGGGAAGCTATTCATTGCTATGTAAGTAACAGCATTGACAGTAGCATTGGCTCAAGCAAGACACCGATCCTTCTCCCTCACCTGTATATTCACAGATAATGATCTAGGCCAGTGATAGCAAACCTTTTAGAGACTGAGTCCCAACCTGCAACCCAAAATCCACTCATTTAACACAAAGTGTCAGCACCACAATTGAACCTGAATTCTGAGGTTTTTGTTTAGAAAAAGCAACTGTTATCTGATGCTCAGCTGTTAGGAAGACTTGGCTCGCATGTTAACAGAGAGGGCTTTGTGAGCTTGCTGCAGCTCGCATGCCACAGGTTTGCCTCCACTGTCTAGACCATCATGATCTCTTGCTTGGGCTACCAGATTGTTCTTAACTGATTTCTTGCTCCTAGATACTGTTCTTCAATTCAATTTGCTAATTACGACCAGAATTATCTTTCTAAAAGCTAATCATGTTTCTCCCCTGCCTCAGTGATTCCCCTGGTGCTTTTAGAATTAATTCCAAGAATATTCAGTGACTTCACCAGTAAGTGACCCTGCCTCTCCTGATGTATCTCTCTCAGCTCTCAAATCCTGTGCCAAGATCAGAGGATATGCTCTAATTTGCCTACTGAACTTGATGCATTCTGCCTGGATCATTCTTTTCTCCAGTCTAGCTAGCTGTTTTTTCATTCAAGACTCAGGTTGGTTGTCTCTTTGAACAATTTAAGACCCATCTTACCCTGGGCCAGGTACCTCTTCAGTGGCTCCTATGACCTTTGTTTTTACTTCTGTTGTGACAGCCTTCCAAATTGCCCACTACCAACTTCTCATGGGTTAGGCTGTCAGTTCTTTGAAGGCGCCTGTAGAAGTACAGTGGAAAGCCTACTTCCAGTTTTTAATTTGTATGATCATATTTAAAAGAGAGAAAAATAATAAAGGGAGGGAGGTAGAGAGAGAGAGAAACTGAAATCTCAATGACACCTGCAATCCCAAGTGACATTCCATTTGGCATCAGTCAGAACACACATGCTCTTTTGGTGAGATGAACATAAGCCTGTGCTTTATGGGTTTTACGTGTTTGTTTTTATCTTGTTTTGTATCACATTACCACTAAACATAATCTATAGGCATCATCTCCCGAAATAACACCTGTAATGTTCAAAAACTGGCAGAGGCCCTGGTAGCTTTGGACCTTCTGAGATGCTGGATTCTTTCTCTATTATAGCACATGCATGCAGGATTTTCAAGGATGTTATATGCTGTATTTAATAATTTTTGCTTTTGTGTGACTTTAGAGTGCATGTCCCTGGAAAAGATAACTTCACCCAATCAGCCAAGCTTGCCCTGTTTATTCTCACAAGTTCATCCTTATTCCTTTTACTTGGCTGTTGTAAGAGCTGTCATGTC
Source organism: Fukomys damarensis (assembly GCF_012274545.1). Classification (NCBI taxonomy): domain Eukaryota; kingdom Metazoa; phylum Chordata; class Mammalia; order Rodentia; family Bathyergidae; genus Fukomys; species Fukomys damarensis. The sequence goes on from NW_022900928.1 coordinate 77,431,875, forward strand.
CTTGCCAGAACTAAGATATACCAACAGACATTTTATTCTCCAATATCATTAATCCAGATAACTGAAGCCACTTCTCTTATAGGTGAGTCTATAAAGTATAAAACTACAAAGAACCATATTTTCCAATACATGGCAAAATCCAGTGCATTGAGAGGAATAGGCAGGATGAGGGAGAAGAGACCTAAAAAGGTGAAGGCTGGTCAATAGGTCCTTGTCACTGAAGGCTCACGAGAAGAAGTCGGTAGAGGTGGGGAGAGCATTGGTGGGTATATGCTTCCAGGAAGCTGACCTTATGTGTACGTGTAGGGATGGATGCCCTGCTGAGCTCTGTGCAAGTCCAGACTTGCACCTGTAATTTGGAGGATTGTAAGGTAGATAAATGGGAGGGAACAGCAGGTGGAAAGGAAGCAGTGAATGAGGATGGGAGAGACTGAGCCAAGTGGCACAAGAGATGGAGCAGAGAGTTAAGATTAAGGTCTCTAGCCTAAGAGCTGACCTCAGCCACAAAGTCAGGAAAAAGCCTCAGAGAAGTTAATGATGCCAGGAAGGTAGATGCTAAAGAAGCAGAGTCCAGGTGTGAATTGTTATTTGTTTGACTCCAAGATCCATGTTTGTCAATCATCTGTTCTAATCCCTTCTTATAACAGATGAAGACAATGAGGCTTTGAGAGATAAAGTGACTTGCCCAAGGATGCCAAGATAATATCCATGAAAATCAATTCTAGGACCAACCAAATCCTAGCCAAATATTCCTTCCAGGCCATTCATTGCTTCCTACCATGATCAAAGAAGAAAAGGAAATCACTGAATGCCTACAAAAGCCTGCAAGAGCCTCCTCCCTCAGTTGTGCTCCTGTCAACTCCTCAGTAATCTAGGGAGGATATTTACAAAGTGTCTCAGTGAGTGTGAGACACTTGGAAAACACAAATCTCTCAATTAGGAAAGTTCGAACAATTATTTACTTGTCAACTTTGGAGGGTAGGGCAGGACTAGTTTGAGCTCAAAGGATCAGAATAAAAAATAAAGATGCAATTATTAATATAATGATGATAATCACTTATTAATCTGCAAGTTCTAGACAGACATTGCTCCACCCTCATGTAGCTTATCTGTTATAAAAGGGAATAAGCCAGGGCAGAAGGTGGGGATGGGAAGAAGAGAGGTAACTGGCGCAGTGATGAACAGAAGATAGAAAACTAAACTGAAGAAAAAATGCATGCTGACATGCTAGTGATGAAACATTAAAGATCATTTGATGGACAAAACATTTTATAGTAAGTCATAAACCAATACTTGGGAAGATTTTGGACACAACAGAGCTCAAATTTCTCATTTTCTTTATTAGGAATTAAAGACGAGAAATGTTACACGAGCACTTAAAATCACAAATATCAGAGGCAGGACTGGGACTACAACTTGGGTCTTTTCACACTTCTCTGCTGGTCAAATAACCATCTGTATGGTTGATGGAGAAAGCAACAGACTGGGAGAGGAAAGACCAAAAACAGAGATTGTGAGACATATGAAAGGAGCTAGCTCTATACAACTAAGGGCCCAACTCTGCTTTCCATCAACTCTATCCCTATGTTCTGCAAAAATAGCAGAGAATCCAGTGGTGAGGATAGCCTTGTAGTCTCCACTACAAGCTGCTCCTAATCCAACCGATTTGTGGGCGTGGTAGGGAAGCTATAGTGCCCATTATGTTGGCTCACTGTAAGATAATAGGTACTACCCATGGGTCTTTTATTTTTCTCGATGTGGGACTCTACATAAATAAAGAAGTATGAGATAAGATCTACAAATATGGCTACAGTTAAATTTTTAAAAAATTATTACAGTAAAAGAACCATTGTCATGAATCCCCTCAAACCCCACCCCCCTCACCTCAGAAACACTTATTCCATCATTCTGGCCACTTTCTGAACCACTTTCTGGAAGTTGTTTTTTGGGAGCATATTTAGTTGCACTGCTGTGGCTGCCTCAAAGTCCCAAACTGATTCAAAACAATTATCTTGCATGATCATTTTGACTTTGAGGAAGAGTCTGAAGTCACACAGTTCTCAATTCAGTGAATAAGATGGATGAAGGCATAGTGATATGTTTTTGTGAATTGCCTTTCTATTAAATGGCACTCGGCAGCAGCATTCTACATATTTTTATCATACCTCACAAAGACATTCATGAAAGAATACTTACAGAAATGCCTCAGAAAGTGGTAGGAAGTATGGAATAAGTGCATTCAAAATAGAGGAAGAATTTTGAGGGAAACTAATGGCAGTGTGTGGTTTTTTTACTGTAATATATTTTTAAAATTTTAAATGTTCACCATATTCTTATTGCTCCTCATAAAAGACACTATGAACAAATGCCTTCTAGTAGTTTTGTACCTATGATGTGCTAATTTTACACAATTTCTACTTCTTTCTCATAGTTCCATCAATTCCACAAATATTTATTTGTGACCTATTATGCATCAGATATTCTGTAAGGACTTGAAGGTTTATAATTAAGGAAAATATGCACAAACTTCCTTATGGAGCATCAAGATCAGTAGGTAATATGACTATCAAATCAAAATTATGCAGTCAATCAATTGATCATAATAGTGTCAAGGGCTATTGAAAAATACTCAACAAAACATAACAACCATCCTTTTAAAGGCACTTCTGAGACTGCACAGAAGAAATATAGAAATCTCCAGGTCCTCAAAGCAAAGAACAAAGTAAAACAAGATTGGAAAAATGTAAACTTTTACTACTTGGATAATGGGGTGGGAGTAGGATACAGATGATAGAAAGAACATAGGTTTCTGTCTCAATAACCATGGCTTAGACTGAAATGTACAGAATAGTTCACTAAGCAGGACTTTAGACACTTCCCAAAGGTAAAGAATTAGAACTGAGATTTGTGTGTAATCAGGACTTTTTATAGAGTTATACTATCTTTGGGTAAGGTTGAAAAATCAGCTGATGGGTAAAGGGAATAAATGAGAATGCTTATTTTTTTTAGAGTTCTGGTGGAGAGGAGTAGTCCTCTAGAGAGTTTATAACTACAGACCTGACGAAGATCTAGGATGTATATATATATATAT
>NW_022900928.1:77435066-77444394 GCF_012274545.1 Fukomys damarensis
TTGATATCATTGGCAAAAGCAAAGCATAAATTTTCTGGAAGAACACAGGATATTCCTTTCATGCTTACATAAATGTAGATGTAATCCAGGCTTTCATAAATAAATCTGAAGATGAACTTATAATCTAAAATTAGCAAAGAAACAATTTACTAGAAGAAAAAAGTAATTAAAGACTAAGAACTATGATACAAAAAAATGTGTTTTTGGGCCTGGGACTTAGCTCAGGCTCAGCTGTTCAGTGGCCTGCGTTGCAAGCACGAGGACCCAAGTTCAATCCCCGGTACCAAAAAAGAAAAAAAAAAAGAGTGTTTCTGGCAAAAAAGTAAATAAAATCTTCAGAAATAAGACATTTAGTTCTTGAGATTAAAATGGATTAAGTGGATTAGAGGCTATTAAGCAAGAAGTAATTGCTTGGAAGAGAGTGCCAAGCCAAATTAAAGAGAATGAAGTTCATAAAAAGAAAAAATATAAAAATGAGGCTAATAGACATACAGCATAGACTAAGAATGCCAAATTACATCTACTATGGATTTTAGAATGAGAGAATGGAGAAAATGGGAAAGAGATAGTGTTAAAGAGAATTTTCTAGAATGTGTAAAGATATGACTCCTCAGAGAGAGCACACTGACTGGTTAGTATGGTAAAGAAACAAAAACCCACACCCTGACTTAGTACAGTAAAACTGTAGAACACAAAAGACAAAATAAAACAAAACAAAACAGAAAATTAAAACAACCAGGGAGAAAGAATACCTTCAGTGGAAAGGCATATAGGTGAATTTACAACAGTAAACTCTGGTAATGGAATACAATCTTCAAATTAACAAGATAAAATTGTAAACTGAGAATGCTATACCCAATGAAACTATCATGAAATAATGAAGGGGAAATTAAGAAATTTCCACATGAATGAAAACTGAGAAGTTATGACAAATAGACTCACTGAAAGAACTATTAAATTGTGTGTGTGAAAAAGAAGGAAATAGATTTTTTAAAGTATCAAGAGGAATGTTAAAGATGTACATAAATATACATTACAATGACTCCATAAAACAGGAAATAGAAACAGAATATTTAATTATAAAATTAATAAAGTGATAAGAAGGGAATAAAGAAAAGTGCATTGATCCAATAGATCGGGGCAGAAAATAAGGAAACAAATCCAACAAATGACTGAGAGGAATCAGTTTGAACTTTGGGACCATGACGAAGAGAGGCCAACCTGACCCAGATCTTAATGGGCAGTCTAAGAATTCTGGTTTTTGAAGGTAGGCATTCTGATTTAAAAAATAAAGGAGTTCAAGTCTCAGAAAAGTTACCTGACTCATTTGAGTTTCTATAACATCAGGAACAGAGCTGTATGGTTTGTCCATCTCCAAAACCTTTCCTTAGTTCTTTCTGCTAGGCTATAATTGCTATGAACACATCCAAAGGTCAGAACCTCCCACTCAGAGCACTGGCAGGGTTAATAACAATAATCAGTAACATTTACTGAGCACTTAGGTACCATGGTTCCTAGGGACAAGCTCTATATCATTTAAGTACCACAATTAAGAAGAAAAATTATCCCTGTTTACATATTTGAGAAGACTTGAGTCTTAACTGGTTGAATCACTAAGTGGGCAATTGGCAAAGCTAACTGTGAACTCAGATTTGGCTATCTTTTAGCCTTTGTATTTTATGGCTTGACTTTCTGATCTACTCACAAATTTAGAAAGGATCCATTCATATTTTCCAAAAGACATTTGTTATTAAGTATTTTGATGATGATGATGATGATGATGATGTGAATTTTAAAAGAAAATAGCCTTAATCCTCCTATTCAAATGTAAGGGATTTTAAAATTTATTTCTAAAATGTATGCTCATGTACACATTGTTTACCCAGTTGCAACCATATACCACGACAATTCTATTTCTCCTCTTTTTGTACATACAAAATATCCCGCTGAGTTGAAGCACATTACTGGTGCAGTGCTACTTCTTTCCCGTTGGACATTTAGTTACAATATCTCCTTTTCCAGGACTTCAACCACTCCCTCTTAGCCTTTTCTTGTTAGTCTATAAATATAGCATCATTTCTCCTAAACTACAATTAAAATACCCAAACTCTTCACCAGCCCTGCCTACCACCCTTGGCATCTTTTATGGTGTCCCGCACACACAGTTTTCCAAAGAACAGTCAGGGAATTTGAGGGCTGGGTTCAGTTCGGGCACCAGATATTTGTGCTGACACGAGTTTACACACCTAATGACTTCCTACTGCAGTATGCAAGAGCCTGGGAGAAGTAGAGGAGAAGGTGTGGTCAGGATCAACCTTCTCTTGGATTTTGCCTATGGAAGAACAAAATTGGAGGAGAACCGAGAGTGTGATCTGCTTAGATCATTCACCAAAAAAAGTAATACTGTTAGTATCAAATTTAGCAACATGTTCAAAATTTATTTTGTGGTCTTCAGTGATAATCTCAACTATTCTATGAATTCAGTAACTCCACATGGTATTATTGCTTCTATAAGTAAGATACAATCTTGACATTTCTGCCCCTGAATATTTTCCCATCATTTTTTCCCCATCATTATTCTCTTAGACTTTGGGCGGGGTCGCATTTTTTTCACAATAAAGGAGTAGAGTGAGCTCACGAGAGTCAGACCCTCTTTTTAAAACCCTGTGCACAGCTCAGTTGAAGTGCTTGAAGATGCAATACAGTTCCCTATTTCTCAGTTCATGAAAACAGGAATCTGAGAGGGACAAACCCCATAACTACCTAACTATCTAATAGCTGAGGAAGACAAAAATCACACGAAAAACCTTCAGTTAGTAGAAGCCATCGGACATAGCATCAACACTACACACATAGTTGAAAGGATGATCCCATCTTCTGGGCTCTTACTTTGGGCAGGTCAACATGCTTGTTTGGAGTGCATAGGTATTCTCTTATTTGAGCAAAACATGTAAATAAAAAGCCAAATTTTATCTCTGCCCCAAAACAATTGGTGGAGCACTCCTTGTTTCTTGTACAGTTTGATGAATGGCTTTGCTAAATCTTTGTACCATCTTAACTGGGCGGCAACTGCTTCAGGTTTATCATGCTCCTTTTTACTCAGGGCTCACCAGTGATGTCATCAATCCCTCCTGTGTATATAAGGTGGGCTGAAGCTCAGGTTACAGACCGTTCAGCTAGAAGGGTGGATCCAATGTCAACTGAGAAAAATCTCTAAGTGTTTTGAAAGAAATGTTCAAACTAATCACTAGATCCAGGTCACAGATATTGCTCAGGGCTTCAACCTGTATTAATGTCCTTGGAAAACCATCTTGTAGCCAGTACTGGCTGCTCCTGGCCTCTAGCTCTGACATCACGAGGCATGTGATCATATGATCTGGAAACAAAAGACTTTTCTCTGGGTACTGCTTTGTCATATAGCTAACTTCTGTGTTGGCCTTGAGGTTCTTCAACAGGAAGTGGTCACCAGAGAGACACTAGAGGCCAAAATTCTGAACAATCTTCTAATCAGGCAGCCCAAGGATAACAGCTTGCAGGAGTATGATGGTCATGGCTTTGTGAGGGGTAGGACATTGCCAAGGCAGCCCAGAACTTTGTATCTCAGCCCCTGCCCCTGGGATTCGTTGCTCGCATAGAGGCTCTCTGGCCCAGGTACATCTTTGGGGATGAGTATCTTTTCCACTTTTTATTAAGGGTCTTAAGTGTCCAGCCTTCTTTTGAAAGCTTGGTCCCCAGCATTGCTGAGAGAGTAAAAACTGAACTCCAGTAATGTTGACAACACAAAGACAAACCAGATATTAACATATAGTAAAAGCCAATTAAAAGCAATAATTATGCCACTATTAACTATAGCAGATATTAGAACCAATAATACTATATCCATAAAGACAAACCAGATTTTGACATATAGTAAAGGCCTACTAAAATCAACTACAATATCCCCATTAACAATAGAAATCAGCAATAATATCTTGGAGTACCCTAAAAAGTTAAAAATTAATAAAGGTTAATAGTAACCCTAATAAAAATGAGGGTGGTAAGGAAAGGGGAAAATTGAAGAAGTAAACTTTTGAAAAGAAAGAAAGGGAGCTAATGAGGAGAGAAAAGTGAGAAAAAAATCCAACCTAAGAATTTTTTTAATTAAATAGCATTAGGTAAGGTAATAGAAAAACACAAAGAAGAAAGGTAGAATAAAAATTTTAAAATGAGCCAAAAAATGCAAAAAGCAATGAAAATTAAACAAAGAGAAAGGGAAATGAATTCCAAAAATTCCTCCATGTCATGGGTAGTTTCTTTCCAGGGCCTAATAGTGTTGGAAGCCACCAGCTAGGGGGAAGGGGAAGTGAGTCCCAACCACGGCCTCTTGTGTTCCACATCCGCTTCTGTCGGTGTGAGTGCCCAGTCCTTACCGGCCTCTCCTGCTGGGTTGGGCTAGTCTATGGTAGACTGTCTGCCCAAGGGCTGTATTAACTCCAGTTGTTTTTATTGTTTGTACCCTTCTGTACACATTGAGACACAGTGAGACACATCTATCTCTAGCTGGCTTTGTGGCTTGTGGGTTTGTGAGGTGCCCTACTTGCTCCGGAAGCCTCTCTGTGTGCGTTTACCCAGGAGCTTGGCAAGCATCTAAATAAAGGTGTACCACTGATCACGCTGGTAGGAGGGGAAAGCAAACAGGCCACTGAGTTATACACTGGAAGTAGACAGCGAGAGGAGCCAAGTCATCAGTGGGGATCAGCCCCAATACTTTCAGACCCAGCCTTCTCAGAAAACCAAACATGACCAACACAGCCTCACATCACAGTGAGTGGGAATATCCTTCTCAATTTAAGTTCACCACTGACTAAACTTCTCAGGGAGTCTATGACTATCCCTTTCTCCCCATGACTGTCTCCTAAAACTGTCACTGGGCCACCGAAGTAGGGTGACCTCAGAGACAATGAAATGTGATTGGTCTGTGACTTCTGATTCCTGAGGTAGCTCAGTCTTACACAACAAACCCCCTCTCCAAATGGCTCGTGATTGTGTCACTTCTAAAATGTCCAGCTCTGTGGTAAATTTCTTCTCCAAAGCCAGCCTGCCGTGTGGAGGAAGCACTTTCAGAGTAAAAGCCACACTGTATTTGCAGCTCACAAGAACTGTGTGTTTCCCTGGGGCTAGAGCTGCCTGCCTATTGTTTATGACTGCAGCTTCAAGCCCTCTCTGGGCTCACCTTGTGGAGTCAGATTCCCCTTCCTATCCCAGAAGCAAGAATCAGCATTTCAAAGGACTTTACTCTTCCTCTGTGCTGTCTTTTGAGTTGCTATAATTTTTAGCTTTCCTGTCAACTGTTTCTTGATTCCCTTTTTTCTCTTCTATTTCTCCTTGCTAAGTGGTCATTTTCTCGGTGTCTCAAGTCCAGGTTTCAGAGAAGTATGACTTAGTGCCAACTTCTTCTCTTCGGTCGGTGTTCTTCCAGGTTCATTAGTTATAACAAATGTACTACCACTCTGTTGGGGGAATGTTGACAGTGAGGAAGACTATGTGTGTGGGGCAGGAGAATGGGATAGCTTTACACCTTCTTCTGAAATTACTGTAAACCTAAAACTGTTCTAAAATAAGTCTAAAAAGCAAAACCAAAACTTCCAGTATGAAAGGTAGAGGAAGACTTGACACATAGACACAGAAAAGAAAGTCATATGACTGCCATTAAGCTGCCATAGGTCAAGGAATACCTGCAGCCACCAGGAGTGTAAAAGGCAAGGGAAAAAGGTTCTCCCCATGGTGTTTGAAGGAAGCACAATCTTGCTGACCTTCAATTTTAGACTTCTTTCATCCAGAATTGTGAAAGAATATATTCTCAGTGTTTTAAGTCTCCCAGTTTGTGGTAATTAGTTATGGAAACCTTAAAACACTAATCCATAATGATATGAAAACCTCATTTTGGGGTCCCCATAGGGAAACTCTGATGAGCGATTCTCACTGCAGACCTCAACTCTTGAGTTCCTAAGGTTCTGATGGGCCTGCATTATGGTTCAACTTCTACCCAGTAATGCTTTCTTCCTTCTTCCTTTCACAAGTTTTAGTCCCTAATAAACGACTCACAGTCCATAATGATTACTTCCAGAGAACCAATATGACATGCCCATAATATTTGTTAAATGAATAAATTAGTGAATTCCTGGAAAGCAAGAATTTCATCTTTTTATAGTTACAATCTTAATACTTAGCACAATGCTTCCCATGTAATAGATGTGCAAATGAAAGAAAAACTGCATGAGCACATTAAAGGATTGAGTTGAATCAGTAGATTGAAATAAATTTTGGTTAAATGTCTTTGTGTATCACTTATGAGCTTAAACTGAAAAAAGGAGGAAAGGAGGAAGGAAGGGAGGGAGGGAGGGAGGAAGGGAGGGTGGAAGGAAGGAAGGAAGGAAGGAAGTCGCTTGTATCATGAACTTGGCTTAGCCTCATCATCAGACACCTGGAGGGGTGGAGTTGGAGAGAACACAACCTCCACAAAGAACAGCTTTTCCTTGAGGGCAACATTTTTTCTCTTGCTGAGCTAAAACTCTTAGTGTGCAGGAATAATTTTACCACCCTGCCCCTAGCCATTTGACATAAATCCTCGTGGATAAATATTTTTAGTGTGAGGAGGAAAAATAAAACAGAAGAAACGTGTTCCAACAAGGCAAGGAATTCACGTAAAGAAGAAAGAATTGTGACTATTTTCAACAGTTGAAAAGACCCCGTGAGGGTGAGGGAATTCAGACTCACTACACAATGCAGCTTATTTCCTGGGCACAGAATTTTAGAGATCAACTACTGCAGTGCCTTGTTTTATAAATGAAGAAACTCAAGCTCCAAGATGAGTGATTTATTCAAGGTCTGCTGCTAGATTACAGAAAAGGACAAAGCTAGAGTCTCAATGCTCTTCCAGTAACTCTTACTGAGGTACTAGGAAGGAATGAAAAGAGGGAAGGAAGGAGCAAGTTAAATGGACAAATGAATAGGGTGAAGTAGGTAAAGGAAGGACAGGGGTATGGAGAAAAAATAAGAACCAAAACATATCATCTAGAGGTACAAGATCCGAATGGTAACTGTTAACAGTATTGTTTGCTTTAAATGTACCAATGAACAACACGGATGGGGAAGAGAATCAAGAGGATAATCAGGCTCAATGTGAGTGTTTTGGACAAAGTTGTATCACTATTCCCTAAATCAAAATCAAAATCTGCTATCTTTATTTCATCATTAAGATAATGAACTTAGAAACACTGTGTTTTCTAAGGAAATAATAAATGAAATTGGGACTCAAACCCTAGTCTTTCTGACTCCAAAATATATGGCTTTTCCAGGACAGCATGTTATAACATAGAAGCATGGGATTAAAGTAGAAAGTCAGAAGAAGTATAGTGATAGGTGGGTACCCTGGATAACAGGAAAGAACAGGAGTGGGTTTTGAATAGCTCGGGAGTCATCAACAAAGGATCTTAAAGCTTGGAGTGATAGTAATAGAACAAAGGAAGTCATTACCTTGTCTCTGAATGTCAAAAGAAGAAGGAGGAGCAGGAGAAGAAAAAGAAGAAGAAGAAAAGGAAGAGGAAGAGGAAGAAGAAGAGGAAGAAGAAATTGCAGTAGTGTCTACGTCTGGTATTGCAGCTAAAGATTGATGTTAAAGATGTAACACTAGGCAGATAGAGGCCTGTGAGTACCTGTACACGGAGAAAACTAACACTAATCTTCATGAAGAGAAAATTCAGGCAATGGAAAGACTTTAGGGGATGTGAAAATGGCATTAGTGAAGGGATAGGAGAAGTTGAAGAGGGCTGCATGGAGTTCTGAGTGATGACTGAGAGGTTTGAGATGCACAGGAAGTAATCATGCTGCTCACAGTGATGAAGCTGTGCCAGACAGAGGCTTCCAAAGTGGCCAAGGGCAGCTTTGCTTTGATCAAGGCGAATGTGAGGAACATTGGCTTAGTGATGCCTCCTCCACATCTCGTTGCTTTGGTCTAGGCCCTGATTATCTTGTGTAGGAATCTGGGAAGAATTTCTTAACTGGTGTTCTGCCTCTGCCAGTCTAGTTCCACAAACTGCCCTCTCATTTTCTCCCCCAAAGGGATCTTTGCAACTCACAAATCAAAATTAGCCAGCATCTGAAGCCTTCAGATTTAAAATTCTTCTGCATAGATCTAAGGTACTCAACTCCTGCCTCTGCTCTTTGTGTCCCTGTAGCAGAGTCACCTTGAATTTAACACTGTTCAGTCAACATGATGTAATCTTTCATAGCTCCATGCTCTGCACATGCTGCTCTGTCTCTCAATAGTTCTATAACCACCAGCCTTCACCATCACTTTTCTACCTAGAAAACACCTTAGAGATATGTGTGAAGCCTTGCATCATTTCAGTTATTCTTACCTTCAGAAGAAGCATAGCTCCTCAGTCTTGGTATCCATCAGAGAACTTACAATATGGCCATGCGTGTAGCCCACTCTAGAGTTTCTGTTTTAGCTACTGTGGGATGTAGGATTGGCATAGACACTGGAATTTATATTTTAAACCTAGAGAAGTCAATGGGCAATAAACACTGAGAAACCTTGACATAGTGTTTCAACTGGTTAATATTTTTTTTCTTTTTATTGAGGTTATTGGTACAATGTAGGTATACAGTAAAATTACATTCATCATTGGGATTCTGTACCTTTACATAATAGGTCTTGATTCTCATTTTTCCCTTTGTCCCTGCCCTCCCTTCACCCCCTCCTTCCCTCCCCATTTACAAACACTTTATTTCCATTTTTTCAGTTTCTCATATTTTTTCCTCTCCCTTATTACCTTTCCCCCACCCTTCCCACTTGCCCTACACATTTAGCCCTTTACTTCCTATTTCACATTATTAATTATCTCATTAGGATCCTGTGTACTATTATAGTTTTTCATACCAAAGAAACTATTCAGTATTTAAGTTAAAGAAATCTCTGTATGAACATTAAAAATAGGGAATCCTAAAATAAAACTAAAAAGGAAAGTAAAAGAGAAAAGGCAATGATGTAACATCAAAATAATCCTTAATTCTGGAAATGAAAATGGTCCCTGAACATAGTTAAATTGCTTCTCGCTCTTATAGTCTTATCTTATTCTTTTTTTCATTATTTAGAGAATACTTTATTAGTTTCTGTAATCACACCCAGGTAGATATGACCTTACATATTTAGTACGATGTGTTACCCCTGTACACATGGAAAAAAATAAAAATAAAAATAAATTAACATTTCTAGACCAATATGGTTGTCCATTTCTGTACAATGCCAAGTCAACACAGTAAATTGGGATGACTTTTTCCAAAG
>NW_022900928.1:77444903-77515930 GCF_012274545.1 Fukomys damarensis
TACACTTTCAATAGAGTGTTTAATCTCCTGGATATCTGTTTGAATCTTCTTTATGGATTCCATCTCTTTCCTATGTTGGGTGTTTATTTTTTCCATTTCTTTCTTATGCTGAGCCTTCATGGCTTCTATCATGGTCCTGAGCTCATCTACTTTTTTGTCAGTTTCTGCTCTAGAGTCTCGAATCACGACTTCCATTTTGCTCACTATCTCTGTGGTTATCTGGGAAATTATTTCTGTTTTGAATTTTTCTAGAGCCTGATTGATCTGTTTTGTTACTTCCTGTGCTTTGAGTTCAGGGTGTCCTGGTGGTTCACTATCGGCCTTTTCATCCTCATTTGCCCTACTGTTTGCCATTGGTGAACTGGAAGTCTGTCCTTGTGTCTTGATTAAGTGTTTTCTCATTTTAATTTTTGTTGTCAGACTGTCCTTCGTTTAATCTCTGGATTATCACCCAAATCTTCCTGATATAGTTGCACCCTAGCTTCTGTGTCTCTAACGACCCACAGACATTCTCATCTTCATAACATCAGAGAAAACAGCTCATCAATTCAACGACAATGCTTTACCCCAACTGATACAATCAGCAACACATTAAGATCAAGCACAACTTGGACACTGACCACCTGTGGTAGTCACTAGTCTATCACCCTTAAATCATTTGAATTAAATTGAAATCAAGAAGCAGTCCAGAACATGTCTGCAGTGAATAAACTTTTCAATATAGTATATTAACCATTTAATGGCTCAGACAGAGCGAGGATGCAAGACCCCTCATCTCAGTTAGCTGATTGCTGAACCCCATGATGCTGACTGACCTCGGGCTGCAAGGCCCAGATTGAGTTTCCCATCCTTCTGAATGGTTGAACTCCGCAATGTTCTATTACAGGTTTCCCACGCCCTTTCTTTAAAGATGTTCAAAGTTGGGAACTCAGAAAAATACCCTTGATGAGCACCTCTGTCTTTGCAGAGTGGGTCCAAAGACTTGCACAGTCAGGAGGTCTGAGAGTGCGGGGGTGAGTGGGGCGGGTGGGATTATTATGGGGGTTCAGGGGCACCCGTGCGGCTACCTTCCCAGTGCTTGAGCGATGGCAGCTTGGTCGGGAGCAGGCGTGGTTCTCCTTCCCACGGTCGATCGGAGCCTGGCGTACCTCCCGGCGCTTGAGCGATGGCAGCCTCAACTGGTTAATATTTTAAATGACACATGTCTTCATATCTGTTATCAGAAACATGATGCTATTTTCAATTCGTATAATCAAACTGACAAGGAACATATAGAATACAGTCATTTTGTGACAAAAGCTGTTGGTCATTACAGCTCTTCAACTGAATCAAGGGGAATGGTTGATTAGGACTTCTGTTATATGAGTTGGTAGGTAGAGAACTGTTTCAATATAAGCAGGGCAATAACTAAAATAGATTTTGAAGACTGAGAAATTTTGGATATTGAATTGATTAGTGGAGGAGGGAGAACATTCTAAATTGGAAAAGAGCTGAAGAGCTGGACCAACAGTCAACATTTTTTGAATTCTAGGTGTTTTTTCAAAATACTTTGCCTACATTAACTTGTTTATTCTACACAATAGCTCTAAGAAATAAATATTAACATCTCCATTTTACAAATAAGAGAACAGAGCTACAGGTCATGAGATAATTTTTTCCAAAAACCCCACAACTATCATGGAAAGGTGGATGTTCTGAGTCATTAGATATAGAAAATCTATATTGGATTTTTGTGTAAATCAAGATTGCATCACTACAACAAGAGGACAATGTGCTTCAATTTGGAGGGCTGAGTAGAAAGACATTGGAGTTCACTGAGCAGAAGACCAACTCAGTACACTTACACAGTGCTTTAGAATTCAGCAGTTTGTAGAGATACCTTCAGCTAGGACTGAATAGCTTGCAGAAGACCAACACATATTCTAAGAACAACTAGAAAAGTGAGACAGGATATAAGACTTCCATTTGAAAGGCAAACTCATGAGGTAAAAAGATGCAAATACTAGTATTTCCAAACCAATACTTGAGAACTAAATTTAGAAAGTGAACCAAATACTCAGCACTGATCTCTGAGGTTAGCTATGGTTTGCATGTTTTCCTCTGCAAAATTCATGTTGAAATTTCATTGATATTCTAACAGTATTAAAAAGTAGAACCTTCAAAATGTGATTAGGCCATGGTGACTCCATCCTCAGACCTGTCTTTCTCCCTCTTACTCTTTGTTTTTCTACAATGGGATGACACAGAAAGAAGGCCTTTGCCAGATGCTGCTGCCTCAATTCTTGAACTTAAAGCCTCTAGAACTGAAAACCAGTACATTTCTGTTCAGTATAAATTATTCAGTAGGGAAACGTGGGATGGAGAAATGTTGATCAAAGGGTCAATTAAGTTACAGTTAGGAGTGAAAGTTTCGATGTAATATTACACATCTGGTAACTATAAATAATGACGATGCACTGTAAAGATTTTGAACACACAGTGTTTACCATAAAGAAATGATAAATGTTTGAGGAGATGTATTTATCCTATTTGCACATTACACGACTTAGGCATGTTGTAAAACATCACATGGTATCTCATAAATACATACAAATTTTTATATATCAGTTAAAATTTTGAAATTAAAAAAATATTATCCAATATCAGTTGTTCTCTCACAATAGCACAAAACACTAACAAAGGCATTTACTAATTAAGCCATGGGAAGTAAGAGACTAAGATATTCAGCAGAAGGAGGCTGAGAAGTAAAGCAAAGCTTTCACAAATCTGTCAGTGTGGAACAAAGTCAGAGGTCAGCATTCCTCCAAGCATGGGAGTGGCAAAGTTCCTAGAAAAAAACTTAGGCTCTTGGCTGTGACCTACACACCACTAATAAACAGAACACCTTACAGAAACTTCAAACATGCCTCAACTTCATCTATATTGGACAGAGGTGACCTCACCCTCTTTGCCTGCCAGAGAACATAGTGCATGTTCTCCAGAGTGAGAAGACATCATTCAGAACCTCTACCATATTATATACACAATATTTAGCACCTAGTAAATACTGAGCAATTCTGTAAAGAAACAGAACCAATTAAAAAAACAGGCAATGGAAATATATACATAAGTGATACACATAGAAATTATCTGACACTGACTTTCAGATAACTATAATTATATCCAAGAAAATGGATTAAGACTGAAAATTTCATGATTTAAACTGAAACTGTTAAAATGTTAAAATTCTAAAAGTGAAAATGTAATAATTGAAATTATGAAATCAATAGAGATTCAAAGTGCATATTAGACACAGTTGAAGAGAAGACTTGTGAGCTAAAAAATAGATCTAGCTAGAGGCAGACAACTGACTAAAGTACAGATACTAAAAAGAATGACAAAGTACAGAAAAGAAAAAGCAAATTTATGAAAGATGTTGAAAAATTTTAAAACATGTACACTTGGAATTTCCAAGAAAAAAAGCAGACAGAATGAGCAGAAACAATATTAAAAGATATAATGGCCAAGAGTAACTAAAAAACTATCAAGAAGGATTAAAAAATAAAAGCTAAATTAAAGAAGAAAAAGACCAAAAAGGATAAATAAAAAACCAACACACTTACACATATCTAAGTAAAATCACAGAACAGTAATGAGAAAATCAAAGGCATACAAAGGAAGAAAAACAGACAAATTCCCTTCAAAAGAGCAACACTGACAAACAGGTGGCTTCTCCACCCACACAACAACAACACAGAGAAAAATGAAAGTACATGAGACACTTTAAAATACCAAAAGAAACAAAGGCAGAAGACATCTTTAAAGTGCCAAAAGAAATATCGTGCAAGGCTGGAATTATTTGTACAGTAAAATATGCTTTTACAAAAAAAAAGAAGCAAAATAAAGACATTTGCAAGCAAACAGAACATGAGAACTTTTTTTTGCCAAGAGACCCTCTTTTAAAGAAATTCTAGATCTTTACCTAAAAAAGAAATGACTTGAGATACAAAAGGGAAATGAAAGAATAAAGAGCAATTTAAATGGTAAATATATGTTTAAATTAATAGCATCTATAGAGCAACATGAATAATGTCACACTTAGAATAAATTTAAACATCAGTAGACAATAATAACAAAAAGAGTAGGAGAGGAAGAATAGAATTAAGCATCCTAAGATTCTATCGTTATCTTAAAGATATAAAAATTCTAATCTGTGTTAAATTGTGGCAACCCCAAAATACATGTTTACTCTTAAGGGTAACTACTAAAGTAATACACATGAGCAAGATACTATCAGGTTGAGATAAGAAAGCAAAAGCCACTTGTCATGTAGAGGTACAAGATCCCAACAATGAATGTAACTGTACTGTATCCCTAAAATGTACCAATAAACTCAATTAAAGCTGAAAAAAAAAATCAAAAGCTGAATAATCTAAAAGAAGACATCAACAAAGAAAAATGATATGAAGAAAAAAATGAATAACTAGATGATAAGTCAAAATGATCCTTGTATTATCTAATAGCCTATATTCTCAAGCAGAAAAAATTATTAGGCTGAATTAAAGAAAAAAATTATATGCTCTTTAAAAGAAACATTTAAAAATAAGGACACTTAAACTCTAAAGTGAGAGACTAACTTACATCCATCAGCAACTGATAGAAAAAGAAGACAAAAAATATAAAAAAAGAGATTTGACCAACATGATTAATAAATGAACTATTTAATATATATATATACAGATATATATATGTATATATACATAAACATTTACTCAGTAACTTCAAGCAATACATTCTTTTCAAAGGCATGTAGAATATTTACCAAACAGACCATATGCTGGGGCATAAAGAAGTGTTAATACATTTCAAAGAATTGAAATCACTTGGTGAATATTTTTTATCCATAATATAATCAAAAGGCTACAACAGAAGGTTAATTGGAAATTGCAAATGTTTGGAAAGTAAGCAATGATAGCTCAAGGAAGAACTTACAAGAGAAATTAGAAAATATTTAAAACTTAATAATAAAAATAGGGCATATTAAAATTTGTAACCCGAAGCCATTACTGCTTGGAGGGAAATTTATGCCATAAAAGTGAATAGTGTGAGCCCAGCTTGATGGCACATGCCTGTAATCCCAGCAGTCGGGAGGCAGAGGCAGGAGGATCTCTGTGAGTTCAAGACTAGCCTGGGCTACATGATGAGTTCTAGGTCAATCTCAACTATATAGTGAGATCCTGTCTCAAAAAACAAAACAAAACAAAACAAAAAGTGAATAGTGTACAGAATAAAGGCTAAAAACCAATCATCACATGAAGTAAAACAAATTAAACTCAAAGCAATGAAAGACAGTGAACAACAAAACTGAAAGCAGAGATTTTTGTAATAATAAATATAAGGTTGATAAACAATTTTAAAATAATTTCTTTGTTAAGATAAAAAATTAATAAAAAGAGTGATTCAAAGAAGATATGGTGATCTACACAAACGGAGATGTGCCTAACCAAGAGAAACTCACAAAAAACAGAAATAGGCTTTCATCCACTATTGATGAATGATCTGAAGAATACATAATGAAAAAATGATCTACACAATTAAAAGGAACACAATGTTAAATAAATATTAAAATATTTTAAAGGAAAAAATTATACCAATAAATGTAAAAACTTTATGCCAATAAATATGACAGTATAAGTGAAATTTGCAAATCATTTTTAAAAACATATAGCCTAATAAAATTAAAATTAGAAGGGAGGGCAGGGACAAGGGGAAAAAATGAGAACCAAGACCTGTCACGTAAAGGTACAAGATCCCTGTAATGAATGTAACTATATTGTATACCTAGAAAATACCAATAAACTCAATAAAAAAATAAGATAAAATAAAATTAGAAGAAATAGGAAATCCAAATAGTCCTGTATTTTTTAAAAAATCATAATCATGATTTAAAAGTTTCAAAATGATTCTCTCTCAATCCAGATAAATTTATTGATAAAGTTCTCACAAACTGTTAAAGAAGAAATAATTCTAATCTTACAAAGCAGTTTTGAAGACTATACAGAGGGAAGTGGGGCATGGTCCTGCACACCTGTAATCCCAGCACTCTGGAGGCTGAGGCAGGAGGATCGCTGTGAGTTCAAGACCAGCCTGGGCTACATAGTGAGTTCCAGGTCAGTCTCAACTACAGGGTGACATCCTGTCTCAAAAAAACAAAACAAAACAAAAGACTATACAGAGGGGACATTACCTAACTAATTTTATGAGGCTACAATTGCCTTGCTAACAAAATCTGACAAGGACATCACAGACTATTTTCTGTCAATAATATTCTTTTTTTAAGCTTTTCATTTTTATTAGTATATGTTTGCAGTATATAATGTGTACATTCCTTGCAGTGCATTGATATATGTACATAACACATCATAATTTTTATCATTGCCTTCCTCTCCCTCTCTCCCCAAACCCTTCACCTCTTGTTCTCCTTCCCATCAGAGAAAGATCTATCTACTTAATTCCTGTTATCTTTTATTTTGCTCTTTATATTTTTGGTTTCTCATATAAGAGAAACCATGTAGTATCTAAGCCTGTGTGTCTGACTTATTTCACTTAATATTATGGTTTCAAGATGCATCCATTTTCCTACAAATGGCTCATGTGTATCCTTCTTTATGGCAGAATAGTACTCCATTTAGGTATAAATACTGTAATTTCTTTATCCTTTCATCTATTGATGGGCATATATAGGATTTTGCCATTATGAATGCACAGGTAATAGTAAGCACTATTATAGGCACTGCCATACCTTGAGACCAAAATGTTAAGTGAAATAAATCAGATACCCAAGCTTAAATATCATGTGGTTTCTCTTATAGAAGAAACCCAAAATGCAAATAAACAGAAAATAGGAAATAGGGAGACAGATCTTGCTCAAATGGAAAGGAGCCATGTATGGTGATGCATGCCTGTAATCCCAGCACTCGGGAGGCTGAGGCAGGAGGATCTCGGTGAGTTCTAGACCAGCCTGGGCTACGTAGTGAGATCCGCGCCAGTCTCAACTACATAGTGAGACCCTGTCTCAAAAAAAACAAATAAACAAATCAAATGGAAAGGATATCAAGAGATGTAGGGAGAAGGGAGGGAAAGGGAATGAAAAAAGGAATTAAGCTACATTGTGTACACATACCAACTCCACACAAGGAATGTAAACATGTACTGAAAATATGTACTAATAAAATCAAAAAGAAAGAATAAAGTAAACAATGAATTATGCTGCTATAAATATGGGTATGCATGTATCACTGTAGCATGATATCTTTAACTCTTTGGAACACTACAAAATCAAATCAAACCCAGTGATATATAGGAAGGTTAATATATCAAAACTAAATGGATGGGCTGGGGATTTAGCTCAGGGGTGCTGTCGCCTGCCTTGCAAGTACAAGGATCCAAGTTCGATCCCCAGTACCAAAAAAAAAAAAAAAAAAAAAAAAAAAAATGGAGTTTATCCTAAGAAGGTAAAATTGATTTATGTTAAAAATTGATAAATTTCTTCAATATTGATGCATACATACTTTCTCCAAAAGGCACAAAGTTGAGATTTATTTCTAATAGCACTGAACAAAAAACTACTGAAAGCTTCATATGAACAGAAGGAAAAAGGAAACTGCCATATTCATAACCACAGCAATGAG
Organism: Fukomys damarensis; assembly: GCF_012274545.1. Lineage (NCBI taxonomy): Eukaryota > Metazoa > Chordata > Mammalia > Rodentia > Bathyergidae > Fukomys > Fukomys damarensis. The sequence continues at coordinate 77,452,574 of NW_022900928.1, forward strand.
AGTAAAAGAACTATAATTACATGGAATGGTACTAACAAATCTCAAAAAATGTTGATTAGAAGAAGCGAAACCCAGGGATTTTTAATCTCTGTTCTCAATTCCAATACTGTACACAAATAGTTTAAACTAAACCATGGTATCAGAAGCCAGGTAAGTGGCTGGAAGGTAGCATGAGAGCAATTCCTGGGTTGACATAATCTATTTCTTGATCTTTGTGCTGTTTACAATGTGTTCTGTTCATGCTAATTAACTTGGCTGAACACACATGTGTATTTAGATTATTCTTCATAAACATTCTTCAAAATCAATTGATTTACCACATTAGCACATTGAGAAAAATCATGGGATCATCTCCTTAGATATAGAAAAATGAGCAAATACTGTACAATAAAATCAGCCACTCAAGCACGGACAAGAGGAAGAGAAGAAGAAAGGGAGGAGGACAAAGTGGAAAATGAGGAGAGGAAAGGAAGACAAACTCTTAACAAGCTTTCTTAATGTTAAAAAAAAGTCCAAAAACATACCTGTAGCATACATTATATTTACTAACTGTAAACTATTGAAACATTTCTCCTAGAGACTGACAAAGGAAAATGACTACCACACTTATTCCTCATTGTTCTTAAGGTTCTACTGGTCCTTTGATCTTAGCATAAGAGGAAGGGAAAAGTCATAAGGACTAAAACAGGAGAAATAAGACATATTATTTGAAATAATGTGATTGTGTACATGGAACCATCGCTCCAGTGCCAGGAAAGTAGCCATGAGGGCACCTCTGAACCCCCATAACTCCCCTCACACCCACACCACCACTGTGCACTCTCAGACCTCCTGACTGTGCAAGTCTTTGGACCCACTCTGCAGAGGCAGAGGTGGTTATCAAGGGTATTTTTCTGAGTTCCCAAATTTGAACATCTTTAAAGAAAGGGAGTGGAAAACCTGCAATAGAACCATGTAGAGTTCAACCATTCAGAGGTTGGGGAACTCAGTCTGGACCTTGAAGCCTGAGGTCAGTCTGCGTCATGGGGTTCAACCATCAGCTAACTGAGATCAGGGGTCTTGCATCCTCACTCTGTGTGAGCCATTAAATGGTAAATACACTATATTGAAATTTTGTTCACTGCAGACATGTTCTGGACTGCTTCTTGATTTCAATTTAATTCAAATGATTTAAGAGTGATAGACTAGTGACTACCACAGGTGGTAGTGTCCAAGTTGTGCTTGATCTTAATGTGTTGCTGATTGTATCAGTTGGGGTAAAGCATTGTGGTTGATTTGATGAGCTGTTTCTCTGATGTTATGAAGATAAGAATGTCTGTGGGTCATTAGAGACACAGAAGCTAGGGTGCAACTATATCAGGAAGATTTGGGTGATAATCCAGAGATTAAACCAAGGACAGTCTGACAACAAAAATTAAAATGAGAAAACACTTAAGCAAGACACAAGGACAGACTTCCAGTTCACCAGTGGCAAACAGTAGGGCAAATGAGGATGAAAAGGCCGATAGTGAACCACCAGGACACCCTGAACTCAAAGCACAGGAAGTAACAAAACAGATCAATGAGGCTCTAGAAAAATTCAAAACAGAAATAATATCCCAGATAACCATAGAGATAGTGAGCAAAATGGAAGTCATGATTCGAGACTCTAGAGCAGAAACTGACAGAAAAATAGATGAGCTCAGGACCATGAAGGCCCAGCATAAGAAAGAAATGGAAATAATGGATGCCCAACAGAGGAAAGAGATGGAATCCATAAAACAGATTCAAACAGATATCAAGGAGATTAAACACTCTATTGAAAGTGTACACAACAGAATAAGAGAATGCGAAGATAGGCTTTCAGATATAGAAGATAAGATTGCAGTCAGTGACCATGAAAAGAGAGGTCTCTTAAAAACAGTAAGAGATCATGAAAAATCGATCCAACAACTCCTAGATGATGCAAAGAAGAATAACATAAGACTAATAGGAATACATGAAGTAGCAGGAGAAAATATAAATGATTTTAAAAAGCTGTTCACAGAATTAATGACAGAAAACTTCCCAAACAGAGGGGAAGAATTTGACATTCAAAAAACTGAGGCATATAGGACCCCAACTAGCTACAATCAAAAAAAATCTGCACCTAGACATAATAATCAAGATCCCAGAAACCCAACAGAAGAACAAAATACTACAAGCAGTAGGAGAAAAAAACCAAATCACATGCAAAGGAAAGCCCATCAGAATCACAGCAGACTTTTCAACACAAACCCTTGGGGCAAGGAGAGCCTGGAATGAGATATTTCAAATACTAAAAGAGAACAACCTCCAACCTAGACTCTCTTTCAAAATGGATGGGGAAATAAGACACTTCCACTACAAAGAACACCTGAGAAACTACATGAATACCAAACCAGCACTACAAGCAATTCTAAACAAGATCCTAGAAAAAGACAATGAAGGCAACAACACCATGAGGCCCAACAGAGAAAAATCCAACAATGTGTTGTATACAAGAAACACACCTAGTGTAAAAAGAAGCCCATAAACTGGAAATGAAAGGATAGAAAACAATTCTCCATGTGACAGTAGCCCAGAAAAAAGCAGGGGTAGCAATCTTATTTGCAGCCGAAGCAAATTTCAAACCAAAACTGATTATAGTATTTGTGATGTAGGATGGTACTGTATTATACCTCTGTCAATGTAAAATATCTTGTACCTGCTTTATGATACATAGTAGTGACCGTGCTTTATCAGAGCTGTATTTAATGATATTGCTATAGAATATTCTCTTTCCAGATGATTATTAAGATGCTAATAAAAAAAAATGGTGCCAGGTACCACAACAGCAACAGAACTTTGCTGTTTTCTGGGTAAAAACATTCTTTTCTTTGTTATGTTTTTTGTTTTGTTTTTTTGTTTAATGGAATGTGTTGAATGTCTATAATGTTGTTCAGATGACTGCAGAACCTGGAAAAGCTGCTGCTGCTATTGATGCATAACATACTGCTGTCATTAGTCTCTTTATATAAATATAAATATATATACATATATATATAAATTGAATTTTGGGAAACTTTAACGGTGCTGTCAACTTTGGAAAAAGTTATCCCAATTTACTGTGTTGAGTTGGCATTGTACAGAAATGGATAGCCATATTAGTCTAGAAATGTTAATTTTTTTATTTTTATTTTTCCATTTGTGCAGGGGTAACGCATTGTACTAAATATGTAAGGTCATATCTATGTGGGTTTGATTACAGAAACTAATAATGTATTCTCTAAATAATGAAAAAATGAATAAGATAAGACTACAAGAGCAAGAAGCAATTTAAATATGTTCAGGGACCATTTTCATCTTCAGAATTAAGAATTACTTTAATCTTACATCACTGCCTTTTCTCTTTTACTTTCCTTTTTAGTTTTATTTTAGGATTCCCTATTTTTAATGTTCATATAGAGATTTCTTTAACTGATATGCCGAATAGTTTCTCTGTTGTGAAAAACTATAATAGTACACAGGATCCTAATGAGATAATTAATAATGTGAAATAGAAAGTAAAGGGCTAAAGGTGTAGGGAAAGTGGGAAAGGTGGGGGAAAGGTAATAAGGGAGAGGAAAAATATATGAGAAACTGAAAAAAATGGAAATAAAGTGTTTATAAATGAGGAGGGGAGGAGGGGGTGAAGGGAGGGCAGGGACAAGGGGGAAAAATGAGAATCAAGACCTATTATGTAAAGGTACAAGATCCCAATGATGAATGTAACAGTATTGTATACCTAGATTGTACAAATAAACTCAATAAAAAGAAAAAAAAGTACAAGATCCCAATAATGAATGTAACTGTACTGTAACCTAAACTATACCAATAAACTAACAAAAAAGAAAAAAAAGATGTTATCACAAATTTTTATTTAGATTGAATGAGATGACAACAAAATTCTAGCAGTGTGTTCCATTTTGTGCATTGCTGTTATTGTTTTTGATGTTTGTTTTCTTTATTGGAAGTAGTTAGACCCAATTTTATAATTTAATTAATAACTTAAAAGGCCCCCAAAGCACCAAAGGGCCAAGACAATCTTGAAAAAGAATGATAAAGCCTGATGTTTTACACAACTAGGTACCATAACCTATTGTAAAGTGGCAGTAGTTAAGACACTGTTCTATTGGCAGGACAAGATAAACATAACAATGAAAAAATAACATATATATTGTCATTTGATAACATTACAAAGGCACAGAAAGTTTTACTTTGACCCCTACCTTAAACCATACACAAAAATCAGTTCTTAATCAAATTTGAAAGGGGAATACTAACTCTTTTAGAAGATATAAAACTAAATATGCTCAAGATGTTGGCATTTGCAAACATTAACAAGATTCAAGAAGACAAATATAGGTATATTGGACTATGTCAGTGTTTTTCAACCTTTTACATACATTGACCCTAAGAAGTTTCTTAAGATGTTTTTATCCTGAACTCCCCACCCCTTGCCTCATAAATGCTACTACCCAGATATACTGTGTATCTGTGTATGTATTGTGATTCTTGGGAAGGCCACACATCAGTTGCAATATCTAAGATTTTTTTCATGACCCAAGAACCAATTTATACCCATGAGTGCCATATAGCTATGCTGGGAATCTGCAAATTGCAGTAAGAAGCCTTTTACCAAAAGATCCATAAAACAAGTGATAAAGGAGAAAAAGATATTGGCAATATATAGGACAGATGTCAAGAATATATAAGGAAGCAATAATTAAAAGATGAACAATCCCTACTCCTCTCTCAAATGGGTAAAATAATTGAACAGGTATTTCACAAAAAAAGGATTTCCAAATTGCCACCAAAAGTATCATTAGTTAAATTTACAGTGAAATGCTACGAAATGCCACCAGGGTGGCTAAAATTTAAGACTGAAAATAACAAGTGCTGTGAGAATATGGAAAAACCAGAACGCTCATCTATTGCTGGTCTAGGGCAAACTGATACAACTTTGGAGAACTGGCAATATCTACTAAACCTGTAATCCATAATCATACCCCACAACACAGCAATTCCACACCTAACATTATTCTCCCCAAAAAATGCTATATATGTTGGAATAATTTAGCCTGGTTGCTAAATATAAGCCAAATGAAACAAAACCTGCACAAGGACATTCACAGCACTACTCTTTGCAATCAACAAAAATTGGAAGCACTCTGAAAGCAAATGAAAAATTTAACAGAGAAAAAAATTATGGCATAGTCACACAATGGAAAACTCAGAAGCAATGAGAGCACACTATGTCGACCTGCAAAAACAGGCATCTTATGCATGACATTGAATGTAAGAAACTGAATGTGCATATAAATATGTATATCATTATTTTATTTACACGGATTTCAAAAACAAGCAAATTAAATAATGGTGATTAAAATTAGTCTTCTCCTTGGAGAAGGGACAAGTAGGACCTGGGAATTAGGTATGAGGGGCTTTTGGGTTCTAGTATTGTTCTATTTCCCAGTCTAGATGATGGCTACATGAATGTGTACCCTTTGTGAAAATCCAGCGAGCTGAACAGTAAGAATCTGTGTACTTTATGTATATTACGTATATGACGCATAAATAAAAACTTTACTTACAAAAAGCACAGGATTGGAAGAAGGTAGATTTTAAACAAGGGTGTGGTGGGAGAAATTTTAGGGGGGAAGGCCCTTGTTTTGAAATTCCTGATTAGGGTTACTCATCTGAACAATCAACTTTTTCTAGCCTCAGTTTCCTCATCTGTAACATGGCTATGCAGGTGCCAGGTCTGGCCTAGGATTTTATCACAAACTTCATGGGTGCACTGAGTAAGCCTTGGTCTCTATATCCTCACACTATTTGTCATTTGTCATTTTTGTATATGTTATCAATACCTCACCTCCCAATAACAATTAGATTATAGGACATTAAGAAGCCCGCCACACACACAAGGGCCCACCTTATGGCCTTTCCAAGACTTCCTCCCTGTCCAAAGTTATCCTGACTTCTACCACCATCCACCAGGTTTTCTTGTTGGCAAGTAGCTGTTTTTACTCTCCCAGCAACCTGCTTTCTGTCTTGGATCCTTGTGAAACTGGGGCAGAGCATGTAGAAGTGGTTCGCTTACTCACTCTAAAGAAGCTGTAAGCTTCCTTTCTATTTCCTTTCTTGAATAAATCAATGTAAAACCACTAGAAGAATGAGATGGTGGGCATTCTGCAATGGTGGAGTGCAGGAATGAGTAGCTGAGGGGCCCCAGAAAATGGCTAGGGCCCAAGTAGGGTTAAGGAGGGTGCCCATGTGGGAAGGGCTGATGTCACAGCAGTGCAGGATGTCAGAGTCTGGGTGGGGTTGGGAGGAGATCTGCAAGGGAGAGGAAAAAGGGCATCTGGTTTATACAGAGGGATTGACATATCAATACATTGAGGACAATGACAGGTAGGAGAAGACAGCTACAAATATGGAAAGAGAGAAAACTAGACTCTGCCGCATTTGGTTGGAAATGGAGGCGTCAATGTGAATTCATGATTGTCAGTATACGGGTAGATGAAGAAATAAACACAGGCATAAAGGGACTGTGTGCTTGCACATGTCCCCATGCACATGTGTGTTCTAGCTTGGTCCACTGGAAAGGACTGAGAGGTAACACCCCAAAATAATGAGCACACTTTGCACCCGAATCTGTGTTCCTAAATACATTCGGAGCTCCTTGGAGAAATGCATGATTGCTGGGATGGGGCCAAACATGTACAATAGGAGTTTTGTGCCCCAAGTCGGGAGATGCTCAGTGAATAATGGAGACAAAGGAGCCAGAGTGACAGGGCTCCCACTAGCCAAGTCTGAAACAATTTGAGGACAAAATAAATAGCAACTGTAACAGATTTTAACCAAGTGTGGGAAAAAAATAGGACAACCTATATCCAAATTGATAAAAATGCATAAGTGAATAAATTTAAAGTTTGAGGAGGAATGAGACAGTTACAGTCTCACTCCCCTGCAGCACATTACTTATTACCTACAATGGAGAAAAGAATCGCTTTACCCTAGAGAAGACTGGCAGCCGCCGCCATAGGCAAACAATCAGAAGGAGCAGCATCAGTAATGGGACATTTTAAATTGCATCGATAGTGCTACCTCAGTTCATAAACTCAGTCCTTTCCATGATTCTGGTCACAAACTGAACTGGACGAGGCCTGAATCCAATTTCCCCACAAGGTCAACACTGAATCTAGCCACTGAATTTGAATCAGTTCTCATCCAACTCAATTTGCAACCAGAATGGTGGAAAGAATCAAGTTTGTGAACCAAGGTACCACTGTATCAGATAGGATGTAATAGGAAGAACTCATTATCCTACCATGACTTTCCATAACATGAGCCTAAGCAAGAAGAAACATCAGACAAAGCCCTCCTGATGGGTGGCCTTGAAAGTTGGAAAATCTGAAGAACCACTGCACCTTACAGAGAAGTAATCTGACAACTAAATACAGTTTGGGATCCTTGACTGGTTCCTTTTTCTATAAAGGGCATTTTCTGGAAATGGCTGGAATTTGCTGGACATCTGAGGAGTAAATGGTATCTGTTGTAATACAACATGGTCTTTTCCTAATGTGGGTGATTGTACTGTTGTTTCCCAGGGGAAAAACCTTTTTTTGTAGGAAATGCTAAAGAACTTGAGAGCATGGGTTTTCAAACCTGCATTCTTGGTTGATTTAGGGGAAAAACTTTTTGTATCATACTTGAAAGTTTTCTATAAATTGGAGCAATTGTTTCAAAAGAGGAGCACTGGACGCTTCATTTTTCTCTGCATATATTCAGCACATATTTATTGAGCACCTGCTAAAACTCAACACCAGAGGCAAGGATCTATGCCTGGCTTAAAGAACTCACAGGGTCTGAGCAGAAATTCATTCTAAACATGCATTCCACTAGTACCAGTTAAACACGTACTCTGTAAGCTAAACAAACCACTGCTGCTCTCAGGAGCCTATAATCTGCCACTGGATTAAAATACTTTGTGGGCTAAACCCAAATGATGCTATATAGAGAAATATCCAGAGTTTGAATCAGATGAACTAGACTGTCTTTCTAGCTTTACCATTTCATGGCTCTGGAGTCTTGACCAAAACAATGAACTAACTATCTGTCATCTGTAAGATAAACACTCCAATTCTTTTTTCATGTGATTATTTTGAAAGCCAACAAAATATGTAGAAGTTCTTTACACACCAATATCAAAATGCTTTTGGACAGTGGCTTTATGTTCTTGGTTGTGTAGATTTTTGGGTCTAGCTGGGAAGCATGCCTCAGTGTAGCCTATCTCTCAATCATAGATATAATATGTGAGAGGGCCACAAATGCCTCACCAGGGTTATGTCCCCATGGTATGCTGAGGCCAGAACTCTATGTGTATGTGGAGGGACAAGGAAGTTTACTGTCCCTATGCCCAGCTTACTAGTAAGTATTGGAGGAGATCAGGATGAAACAAGGCTGTGCTTCTGGTATGCACCCTCAACAGGAGCTCAACACTCTGCTGGGAACCCCTTAGGTGCATCTTTAAAGTCTATCTGTCTCCCTTAATTTAGTCACGTTATGGTGGCACTTCTAGGTGGATTCAGATAGGTTTTATACTGGTAGAATCTGACGGCCACCTTGGGGCCATGCCCAGTCCCTCTCTCTCCTTATTCTACACTCAACATGAGCAACATGGATCATGGGACAATTAGACTAACAGCCTTGACCAGTGTGGTGGGGGAGCTGATGAAGTCACTTGGATAGACTATATATGAAGACATTTCATAAAGACACCGTGAACTGACCTTTCATCCAGCTTCCCTTTTGCCCTGTTTCATTCCCTGTCCTCATTTCCACTTGCTGGATTTGCATTCCCACCCCTCTTCAGGCAAGCTCTTGTTTGGGCTCTGTTTGGGGCATGCACCTAGGCTAAGGCAGGATGACTTCTTCTGTTTACCCAGATACCATTGCCACAGTGTGGAGGGAGCAGTAGGCCTGCATCTAACCCTGCTATTGAACTATATTCACCTTGCTGCAGCACTGCAGGATTCAAAGTACCACAAGAGTGCTCTGTCCTCCAGCAAAAATTGATGGGGATTTCACCTATCCCAGGGGGGATCTTCAGTCCAATTATTGAGCACTTTTGACCAACACAGTCGAAGGAAGCCAAGACTTAGAGGCTATTTTAAACCAACCAGATGTACATGTGTGTGGATCTATACCAGGTTTAATTAAATTAACTGTGGATCAGATGTTTTAAATTGCCTTACTATCTCAGGAAGGCCCCAAATATGACTAATCTCAGCTGTAGATTATGCTAGACTCCACCTAATGATATGGGTAGAGAGCAGAAACTTAATTTTAGAAGTGCAATGTACTAGACAGGTCTTGTGACTTTATTCCTTCTATGTCAAAATAAACCCAGTGTGGAGCCCCTCCCTTGTTAGGATGGTGGCCATGCCATCTCCATCACCAGCACAGCTCAGTGTAGAAGTGAGGAGCTCATGTGCTACGCCTGGCTCTTTGAGGTTGGGTTCCAGCTCTTCCACTTATTAGCTGTGTGATTTTGGGCAAGGCACTTCACCAATCTTTAACACTTAATTGAGGGGGAGGTGGTCATGACAGAACTCGCTTCATAGGGCTATGGTAAGGACTCAGTGAATAAATGCATGTGGATGACTTCAGAACACTACCTCGTGCTCACCCACATTGTCTCTGGTGAAGCAGAGTGAGGCCAGACACAGATCAAGAGCTTTGTTAACTCTATTCCCGGGGAGAGCTCAAAACATAACTCAAGCCATGCGGGGCAGCGCCTGGCCAGTCATGAGGAGTGGGAGGACTGGGCAGACACCTTCGTTGTGGCCCATGAGGAGTAGGGAGGCAGGGCAAGTAGGCTGAGGATTGGCTATTTGGAATAAGTTCAGTGGCTCTGGGCACTAGTTGTCAGTGCAGAAGGCTACATGGAGTCCCTGATTCTAAAGCCATTTGTATCTATGGTCCTCCTACCACCCAGCCCTCCTGCAGTTGTCACAGGGAACCATCTGCTTCCAAGCCTAGGGGGCCCCCTTCCCATCCTCTCTCCTGCTCTATCCCTGCTGAGTCATCTGAGCAGTTTCTCTGGCTTTGGAGAATGATAAAAAGGGAGTAGAAAGGATTCTGCTTGGACTCAGCAATAAGAGCTTGGCCAAAGGGAATAGAGAACCAGCCTGAAAAAAGGACTCATCCAATTCTTCTTCCAGACTTAACCTTTGCAATAGTTACTCGTTTAATGGCTATTTTCCTCACGAGACTCCAGCTCTGAATTGCAGAGAGAATCTGAACCCCCCAGTCCTAGCACAATGTGCAGTATAGAACGATACTCAAAAGATAGCTCCTTTGGGGCCTTTCCACTCAAACGACAGATTCTAGTCTTCTATCATCACTACTACTACTCTAGAAGGAAAACCCATGTGGACTGGCTCACCACTTTGTCTCTCAGTACCCCAGTTTCCCTCTCTGAGATAGTAAATTACGCAGCAAGACAGAAAACTGAGCTGAGGATATTGGGGGAAGTTGTCCCCCATCCCACAATTAAGAAACCCTAAGTTCCTGGAAGCCATACACTCTGTGTACCAGAGTCACTATGCGAGTCAGAGGGAAAAGTATTAATAAATTTTCCATCTCTCCATCCCTCCATTCAGTATAATTAATACCCTCTATGAGAGAGGGGACCAAAAGAAGACCTTACATTTTGGAGAACCAATATGTGTCAGGTACTATGCTGTGTATTTGATGCTCATTCTTACCAGTACCTTGTGGCAAAGTTTCACTAATAACAGCTCCAGTTTATATGCATGATTTTCATACTGCTCAGCTTTTATTACCCTACTGAAGTATTATGCACCTACGGCAGGTAGGCATGGCAGATACAATCCTCATTTCAGAGAGAAGAGGACTGAGAAGGGATTGAACGAAGTCACATGTCCTGTTGTGTCGAAGGCAGGTCTCCAAGGTCTACAGAGTGCGGGACCAGCACACTTTCCTCTCACCCCACGCTCTCAGTAGAGTCATACCTGGTGTTTCATATGCCCAAATCATCCTTCCCTCTACAGAGAAAGCTTTATTCCTCTCCAGGTGCTTTGTATGCACATAAAATGTGTTCATCCATAATGCAAAGATCAGCATATATTTGTACACATATTCATGTGCAGAGATATATGTACCCACCCATACACATAGGGGTATGACAGAGTAAGCTTTTGAAACTTAAGCAGTCAGTTGCTTAGAGAAAGCTATTGAGAGACAACATTCCAGGAGTATTTTCACATTTCCGTCCCAGTTTATGCTGTCTGAGCAGAGCATAGGTAACTCGGGTTAAGGGATGAGTGAATGATTAGTCACGCTTTTGAGGTTAGAGATAGTGAATTGCTCTGGGGAAATTTAAAGGCCAGTCTCTCCCAAAACAGCTTGCTTTTATTTTTAGAATAGTAGACCTAGAGACCTTCCCCCAAGATTTGCTTACATTCCAGAGGACAGTGCAAGCTCTCTCTGTCTAAGCCACCTGATATAAGCACTGCACCTCATAAATGAGGATTCGTTTCCTATGGTGTGCATAAACCTCACTGCACCTTCAGGCTGGTGAACCTGCAACCCTCATTACATGGGACCATGGGGAACATAGGAGTATAAACTGTACTAAGATATTCCATAAGTAAATAAAAGCTCTCTGCTGTGCCTGACACTGTCTTGTGCTGGGATAGACACATAATCACAGCCATCTAAACTTACTAAAGTTATCTACCCTAAACCTTTATTTTGTGGTTCTCTACTTGTGTGTGCCAAGGAGAAGAATTATTATATTATATTTAATAATGTCACATTGGTTGAAAGATTATTTCATTCCAGGCACAGGATCAAATCTGATTTGTCTAAGGCTGCCCAGATGGCCAATGAGGGGGCTGAGATGGGTAAGTTACTTTGCCCAGAGTGATACTGTCCTTGATCAGCCACTTTACCATGAAGCGATACACTGATGGCTCTTTTGGGACTCAGGGCAGATAAGCAGTTTTCTTGGTAATCTCCAGGGGTCTACAGAAGTGGGAGCTTTCTCTGTGAGGCTTAAGTCCCCATTAGGGAAGCTGACAGCCCTTGCCATTTGTTTGCCTTAGGTTTCCTCTGTAAGGAAATGAATGACTACATCAAACTTCCATTTGCCAGCAGTGTGAGTATGCCAAGCCTGCCAGATGGTCTGCTGTGGCTTCTCCTGCTGCATCATGCCAGTCACAAGCTAAAGTCCCTTTAGCAACATCTCATAGACTGAGCTGGATTCTCCCAGTGGGCCACAGCAGGGCCTCAGGCTGGCCTTGAGGTGCTGGGTATGACAGAGAGATAGGAAATTGATGGAAGTGACCTAACCCCTGCTTCCATTTCTCTAACCCCCCCCCAACACCCTTAATGAATAGCCCCATGGAACTAAATTCAGCAAGCAGACATGCAACCCACAGCTCTGTGGTGGGCAACTTCTGTTCTCAGACACAGTCCTCACTCTCCCTCTGCCCTGGCTCTAGTGTGTTCCATCTGAACAATTTTTCCCTTCCTCTTCACCACCCAAATTTTTCTGGAGCCTCCCAACTCTCAACCCCTCTGGGGAAAGTCAAGCAGAGGCTGAAGTCTGCAGTCTAGGTTCCATTCAATCTTTTGATATTTACCGTGTTCGTTAAGTGTCCAATAAATATCATGTTAGGTGTTGAGGATAGGACCAGAAGTGAGACTCAGCCCTGCCTCATGGGGTTTGTGATCTAGCAGATATGTTAGCTTTCTGTCACTATAACAAATACCTAACATAAACAACTTACAAAGAGAAAAGAATTACAGTGGAACCTGGGTTCATGAACTTAATTTATTCTACAATTTTGGAAAAGACGGCCATGTTTATATTTGTGCAGGAAACATGGCTGTGATTGTGTTTGTCACTCAATTCAAACAGAAACAAAATTTTGCAAAATGCTTTTGTTTGCAAACCAAATTCTTTCCAGTTAAAAATGTTCCTGAACAAAGGTATCACTGTATTTGTGCTCATGGTTTTGAACTAAAAGCAGTACATCATCACAAAAGCATATGTTAGAGTAAACTATTACGGTCAGGAAACAGAAGAGAGAAGAGGCCAGGGTCAGCTTCAAGAGCACGCTCTCAATGACCTAAACACCTCCCACTAGGCTCTGCCTCTTAGGGGTTCCACAACCTTCCAATAGAACCAAGCTGGGATCTCAGCCTTCAACACACAGGTCTTAAAGGGACCTGCCAGATCTGAACTATCGCACTAGGAAAGACAATTAAACAAAGAGCTTCAAGTGTGATGAATGAGGAGACAAGTGGAACAAAGGCACCAGGGTACAGAGAACAAAGAAACTTGTCCTCATCTAAGAGTTCTAAGACAGTCTGCCAATTTATGAATTTATTTTTTACTCTTGAACCATTTCTCTTCTCCACAAACTGCATACACAAAAGCATTTAGCCCAGTGTCCTTCTAGTCCAGGAGAAATCACCAGATTTGACAGGCAGATAGCAGATAGTTTGAAAAGCGCCAATGTGAGCATTGTCTACAAGGAAACTGACACCTTCTTCTTAGCCAACAGTTTCATATTCTTTACCTACTTTACCAAAAGTAGAATTTAAACGACTCCCTAAAGATTTACAGAGAGAAAAACAGATGCCTCTACAACATTTCACTGCCCTAATTTATTTGCCTTGCATCCAACCTCAGCATCCTCTGTCAGGGGTGCCCTGGAATAAATCCACATGAAAATCTTGTATGGATTCTGCACAGGTCTTTATAAAGCTACCAAGCAACAAGTACCGGGATTCTTACTCAACCTTAGCAGAAGGCAAAATGCTACCTTTCTTCTTTGAAATTCCAAGATGAATTCGCTTTAATAAGACAGATCCCAATCATCACTTATGAAAATAACTCTGCACTGAGAAGTGTGTACGCACTAATATAGTTACTTGGGATATTGTGAGGCCCTTGGGGAGCTTACAGGTGAATCAGGAAATTAATCTGCTCAGAAATAGTTATAATGATGACAGCTTCTGATGAGTGAATGTGCCCCAGATGCCGGGAGCTTTCTTCTTCTCATCACAATCCTCCAGGCTAGGAATTACTATTCCCATTTAATTTTTAAAAAATTTTATTAGTACATGTTTGGATAGATAATGTTTACACTCCTTGCATGGAGTTGGCACCTGCACAGGACACATCTTAATGCCTTTCTTCATCCCCTTTCCCTGACCTCCCTTCCTTAGTCTTCCCATTTTAGGAGGAAGAAACTGAGACTGAAATTTTTAACTTACCCAAGGCCATGGCAGGGCTATGGCCTGCATTATCTGTGTCCCTTCCAAATTCATTCATTGGAATACTAATGCCCAAGCTGATGGTGTTAGATAGTGGAACCTCTGGGAGATGATTGGTTCATGAGGGCAGATTCCTAGTGAATGGGATTAGAACCCTTATAATGAGGCCTGAGGGAGACTCTAATCACCTTCCTGAATATGAAGCAAGACAACCTCTTTGAAGCAGAATGTGGGCTCTCACTAGGCACAAGAGCTGTGCAAAATACCTCTGTTGTTTGTAAGCTGCGTAGCCTGTAGCATTTTGTTATAGGGCCCTGAATTGAGACAACAGGGAAACCAAATATGGGCTCAGACTCACTCACTTTGTGGCCCAGTTTTTCTTTCCCTTATGTCATGCTGGACACAAATAAAAATGGGATTTTCTTTCATTATATAAAGTAAGATGATGCAAATGTTCCATAAGACATAGCTAAGTCATGGTGGGGGGTCAAGATGGCTTCACAGCATTGGGAAAGGTCTTATATAAAGGTAGAAGATTTTGTAGTGACAATTTTGTTTTTCCTTTTGGATCCAGAAGAATCCTTAGATATCAATTAGTCTAGCATTTCCAGGGCATACTTGTATAGGGCACACTATTCTTTTAAAGTATGTATGTATATGCGTGCTTTTAAAAGTCTAAGGAAGGCTGCAAACAATATTCCCCTGCTCAGAGTGCTAAGTGTTACATTAAAAGTTCTAAGAAGTCCTGTGTTGAGCAAGCCTGCTTAATCTCCTGTTTCCCAACTTTACCTAACCATACCCACACTCTTTTGAAGAACTCTATGAACATCTCAAGGAATTCTTTTTCAGAACATGGTTGTAGTCCAGCCCCATTATTTTACAGTAGAGGAAAGCAAGACTAGAAAATTGAAGTGCTGACTCTGAGATCTCAGAGAGCCAGGAGCCAGACTGGGTTGCCATGTGGACTATTTCCTGCAGTGGTGCGAGCTAGGCTGTGAAAGTCGGTGGCTTGTGCAAATAGATGCTGGTGAGACAGTGGTGCTCAGGTTTTGAAAAAGGCCTCTGTGTCAAGTGCCTAGAGAGCTAGGAGGATGGTTTAGCCCAACCGGGGGATGCCATGGGATCAAAATGCAGGAATAAGATAAGAGACTAAGTCAGAGAGCAAAAGCCATCCAGCCCAGAGTCACATAGCCAGCTTCAAGCAAAGTCAACAAACTGTAACATTAATGACACTGTACTGACTTTAAATCTTTACAATAATTTGCCACTTTTTTGTCTTATAAGTCATATACCAAACAATTCAGTTTCTTTTAGTACCTTTGCACATATGTTCACTAATCACCTCAAAAAGAAACACTGTATGCTTTAGCTATCATCTGTCTCTTATACACTCCAGTGCTAAGCAACCATGAGTCTCCCTCTATTTGTACAGGTTTCTCTATTTTTGAATATTATATTATGAACTTAAAGAATTTGTTGCCTTCTGTGTCTGGCTTCTTTCATTAAGCATAAAGAATTCAATGGTCATCTGTGTAGTATCATGTATCAGGGTGTCATTCCCTTTTGGGAATACTGGATTCTATTTATGCATTCATCACTGATGATCATTTGTGGTTTCTTTTTTCTCCCTTTGGACTCTTTTAATACTTCTATAAACATCCACATAAAAGTTTTGTTTTCATCTCTCTTGGGTGTAGCCTAGGAGAGGAGTGGCTGGGTCCCACAGTAACTCTCTGTGTAACATTTTGAGGAGCTGCTGTGACTGCTAAAGAGCTGCAGGAGCAGCATCCACATTCTAGCAAGATTCCTGGTGATTCATCTGTGCATTGGTCTTTGAGGAGTTCTGGGTTAGATGAGTTCTAAGATCTTCTTGCTCTGAGGTCTAAGCCATGTAAGTTGAAATAATGAAGACACTGCCTCAGAAGCACCCAGGTAGACAGACTTTCAGAACCTGGACCAGCAGAAATGGCATTGGAGCCAAAAGCAGATTGTTTTCCCCAGGCATGGAAATCTTGACAAAAACACACCTGTGCTCACAGGCCAAGGATGTTTAATTAGCACCATGCCCCTAGCACTTCGGCTAGTAGTGCCAATGGGAAGTGACATGGATTGATAGGAAGCAGAGAGATAGGGTGGAGGAGATAAGGACTACTTTTCCTGAGGTGTCAATGAACTTAGATTTTCATGGAATTTTAGTGCTTCAGATGGTTCCTACAAGTCATTCACTTTAGAACCTGCAGGCACCAAGGGGATGTGCTCCCCACTTACATAGGAACCCCAAACTCTCATTTACTGTCTCCTTTCCCACTGCTCCCATTGCCCTCTTTCCCTTTCTTAGCACGGCTTCATGTTCCTATCAACCCAGCTCTATCTTTCTTTCATATTTTTTTTTCTTTTAGTGAGTGTGTGATGCTGGAGATCGAACCCAGAGCCACAAGTGTGTTAGACAAGTGCTCTAACACTGAGCTGTTCCTCCAGCCCAATCCCAGTTATTTTTGTCCTATTATTTCACCCTCCAAGTCACCTCCTCTTAACCAGTTTCCCAAATCACTAACTCCTTCTCATGATTTTGAACAAAGCACTCTTCTGAGTGGTAATCAATATCAAGTGTCTATGGATAGCCACCATACAAAAAAGTATTAAAAATCAAAATGAAGAGGACTGTCAACATATCCTGTGGCTACTTATTAGCTATACAAATAGAAAGTCACTAAACCTGTTGATAAAGTACAGTAAATGCAAGATTGGTAGACTTCCAGAACTTGACAGCATGGTGGAAGAAGCCTCAAGGACAAAACTAGTTTCCTGTGGACAAGGATTTAGTTCTCTATTTTTTTATTATGGTGAAATATACATAACATGAAATGGGCCATTGTAAAGAGGTTGATTTTGTGACATTCAATACACTCACGTTATTGTGCAGCCACCACCACCATCATTAGAACTTTTCACTTCCCAAAGTGAATCTCTGTACTGATTAAAGAAGTCCCCTGTCCCTCTTCCCTCTGGTCCTCGGAGACCACCATTCTATTTTCTTTCTTTATGCAGCAGATTATTCAAGTAACTCATGTAAGGGGAATCATGTGATATTTGTCTTTTGATTTGTTTCTTTCATTTAGCATAATATCTTTAAGATTCATTTGCACTGAAGCTTGTGTCAGTAATTCTTCCTGATTTCTACCTGATATCTTGATGCTCTGTCAGGTAGCAAATGATCACTTCTCTAGATATGGGGCATTCCACACTGTGGGGAAGGCATGTAACTTGTTTCCACTTCAACAGCAGCAATCATTTAGGGACCATTTAGGATGACCTTTGTGTACAAGTAGGATTGGAAAGGTTGAAGGAGAACTGGAAGACAGCCATAAAGAGGAAGACAGAGCCAAAGATCCAGAGAAGGATGAGAATCTCCTGGGTTGTGTGTTTAAAAATCTTTCTAAAGTTAGCTCAGCTTTCTACTATAGATTAGTCCCCTCCAGTGCTCATGGTGAAGTTTGACTATTTGTGATGATGCTGGGAGGTGGGGCCATTAAGAGGTGATTCCTCTTGCAAGTTCTCCCTCTCCTAGTGCTGGGTTAGTCATCCCAAGAGAAATTGCTATAAAGGAAGTCCATACCTTGTGTTGTGCCCAGTTTCTACATATTTGCTTGTCCTTCTTGAGTTTAAGCAGCTTGAGCCCCTGACCAGAGCTGAGAAGTTGCTGCCACATGTTCTTTGGTTTCCCATCTCTAGAACCATGATCTCAAATAAACCACTTTCCTTTATAAATTATCCAGTTTAGGGTATTCCATTATAGCAACAGAAAATGATGGTGCTGTGTAAAATTCACCCTGCCATACATCAGACTGGTAGAGCTACCTCTGCTAGCACCATCTGTCCTATAACATTGGCTCACACACTATTCTCCATCCCACTCAGTTGTTCCTAGTGTTCCAGTAGCTATTGCCAACGTTATTGCAATTGGGTCACTGCTGTCCCCAGAAGTCCAAAGCTCATCCCAGGACTTAGCTACAGACCCAGACTTCGGGGAGTTCACATCTTAGAAGTAGAAAAGATGGAAAGAATGACTCTTTCAGTTAGCATCTCAGGAGATGGCAGAACTGAAGAGATTCACAGAGCTAAGACTGCAATGTGAGTGTCTGCTGTATCCCTGCATCTCAGTCTCTAAGTCTACCATTACTTCAGCAGCAGTGAGTTCTCATTCTCCCCGTCCTTCTCAGACTTGGGGGGGGGGTCCTCTGCTTGATTCATCCATTTGTCTGCACACTTCTCCAGGGGCTGACAATTAGGGAACCCCTTTTAAAATCACCCCTTGAAGTCCACTCTGATATACTTTCTTATTAGTCCTATTCTCTTCAAGAAGCTGAGTTGTGTCTAATTCCTCACCTTCAGGATATCCCTCCATTTCATTTTGATTGCTCACTTTTCAACCAAAACTACTGTAAGGCCCTTAGGCAAGCCATCTGTGGGTAAAATCCTGACTCAAATACAAAACCATGAACAAAAATGAACATTACCATACAGGGCTTGGAAGATTTCCACTGGAGGAGCAGCTTCTGCTCTGGCCCCACAACTCTCTCTTATATCTGTGTCTCTGGGCCCTCTCATCTGCTCTCTTGTTTCCAGGAAGTGACTGAAATCCCCTAAAAAGGACAATTCAAGATTTGAAATTACCACTCTATCAATTCAGGCAAGTTCTTACCTTAGGAATTTTTGACTGATCTGAGCAAAAATACTTTAAAGTTCTAACACACCAACTTTAATCTCATTAGTGCAAGTTCAACTGACAGGTGCTGAGCAACCCTGGGGGAGGAAGGCCCGAGACTGCAGACACTTACATGGGGTGATTTCCTTTGCACCTGGAGATGAGAAATCACAGTTGTCAGTCCTCGCTTTGAAAGACAGGTGATGGGTGATAGATAAGTCAGAGTTGCTGAGAAAGGCCTGTAGGATGGAGGCCACATTCCACCCCCTCTCAGAGAGGGAGGGGCAGTGAGATGGAACAGCTAGGAGGGGAGGGGAGCACAAAGAAAAGGGAGCCACAGAGTGGGTACCCTGGATAGCTTACACCTCTTCAAAGCTATCAAAACAAATCAGTGCACCCATGTTTATAGCGGCACAGTTTGTAATAGCTAAATCTTGGAAACAACCTATTTGCCCATCCATTGGAAACTGGATAAAGAAGTTGTGGTTTTTCTATAAAATGGAATATTACTCAGCCATAAAGAGTGAGAGAATAGATTCATTCATAGGAAAATGGATACATATTGAAGATATACTCCTAAGTGAAATAAATAAGTCCCACATGTGTAAATACCAAATAGTTTCCCTGGTGTGAATATTCTGCAACAATGCATAAGATTCTAATAAGATTACTGACATTTAGAAATGGGAGGAAAGGAGCTAAAGGTGTAGGGAAGGTGTGATGGGTAGGGGAAGAACAAAAAGGGAAAAGAAAAAAATGTGAGAGAATGAAAAGATGAAAATAAAGTGTTTGTAGATGGGGAGGGGAGGAGGGGGTGAAGGGAGGGCAGAGGTAAGGGGAAAAAAATGAGAATCAAGACTTGCCATGTAAAGGTACATGATCCCAACAATGAATGTAACTGTACTGTATCCCTAAATGTACCAATAAACTCAATTAAAAAAAAAAACAAACAAACAAATCAGTGCCTTTCCCCACTGCATCCTAAAAGCCCCAGCGTAAGCAGCGGCCCTGTCTGTTGGCTTCAGCTGAAACAGAAATCACTTAGGAGTTCTAGTCTTCTTTCCCTTTATCCACTCAGTACCCTCCAAGACCCCCAGTGGGTGCCTGATGTTTCCAACAGTTCCAAACCCCGTAGCCATACATACCAATGATAAAGTTTAATTTATGAATTAGGTACAATAAAAGATCAACAACAATAACTAATTAAATAGAAGAGTTATAACAATATGCTGTAAAAATTTACTTAAAACTTATAAATCATTTATTTCTAGAATTTTCCACTTAGTGTTGTTTTTTTGTTTGTTTGTTTTGTTTTGAGACAGGGTCTCACTAGGTAGTTGAGACTGAACTGGAACTCACTATGTAGCCCAGGTTGGTCTCGAACTCACAGAGATCCTCCTGCCTCAGCCTGCTAAGTGCTGGGACTGCAGGCATGCGCCACCACACCCGGCCTCCACTTAATGTTTTCAAACCACATTGACTGTGGGTAAGTAGGAGGTCCAGATAAGCAGAGGCTGCTGTGTTTCCATGACTCCCTTGCAGCAACCCTGGAAACGACAAGTCAAATTGCGTTTTTTTTTGTTGTGAAGTAAAGGTGTTACAATAAAACCAAATGAAGTGAAAAGAAAAATAAATATAGAAGGAACAACCACTGTGATCATGATTTTTTTTTAACTGGGGATTGAACTCAGGTCCTTGCACTTGTGAGGTAGGTTTCATAATTTTTGAAAGAAAGTGCATATTAATACCAATTAAATGAAATTCTTCATACAACTCTGACATTTCTCCTTTTCCCATAGTTTGGGCCCAGGAGTTAAAAACCTACTGCTATTGGGTAACTGAAAGCTAAAATTCCATCACATCCCGGATCTACCTCCATCCCCTAGCATCAGTGCTTCTACATAAGCCAATGTGCCCTACATCTGTTCACTCTGCACACTCTCAGAAGGCTCTCCTTGCTCTCTCTGGGCCACCTGCTCATCCCTGAGCTTCCCCTGAAGAAGTCTCCTCTCCTGTGCTTTTGAAACAGAATTCATCATATTGTATTGTAACTGGTTACTTTTATATGGCTCCCTCTTTCCAGCAGCAAACTCCTCAAGGGCAGATGTGGTTCTTCCACCCCACCCCATTTTAAGAATCCTGTAAAGAGTCACAGCCTCCCAGGGGAGGAAGAAATGTCTGATAAAGAGGATCTTCAATTCACCAACCATGTGCCCAGGATATAGTGCTAGTGTTAGTGATCACTGGACTCCACCAAAGTGGAAAACAAGGTCCTTGCCCTTGGGGAGTTTACTTTTAGGGAACTAAATAGATCAGACAGACCTCAGTGAGACAGTGTAAGACATTAGGAAGCAGTGTGACTCGGACGGCAGGCATAATAGCTGAGGGAATTTAAAACCAAAGGGAGGGCAGAGGTAAGGGGAAAAAAATGAGAATCAAGACTTGTCACGTAAAGGTACAAGATCCCAACAATGAATGTAACTGTACTGTATCCCTAAAATGTACCAATAAACTCAATTAAAGCTGAAAAAAAAAACCAAAGGGAAACATCTCTGGGTGGAAATGCCAAGGTGGTTTCATGGAAGAGGTGAGTTTTCATCTGGATCTCTCGAAAAGTACAGAGGTCAAACTGGCAGAGGAAAGCAAGAACAATCAAGGAAGATCAGAGCGCAGGAGTGATGGCTGGAAGGAATCATGCAGTGCAAAACCCAGCTAGGGGGCAAGGGATTTAGCTCAGGGGTTACACTGCCTCCCTCACAAGCACAAGCTCCTGAGTTTGATCCCTGGTACAAAACAAAGCAAAACAAACAACAACAACAATAAAAACAAAACCAACTAGGACCCAGAATACTGCCGTGGTGCCAAGGTGGTGAGAACTCAGAAATCTCTGGAGGAAACTGGGTGGGCAGAAAATCTTGCACTACATGTCAAGCAGAGACAAATAGAATTTTATTGCAGAAAAGGTTAGGCATTCCCTCGTTCAACCCACTCGTTTTATAGATGAGAAAACCAAAATCCAGTTCAGGACAATTAATTTTCCAAGTCAACAGGGAAGTAAAGATAAAAGCAGGGACTGATTTTTCTGGAACTCTTACAACAAGTAAGAGTTAGGGCGTTGCTTTAAGCACTTTATATATATCTCATTTAACTCTGTGAGGTAGGTACCGTGTTTATCCCCATTTTGTAGACTAAATGCTGATAATGCTGAGAAGTTAATCAGCTTGCTTGGTTTCACAAGGCAATGTGAAGAAATGACAAAGTCAGCACTTTGTTATTGCTCTCATAGGATGCTGGTGTTTGTAGAAAGAACATAGGATTTGGAATCAAAAGATGCACATTTAAATCCTGGCTCCACCCCAGGAGTCACGTGAGCCCAGGCAAGTTACCTAAACTTACTGACCCCCTGTTTCCTTGTTGGTACAAAAAGGGTAATCATTCCTACCTCACAGGATTTCTGTATGGATTAACTAAGATTATAGGTGTCAAGTTTTTGGCACATAGTATATGTTCAGTGAACATTACTTCTCTCCCCTCCCTGTCTCCTCCTTCCTCCCATGAGCCTTGGCACCACCTCTCTGGGCCTGTAGCCACGATTCCCAATCACTCATGCTATCGATGCAGGCCTCCTCTACCACTGAACACTGGGGTTCCAGGCTAAGGTGTTCTGCCCTGGAGGTAGCCAGAAGATGGGTGTGGAAGGGGAGGAAAAAGAATCCAGTTTTCCCGACAGATTGATACCATTTTCATTTGTCTATGAGATGTTATTGGCACTCATGGCAGAAAAAATCTCCCTCGCTAGGAGAGAGGTGTGGATGTCCCACAGGGCATCAGTGAACAGACACAGGCTCAACTTTCCAACCCTTTTCACCTCCTCAACCCTGGCCCAAGCCTTTGGCTTTCTGGATTCTTGGGTTCCATCTTCCCTTTCCACCTTCTTTATGCAAATTTTGCCACATAAGGAGTCATGCTGTCTAACTGTCCAATCAGAGGCTTCTGTGGACAGGTAGAGAAGCCAGTTGGTGGGGCTCAAGCAAAAAATCTTGAGAACATTGCCTGGACTTGGTTGCCTGACACTCAAAGAGAGACAGGAGTTTTATACCTGGCTGAGAGGTAGGACAGAACAAACATTTTTTTTTTAAATCAGTTTGAAATGTTGAGATAATTTAACAGCTTCTTGGCCTTTTGAGTGGCAATCTCCTTGGTTGCAAACCACTGGCCAAGCCCTCAAGTGTTAACAAGCTTGAGCACATCTAGAAATTAATGTTTGAAGGCAACTGGAGTGAATTAACTGGGTTTTCAAGTCCCTCTGAAGCAAAAGTCACTTGGGGTGAAGCAGAAGCAAATGAATCTGCATATTACAGAATCTATTTCTACTGGAGTAAAAACAAGTGACAGCAGAGGACTCAGAGCAGAGGTTGAAGACAGACTCTCACATTTTTAAAGTATCCAGTGTGTGGAAGGCACTTTACTTGACTTCCTGCTTAGTCTTTCTAAAAGCACCATAAAGCAAGTGAACAAAACCAATGCACCCAGTCTTGGGTTTTAATCAGTGTCCATTCCAGCTATGTAGCTGCAGCACATCGTTTAACTTTCCTTGCTTTAGTTTACACATCTGAATAGAAGGGATAATAACACCCAACTCATAAAGAAGCTCCGAAGGTTCAATGAGATTATGTATGAAAGAATACAGCTCCCTACATGCTCAAGATCGATAGTTCAAAGGCTGGCCAAGAATGGGAGGTGGACAGGTTAGAGCAGGCTTCAGGAAGGCCAAGCACTCAATAAATCTGGAGGTGGGGGAAGATTTTATTGTATTTTGCTGCATCGAAGCATATTTTACTGTTAAAAATGAAGGTGAGAAGTTTGGTTGACTGGAGTGTTTTAAAAGGTTTCAGGAAGCCTTGGTGTAGAGATCAGGAGTCCTAGCCCTGCTTCCAGTTGGACTATAGCTCTCCAGGTCGTGATCCTCAGTTTCTACATCTGTAAAATGACACCTCTGGACACAATGATCTATGAATTTCCTCCTGCTCTGTGAGTCTCCCGCCCTTAGAACCTGCTGTTCCAAAGCACAAATCCATTTATCTAATCCTCGCAGCCTCATTCCGGCTTTTCAGATGTGCCAGGCAGCTTAGGAGGTATAAGAAAAATAACATTCAAATCATTTCAAAACAAAACAAAGCAAGCTGCACTCACTGCCTCTGAATTGAACACGCTTTCCATTTCTTGCCCTGTTCACCTGTACAGAGAACAAAAACAAGAAAGAAGTTTCTGTATTTCTTTCTTTCCTTAAAAAATAATAATAACACACACACACACTGTCTTTCTACCTGGCTTTTCATGTGGGCCCTGTGCCAGCAATGTGGATACGATCTTTCAGGAACTTTTACAATGTCACATACTTATGCAAATTGGCAACATGTTTATAGCAACAGGCACCATAACAGGTTCCCATCAGTGAGAAGTAGCCAGGCTAAGCAGCTTTGAGCACTGAGAATGTTGCAGAGCTCTGGTGCTGGGGCAGGGTGTGCAAGGACAGACTCTGGAGGGCTCCAGGCTTCAGCACAGCTGCTGTCTGTTGGGCCATACTGGTCACAACCCCTCCATCTCTAGAGTCTGGGTTCCCTTCGATGTTCAGTGGAAGGGTGTGATGAGGACCACTACATAGGCTGCTATAGGCCCCCAGACACATAGCTAGAGCAGAGACCATCCCATCCCTCTGCACTCCAAAGGCCCTATGTGAAGTCAGGTCTTCAGGCTCCTGTGTGCAATGATTAGGAGCAAGGTTTTTAGAATTCAACCTGTATGCAAGATGTAGGCTCTCCTGTCATTCTACCACTTACCAGCTATGAGATTTTAGACAAAATACTTACCCAAACTGGGTCTGATTTTTTTTTCTTTATTCATAAAATAAAAATAGCCAGGCATGGGTTTTGGTCAGTCAATTCTTTGTTCACTGTCACCAGGTTGAGTTCCTGAGGTTCCCAAGGCCGAAATAAGAAATCTATCCCACTCTTTTAAAATAAGTTTGTAGGTCCACTGACTCTTGTCACAGAAGATTTTCAGGACATGCCAGTAAGAGACATGAAAGGGCTTTATTTTAGGATGCA
This sequence comes from Fukomys damarensis, assembly GCF_012274545.1. Lineage (NCBI taxonomy): Eukaryota > Metazoa > Chordata > Mammalia > Rodentia > Bathyergidae > Fukomys > Fukomys damarensis. The sequence goes on from NW_022900928.1 coordinate 77,477,723, forward strand.
CTCAAAGAAAGGAATGCAGGTGTTCAGAGAAATGAGAATACATTACAAGCCAGAGTGGGATACATCTAGGAGGTGTCTTCAAGATGGGTGATCTGACTGTCTGTCAGGTTACAATACAAGCCATCTACGTGTGTTTGAAGTGGAACCGTGCTGCCCTCAGTGCTGCTGCTTTCTTAAGTGGAGAGTTTTATCCTTGGGAGTAGAGGAAGCACATAATTTACAGGTGAAAAGAACCCTTAGGAATTCTTTGATTGAGTTTCTTGGAAGGGAAAAGACATCTTGAAGCTGCAGTTCTTCATTTGAAAATCTCAACTTTCTTGTCTCTTTACCCAGCGTTTATTTCTTCTGTCCTACCTCAGTATTACATGTTTATGCCTGACACGTGAAGGTCTCATCAGTAAGCACCATCCTCAGGTCCTCCTCCTCCTCCTCCCCCTCCTCTTTCTCTTCCTCCTCATCCTCATCATCACATAGGATACTTCCCAAACTATTATTTTGGGGTGTCAATGGGTAATATTTGAAAAATGGCTTCTGTGGTTAAACCAAATATGAAACGTCAGTGAACACAGGTACACAAATGTCCTTTGTGCAAGACGTCTCTGAGCCCTAGGGAGAACCCTGCCCTTCCAAAAGGGCACTTATCAAACTGATTTGCCTTTAGAGCCCCTTTGTTGGAGGCCATTTAAAGGATTACTGGTCCACAAAATCCTTTGGGAAGTCTTAACTGAGGGCTAGAATGAGGGAAAGAAATCTCAAAAAATATGTAAGAAGAGATGATGAGTGGGGCATTTGAGGAAGGAGTAAAAGTAAAGGTCATAAAGAGAAAAAGGATGACCACCCCCAAGACACAAGTATCCAATGTAAGCACCCGTCTCAGATGCCATTATTTGAGTTAACTTGCGGGATCTCTAATCCAGTCTTTGGAGAGAGCCTGGGAAGACCTCGTCTCCATTTCACAGATGACCACAGTCAGGCCCTGAAAGGTTCAGCTACTGGTCGTGACCACACAATTTAGATGTGGTGCAGCTGAGATACAAGCCCAGTTTTTCATAATATCACTTTCTAAAGTTCTCTGGGTGAATGAAAGGATGGTTGATTCAAATTTCACTTTGTAAAGTATTCAAACCTCACTTAGCCTGAGGTAGGTAAATAATTAAGATCATTTGGGGCTTATTTTAGGCTTTAGGTGTCACCAGGTTGTTTTCATTTGTAGAGTCTTTCCAAGTTTTACGTTTGGAAGATTGTAAAAATTTGCTCTGCTAAAAAGCATAACTGGAAACTTACCAAAACAGTTTTAAGTGAGCCTTAGATTTAGTTAAACCAAAATTTTCCTTTCCTGCCCCTCTTTTCCTGAACCTTATCCCAGTCAGTCTTGTGGGCTCAGGTGACCTTCCCGGTGCCCTCTGACATGACCACAGAAATTGCTGAAGTCAGTGTGTTCTCTTCTCAGTCCTGTGGGGTAGGAAAAACTCCCCAGGCCTGTAAAGAGTACATGAAACATCACCCAACCCAGCACTCTGTTTAGGTTGCATGAAGCATGGACACAGTGACACTGTGATATGTCCAGGGCAGGGGCAGGGACAGGACCATGGATGTCCCTACACCTCACCAGTTGTTCTTGCTGATGAGATGATATAGAAAGTGGCGTCACTCTTGAAATTAGTGGTAGAACTGTCGGTCATGTGAGGGTCATTGTTTTCCCTCTTCCTCCCTATCTTTGCTGAACTAGGAATCCTCCAGGACAAGGAATAAGCAGTGAAAGCAGTAAACATTCCACACAGGTGGTAGTAATCAATTAGGAACTGGGTGAGAGCACGCCTGTCTCACACAAGCTTCTCCAAACCAGCCCTAGGCACCTGAGAAAGCACATAGTGAGGAAGAGCCTGTCTCTCTTCTCTGTTTTGATGGTTGACTTTTGGTTGTGTTTTTATTTTTATTGGGAAGGCAAACTCAAACACAACCAAAAGGCTGTTTTTAAGTTGCCTAAGAACAGAGACACTTTTCCTAACTTAGCCATTTAAAGATCATTGATTGAGTCTCCAGTGTGTAACACAGTGTGCAACACTGTGTGAAAGTGCTACGAGATGCTGAGGCAGCAGGGCAACCCAACAGGAGCTCACAGGCCAGCTGAAGTGACAAGATCCTCAAACCATGTAGAGGGAAGAATAACACACAAGGCAATATAGGAAGTTATGGTGGGCATCTGCCATTTTTGCCAGTTCTTTGGGGGAGCCACATTTCCAACGTGCAGAGGTCCTGATAGTACTGGCAATAAAACCTTTGTATTTCAATATAAGAGAGAATTAGCAAGTCAAGTCCCTTTTCTACTATGGATCTGCATTTTGAATGGGAACACAAGGGACAGAAATGGAGCAGAACTGTGTCCTACAGTGACTGTGCCAACAGTAAGGTCTGTGATCTCATTGCTTTGATGTTTGTGGTGACCCTGGTTTTTCAGCTTCAACTAAAACTCAGTTTTAGTTGTCTCTTCCCAATTCAGTGAGATACTCAGGATCTTGTCTTCCAATAGACTCCCTTTTGCTTACATTACTCAGGGTTTATTTTAATGCTTGAAAACAAAAAAAAATTAATGTACTGAATTAAGCAAAGACCTGTAACCTTGGAGCCGCAAGCCCTGGATCTGAGTTAGAATACTGGCTCTGCCAACCTACCAATAGTGTACCACCTCTTGTACAAGTCCCTCTTGCAGCCTAATCAATGGAGTGCAGGACAGTAATGTTCAAGTGTTCTCCTTTTCAAGGTACCAGAAGATAATAGGTATGAAACTGCCTTATGTAAATATAAAATGCTATCATAGACTAATGTTTTTAGAAATGAACTAAAGAATTGGCATATAGTGGAAAATCATAAGAAATAAAACTGGCTAGAGGGAGGCCAGTAAAGGAGGAAGAAGTAAAAATGAACTGAGTCTGCAAGATCAAGAAAAGGGTTGTGGCAGAGAAGCCTAAGCTGGAGAGAAACAGACAATGGAGTGGAAGGCATAAATGAAGGAAATATGTCAAAAGCTCTATTATTTGCAAAATGTAGGTGATAGGGTAGGACAGAGAAGGAAGTAACATATTTGTTAGGGTACCTTTTCTGTATTGTCTTACAGGTAATCCTCCCAACAACTCTGTGAGTAACCATTATTGGTCTCTTCTTATTGATGAGGTTCAAACAGAGTTTAATGTCCATAAGGTTGCTGTGTGGTAGAACTGAGTATTAGAACTAGGTCTGTCTTTTCAACAATGTTACATTAACTTTCAGGAAATGAAGGAAATGAACAATAAAGAAAGGCATAGTGTTCTACACCTGTAATTCCATCACTCTGAGAAGCTGAGGCAGGAGGGCTTCAAATTCAAGTCCAGTCTGGGCAACTAAGTAGCTTATGGAGACTGTCTCAAAATTTTAAATTAAAAAACAAGGCTGGGAATGTAGCTCAGTGTGAGGGCCCTGGGTTCAACCTGCAGCACCACGAAGATAGGAGAAGAAAAGAAGAGGGGAAGTGAAGGGAGGGGAGGGGAGGGAGAGGAAGAAAGAATAAAGAAGCACCAATGTCCAAAGAGGACATGGGAAGTGTTACTATGATACACAGAAGGTGAAAAAGTCACTTGAGAAGAAAAATCTGAATCTAGTCCTAGTCTTCTGCTGAGGAACAGTAGACTAAGAATAGAAACTGCATTAGTTCTCTTTACTCCCTAGTCCTTACCAAAGGATACATATTTTTATTTATTTATTTTTTAGTTTGTTTGTTTTTTGAGACAGGGTCTCACTATGTAGTTGAGACTGCCCTGAAACTCACTATGTAGCCCATCCTGGTCTTGAACTCATAGTGATCCTCTTGCCTCAGCCTCCCAAGTGCTGGGATTACAGGTGTGTGCCACCACGCCTGGCAGGATAAATATTTTTTAAATAGAGAGAGTGAACTAGAAGAAAAAAAGTAATACGGAACAAATTGAAATAGACAGCAAGAAAAAAGAGAGAGAAAAGAAGGACCTAATCAAATAAAGTAATAATTAAAAAGAGGAAAAAAGAAAAAACTCCAAGCCATCAAAACAAAAGAAAACACATACATGCACAGATGTGTGCACACACGCACATGCACACACAGCCCATTCACAGGGGAAAATTGAATCAAAAGAAGAGAAAAAAAATTCCTATGTATTTCCAAGTAAGTAGTTTTCTTCCTCAGAACCTGCAGCCTTTGGGATCCAGCAAGTCACAGTCCTCTGCCCCTCTTTATAACCTATAGACTTATGTGATGACCCTCTTGTTAGAGAGGTGTCCTTTCTATAAACCTCAGGTCATGGCAACTGTCCAAGTTGAGGTGTCCCTTCTCATGTTGGTACATGGGGAAGCAATCAGTCTGTCTCCGCTGAATATAGACTGTGGGTAGGAGCTCAAGCAGACAGCTGGACTCAGTGCCATCACCTTCAGATCCAGAAATTTCTGTAAGCCAGACTCTGCTAAGCCTGTCCTCCCAGTACAGAATTCAGACCCCATATCCTTTCCTGGCCTGAGCTTGAATTTCTTAGGGAATCCCTGGAGATCTATGTCTAACCCTCACCATCTCCCAGTTCATCTCCCATAGATAACTCTTACCCAGCCACTGTGGTAGGGAAACACTTCAGTCCTAGAGTGAAGCTACAATATAGGTGTTCCATGACTTAGCCCCACCTGATCAACCCTTTCTCCAAATGATGTCTGATTAAAAACTCTCTGGCAATTTGGTGGTTGCTGCACTTGACCCCACCATGAAGAAGGCATCCTCAGGGTAAAACTCCATGCTGGTTTTGGTTTTTTTGTTTGCTTGTTTTTACTTTACACTAGCATGTGTTTTTCTTGGAGTTAGTGTTGCAAGCCCATTTGTTATTTCTCCCTGAACCAGCCAACTCTTCTGGGCTTACCTCTTCTCTCCTGCCTTGACCTCTCCCTTGATTGGCTCGGTTGTTTAGTAGTCATCTCTGTGGCCATGTGCTTTTTAGAACTATTTTCAACAATGAAGTCTTTCCAATCCCCACGGAAATTAAGTGGAATCTCGTCAGGATCTTCTGTTCTAGACTTTGGACTCATCCAAGCTCAGGTCCATTGGTTTGTTGGCGTCTCTGAAGCCCCTTTCAGAGGGGAAACAAAGTGAAGAGCCAAATCCAAGTTGGTGGTGACTGTGGCCAAGGTGTAGAATCCACAGGTATAAAGTTGGTTGAGGACCAGTACACAGGTCCATGTGTTCTGTAGGGCATTCTGTAAGGAGGTGGTTCCATATGTAGTCCAAAAAATATATAAAGCACTTCTATAAATAAGAAAAAAATTCAATAGAAAAATGGGGAAAACCATAAAGAAGCATTTCATAGAAGCACACACAACTAATGAACATATCTCCTCTCTAATAATCCTGAAGAAGCAGATCACATTTCATCGCCATTAAATGCCAACTTACTACTGTTTGATTGAAAATCTTAGAAAACTAATGATACCAAATGTTAGATATCAATAGGCTCTCATACACAATGCTGGCAGAAAATTGGAAAGTAACTCAACATCATCTTGAATATGTACATGCTTAGTGAATAGAACATGTATATTTGATATTTCTCTAAGTATGTACCAAGAGAAAATTCAGTATGTGTGTGTGTGTGTGTGTGTGTGTGTGTGTATAACCATAGATGAACTTACCAAAACAACAAAAGCCTGGAACTAACCTAAATATCCACTGAATGGAGATATAAATTAATAATAGTATACTCATAAAGTGGAGAACAAAACAGTGTGAGAACAAAAAAAGCTATAGCTGGACTCTTTCACATGAATTAATCCAAATAGAATCACATCAAATGAGAGAAGGTATGTTCCAGAAGACTCCTTACAACATGATATGTATTTAATAAAGTATAAAAAAATAAAACTAAGCAAAACTAAATAATATACCTCCTACACACATATATTGTTGTGAAAAAAATACATATTGTGGAAATGCTAATCACATTATTCAGAGAAGTGGATATCTTCCACTCAGGAGATAGTGAATTATAAAGAAAAGACATGTAGGAGTTGTAATTATTGGTAATTCTCTGTTCCTGGTTTGAGCACTGGTTTCAGCATGTTTTTTATATTGTTTGATATCAATTTATAAAATAAAAATCATATCACAGTGATATACACACACCTATGTTAATAGTGGAACAATTTATAACAGCTAAAACTTGGAAAAGGCCCATTTGCCCATCAGTTGGAGAGTGGATAAAGAAGATGAGGTTTTTCTATAAAATGGAATACTACTCAGCCATAAAGAATGATAAATTAGAGTCATTCATAGGAAAATGGATACATATTGAGAATATATTCCTAAGTGAAATATATAAGTCACACATGTATAAATACCAAATAGTTTCTCTGGTGTGAAAAACTATAATAGTACATAATATCGTAATGATATAATTGACAATGTGAAATAGGAAGAAAAGGGCTAAAGGTGTAGGGAAAATGGGAAGGGTAGGGGAAAGGTAATAAGAGAAAAGAAAAAAATATGAGAAAATGAAAAAATGGAAATAAAGTATTTGGAAATAGGAAAGGGAGGAGGGGGTGAAGAGAGGATAGGGATAAGGAAAAAAAGGAGAATCAAGACCTGTCATGTAAAGGTACACGATCCCAATGATGAATGTAATTGTACTGTATACCTAAAATGTACCAATAAACTCAATGAGGAAAACAATTTGTAAAATAATGTAAATGTAAAATAATATAAAAGATAATGTATATATTTTATAAATATATTAAAAGATGGCCTTAACAAAGGAGGGTGACCAAGAGGGAAAAGTCTCCCACACTTTCACTGAAAGCAACAGGGTCAAGCAAGGCCTTGACCCATCCTGATGGCTGACACTGACAGAGGAACTGAGAGCCTTTATGCATGGTTCCAAAATAATGCCTGAGTAGATTTAACTGACCTTGATAAATAGCACAAGGTTCATAGTGATTGACATAGGTCTCACTTTAACTTTGTCTTAAACACCCAGAAGTAAGAATAAACAAAAGAGGTATAAAATAATACCATATTAATAAAGCTAAATATAAAAAGGGGCTCCAGTCACTGACCCCTCCTGGCAGTTTCCAGCTCTACCAGTACCTGACCATGGTTATGGATTACTAGGAAATAACTATGATAAAATCTATAAGAGTTCAGCTAGAGTTTTAAATTTCTTAGTGAAATCTGTTCTTCAAATTGTCTCTTATCTTACAACTAAAACTAGGAAGACTTATGACAAAGTATCAGATTTATAGATTACCTCTATCAATGAAAGAATCTAAGAGCCAGCAAGTTGCATCACTACTTCATTCTCTAAGTGTGACTTTCTCCCCAATCTGCCCTTTCATTCTTAGATTATGCATGCTCTAATTTAACAGTTTTGTTTATCCTCCCCTAGAGGCCTACAAACTCCAAGCAGTCATACAAATGGAACCAATCACAAATGTGCTAGATTTCTTTTACTGGGATTCACCAGATCGAGCTTGTAAACAGCTCATAACTATCAATGAAAGAATCTAAGAGCCAGCAAGTTACATCACTACTTCAATCTCGAAGTGTGACTTTCTCCCCAATCTGCCCTTTCATTCTTAGATTATGCATGCTCTAATTTTTAAAATTTTGTTTATCCTCCCCTAGAGGCCTACAAACTCCAAGCAGTCATACAAATGGAACCAATCACAAATGTGCTAGATTTCTTTTACTGGGATTCACCAGATCGAGCTTGTAAACAGCTCATAACTGCTAAATTACACAATACAACTTCTATGTTGGATTCTGAAGTCCACTGGACCTTCTCCTTTTCCTCTTTGTGGGAGACTATTACTGATGTAAACACTTGTTGACTATATTCATTGCAATCCTGCTGACCTTATAATTTGGCCCATGTATTCTTAACTGTTTCTTTGGCTTTGTCTCCTCCAGACTCCAAGCTATATGCCTACCCAAGATGACAATGCCTGGCACTTATCAAAGGCCTTTAGACAGACCCTCTGTAGAGTAATTCTAACTGCTGATCACAACTACGACCCTCTTCAGCCGGAAGTAGCCAGAACAACTTTGTCCTTTGCCCTTTCACAGAAGTTAGGGGTATTTCTTCAGAGAGGGGGATATTGCAGATAAATAAGTTAATTAGATATCTTGTAGGCATTTAGACAGGGCCAGCCCAGGAGGAGCCAACATGGAGAACAATCAAGACATATTTACTGAAGGCCAGAATTGTAACAGGAGAGAAACTACCATACCCATGTAGAATGAATAGTGGTGACTGATATTCTAAACAGGTATCAATCACCTGGATGGGGGACAAAGATCTTCTAAGACAGATCTCTAAACAATCCCTTTCCAAAAGGAAAAAAATCCCTTTCCAAAAATCCCTTTCCAAAAATCCTTGCTTAATCTTTGTATGTTTTCTACATGACTTGTTTCGCCATTAGATCCCCATTTAATCAATACTACCTAAGCAATATACTTGTCATAATCTTTTTGGTTGTTCATAGTTTTGTTCACCTTGTGATATGTCATTGGATCAATATTACCTAAGTGACTGTACTTGTAATCTTACTAATTGATTGAAGTTTTGTTCCACCTTGAACCTGCCTCACCTGATGGCTCTGTCTCATAAACCTTGAGAAGTTGGATGAGTGGGAAACCCATTTTCCAATCCCACTTCTGTCTCTCTTATAAGTTATTTTTCTTTCAATAAAATTTTATACTCTTAAAAATAAATAAATAAAAGATGGCCTTGAATGGATCGATGAGGACAATATGCCATAAACCAATGATTTTGATTAATCCAATTCTGTGAACCTAAGAGCCAATCAACCAATAAATAAGAATCCTAGCCTCATCACTTGCTAATTTTACAGGCCATAGTAAGTTGCTTAACATGCCTTAGTTCAGTTTTCATGGAGAAATAAAAAGTATGAGCTACTATAAAGATTAACTGAGCAGTATATATGAGAGCTTATAAACTACTGATTTATACACTTTAAATGAATGAACTGTATGGGATATGAATTACAATGTCATTAGTGAGATGTAATTCACACCCCGTGCAAGATGGTCACTTAAAGTATATACTTTAGTGGTTTATAGTATATTCAGAGTTGCTTGACCATTATCACAATCAATGTTAGAATATTTTCATCATACTTAAAGTTAACCTGTACCCATTATTCATTTCCCCTAGTCCTCTCAACCCCCAATCACTACAGTATATTTTTCTGTTCCTAGAGATTTTCTAATATTGACATCTCATAAAACAGAAACACACAATATGTGATCTTTTATGATGGTAGCTAATTCTTTGTCATTTTCTAGAGCAGAAATTCTTAAAGTATAGTAATGCAGATTGGCAGCCCATATTAATGTCCGCAATCATAACCATCAAAACAGTTTTCTTTTAATTGATGGGCACTGTCATCTAGTCACTGCCATAGGTTGTCTTCTTCATACAAGTCTAACAATTTCCTATGAAGCAGGCATAGAAAAGCCAAATAACTTGGTCATAGTCACCCAGGTAGCTAATGGTTCAAAATAAGGACCCAACGAGAGATCCATACCCAGGTCTGTCTGACTCCAGAGCTCAGGACTTTAATCACTCACTACCCAGTAATCCTTCTCTCTATGATAAAATGCTATTACTTTTTGGGGGAGGGTAGCATGATAATTAGCTTAATTTTTGTTCTCATAAAGTTAGTTTGCAATTTCCATTGGAATCAAACAGCTGAGGTTGATTTTTTTTCTTTGTTTTCTTTGCTTGGCTAAAGTTATCCCATATTGAATCATTTAGTTCTAGGAAAATTTACCTATGGGAAGAGTAGCAATTATCACTCTAGAGAAAATGAATGCCAATGAATGAGTATCAGACTGTTGACTTAGGAGTTAGTAAAATATAAAACTCACTAAGTCCTTAATTATTGGTGCTCATTTGAGTATGTGTCTCCCTGTTCAGACATTGCTGTATCAAGTCAGAGAACAGGAGCTGTTATTCTATAGGTATCAAGACAGACTTTCTCTGAGTATCTAGCAGTTCCCACTATGTACTGGAGATAAGTGACAGATAACAAAGAAATGAGTTAAACCTAATTTGATTTAATTTCAAACATATATTTATATCTATTATGTATTGTGCTACTCTGCTAAGCCATGAAGATTCCAGAATTTCAAGAATGGAGGAGGGGTTAGTGTTTCACAAAGCAGAGAGCAGTTTTTTCTTTGATTGTATATTGATCTGGAGGAAGGGCTGTTGCTTTTAGAAATGACACATTCCCACAGAAAGACATAAAACTCAGGGCCACTTCTTCCTATTTAGCCTCAAGGGAGCTTAACAGGGCTTGATTAAGTAGGGAAAGCCATCACACTTTCTTCAACAGCTCAGAAATCCCTGGGGTTGAGTTGAGTTTTAGGTGAAGGGTTCATGTTGGTGCCAAACTGGTTGATCCCATCTCATCACTGTCCATACTTGACAAAGCTAAAGTATGCACTGCGCTCACACTGACAGCCAGGGGCCAAGCACTCACACCTGAGTCCTGAAGAAACACCTGGCTGTGACCACAAAGCTTGTTTTTTTATCAAATATCTTCATGACCTATTTCGAGGACAGCCAGGATTTCAAATGGAACTCCAGCTTTAAGCTGACCTGTCTTTGTCCCCTGGCCTCCTTTCCACCTTCCACCCCTGACTTCTAGGCCTTTTCTCTTTTCTGATCACCTAGGATTCTGCTTCCTCCCCCAACCCTCTAAGCAAAAGGACAGTGGCACGGTGATTCTCAGTCTGCTCTCAAATCCAATAACAGGGAAGAGAGACATGTTCTATCAACTCACGTAACTGGACAGACTTGGGGGAATAAACACACTTCTGAAAGTTAGCTAGTTTCTGGTGTGTGTGTGTATGGAGGGCAGTAAATTGCCTCAGTTTACTCTTACCTGAGCAGGATAGGCTGGCAGTTAGATGGTAAAGTAATAAAGATAGGGAACTGGTATATTAAATTTGACACAATGCAACTCTAATTTCTTAAAAGCTTTGATTTTTCTTTCCTAGAAGCTACCAGACTCCAAGTGGTCATACAAATGGAACCAAAGCTAGACTTCTTTTACTGGGATCAACCAGATCAACCTTGCAAGTAGCTCACAAATGCTAAATTATACAATATGACTTCTACGTTGAATTCTAAAGTTCCTTTGACCTTCTCCTTTCTTTATCCTCTTTGTGGGCTATATTCATAGCAATCTTGCTATGGCAGAGAGGTAAGTTAATTAGATATCTTGGAGGCAGTTAGACAGGACTGCCCTCAAGGAGCCAACACAGCAAGGAGTTAAGGGGGAGGACAATCCAGACACTTTCCCTGAAGGCCAGAATTGTAAAAGCAGAGAAACTACTATATCCTTGTGCTTCCCCTGGGGATGAATAGCAGAGATTGATATTCTAAATAGGTATCAATCAACTGTGGGTGGGGGCAAGGTCTTAACCCAGGCTTTCCAGGAAATATCTCTGACCCCCACTGTTATTGAAAATCCTTGTATCCTTGCTATATAACTTGCTCCCCTATTTCACCCCCATTTAATCAATATTATCTACATGACTCTACTTGTAATCTTATTGGTTGGCCATGGTTTTGCCCCACCTCATGCCCACCCTGTAATTTTCCATTGGGTCTTATAGTTTTGTCCCACTTTGTACCCATCTCACTACATAGCTTTGCTGTAGAAAATATCTTTTAGCAGAGGGTAGGCAAACCACTTTTCTGTCCCCCTTCTATCTCTCTTAGACAGAAGCTTTATTTCCCTCAATAAGTTTTTCCTCCTCTTAAAAAAAATTGACATAATACAGTTTATTTCTAAAACTCACAAGAATATAAGTTCCATGAATGCAGGGATTTTGTTACTTGGAATATTCTGAGGCAGACAGCAAATTATTAAGTGAATGTGTGAAAGCCAATATGGACGAATGATATGGGTCATACTAACCTGTTTCCACTTGAGGATAGGACTAATAGCAAGGAGAGAAGGGTAGAGGTGAGCTCCTCTTACTTCTACTCCTAAGAACACTGTGCCTGCCATTATCAGCACCAGTACAACGCTACTACCACCACTAGTACTGCCAATTAAATTCATTGCTATTATTAGTTGTGTATTCTCTCCCAGGCCATTTCATGTTTATACTGAACTTCACAGTAACCCTGTGAAGACATGTATTACTATTCTTGTTTTACAGATAGGGAAACTAAAATTTGCAGAAGTAATTCCTCATGGTCTCACATTTAAACAGCAAAGTAAGAGTTTTAATATGTATCTGATTGCCCTCAGAACTCACTGTGCTTTTACTATACCATCAAGATATAAATGACAGAATGATGTCCTCTCATGTGTTGGAATTAAGAGGCTCTCAAGGGAAATGATATGCCTAATTCTGAGGGAAAAAATATCTAATTAACTCCAACATGAGTCAACCACTTCCATTCAGTGTTATTATTCATAGCCATTATATTATTGGTTATTATTATTTTGTTCTATAAACTTCACCTACCGTTTATAACACAGGACTGGGCATTTGTATAGGTCCCCATTTGTTTACGTATAGTGTTAGGCACAGATACATCATCATCCCTGAGAAGAGAAGCCACCTTTCTGCTGTTGCTCCTTCTCACTTAGGAGAGGGTCAGCCATTGTTTGAATATTCCTAGATAGATTAAGAACCTGGCACCACTCTCCAGAGGCATAAAGACTATTTAAATATCTCCTTTATGCAACCTCCTCATTGATTAATTATTGTAAAACATTGTGAACCACATTGTGCCTGCCAAGGAAGTAATGTCACTTTATCATAAAATTACAACCCATGGATCAAGCATTATCAAAGCTTTATATGGCAAAATGGCATTGTTCTGGTAAAGAACTGACGTGGCACTGATAACAGTTGTCAAATATGAAAGGGCAGATAGTTCTGTTGGTCTGCTAAATACCAGAAGCTAGTGGTCTGCAGAAGATAAAAAGAAACAAAATAAAACAAACAAAAATGAGCACATCTCTCACTCCTGAGTGAAAGAAAGATGGCAGACTTGGATGAGGGCCCAGCTGATTGGAGTGAAGATGAAAACAACTTTTTCTCAACCTCCTCTCCTGGCCCTGCATTAAGCTTTCAGAATATGTGGCAATGTCATCCAAAGTCCCTTAATTAATGAATGAATCCATACAATTTTTTAATCGACCCATATTTTTCTCCATCTAGTGAACCATCTCTCTAAGCACCTTGCAAATAACATGCCTCAGAAGAACTGCTTTATGAATAATCTCTCAATTCTCTGCTCCAGCTCTTTCTCAAACCTCAGAAACAATTATTAACAAGGTCATCATTGACCTCTGTCTGCACTGCCAGATTCAATGACTGGTTTCCCCGTCCTTGCCCTATCAGCCACACTTGACAGTCGATCATGCTGCCCCTGGAGGAATTCTCCAGCAGACTTTCAAAACACTGCCCTCCCCTACTAGTTTTGCACCTGCTAGTTTCTCTGTCTCTTTCTCAGCATCCTCCTAGTTCCTCGAACTCTAAATGCTGGAGACTCACTTGTTTTAAACCTCGGAATCCCTTTGTTCTGTAGGTCATCATATCCACTGCTTCCTCTTTAAATATACCCTATATACCGACAACCCCACCTCATTTCTCAAAGTCTGACTACCTCTAATGGTCAGACTGGATTTCCTACTGCCCACTATATTCTGGACATCCATGTGGATGTTTAGTAGGCATTCCAAGCACAACCTGTCCAAATCCAAATTCGTGATCTTTACAACCCCGAAACCTGTTCCATCTATAATCATCTTTCATTCAGCTGATGCAGATCCATTTACTGACTTTCTTGACCATATACTTTGCTGCCTTCTTTGTCTCCTACATTTCTTAGGAAATCCTGCTGGATCGCCCTTCAAATTATTTCCAGATCCTGACTACTCCTGTTCATCTCCACAGCTCCTGCTCTAGAGTAAGCTACTGCTTTGTTTGGCCTGGCTGAGCACAGTTGCCTCCTCACTGACCTCCTGCTTCTACTCTTCTGCCTTACAGTCTATTCTTGAAGAAGACAGCCAGATTGTATCACCAAAAACTAAATCTGATTATAATCTTCACAGAGGCTGGAATTTGAGGCTATTTTGTTCATTGTTGTAGCCAAACTTCTAGACTAGCTCCTGGTACGTAGTAGGTACTTCATTAAGCTGTTGAATAAATGGTTCACTTCACGAAGATTCTAAATCTTAAATAACAGGCAAGAACTAACTAGACATGTGCAGTTGGAAGATTCTGGTCAGAAGAAACAGCAACTGCCCTAGAAGTCTGAGACACCTTGGCATATTCAAGAATTCACAAGTGTCTCTGAATAGCTCTGAAGGACCCTCTCTATTAATTTCCATACCTTGCAAAGTGGAGCCCCAGCATCCCCAGGGTTATCAGAGGGAGAAACTCATGGAGACCCAGATTGCTAATTTCTTCTCCCTTCCCAGCTCAGGGGCTCCTACCTGAGGAGCAAAAGCTGAGGGTGAGGAGCATGGGAAAGGAGGTTCAAACAGAAGGAAGAGGAGGGAGGAGCTCTCACATTAATCTTGTGCGTTCATCACACCGGAAAGGAGGATCCATGAAAGCTATGTTTGGCAAGTAACGGGCCTGTGCCTGTGTGACTCAGCTGCCTGCAGCACAGTATCCCGCCGAGTCTGTTGAAGTAAGCCTAGGTCCCCAAGGCTCGATGAGTGAGGTTGTAAAAAGCTGACTGAAATGCATTGCAAAATCATTCACTGCCTCAATGAGATGCTTCAAAACCAGGCTCAGAACTAATCCAGAAAGAGGGTGTCTTGATCCAAGTTCACAGCACATGTAAGTCACCAGCATCTGCAAGGAACACTTTCCCCTATGTAAGATGGGAAACCAGCCAAATTCCATAAAACCAGGCTCAGAACTAATCCAGAAAGAGGGTGTCTTGATCCAAGTTCACAGCACATGTGAGTAAGTCACCAGCATCTGCAAGGAACACTTTCCCCTATGTAAGATGGGAAACCAGCCAAATTCCCAAGTGTGCATCTCAGTAGTAAAGCGCCACTGGCTTTCAACAGGCCTGGGTTTTAGAGACTCGGCCTCCTCAAGTCTGCTTCATGCTCCCCTTACTTCTTTCCCTGAAGTGTCACAAAGTGCTTTCCTGGGACAGATTTTTCACCCCATTTGGTGGATGAGGTTAGCATTGAGATCTAGACCTCCTAGCCTTCTCATAGCTGCTGAAGGCTCTTGTGGGACTCTGAGGCCATCAAAGACCACAGGGAAATCTTGTGTGGAAACTGTGATGACAAAGGTGATAGACAGGGGTGGGGGTGGAGCACTGAGAATATCATCACAGCAGGAAAAACACCTCAGAGCCTGTGTCCTACCCCAGCTGTATCAGGAGTATTTTCTTCGGAAATAAAGGACATCAGTACCGGGCTTTGAGCTTAAGAACTGTAAAATGTTGGATTGGAAGAGGCCCTGGGAGAGCATCAGCCCAGTTTATTTTGTTTCCAGGTGAGGAAATGGAGAGCTGGAAAGACCAATTCATCTGCCCAACACTGTGTAATGATCCATGCCAGGGCCGTGATGAGAGACATGTGTCTTAAGAACTGACCCTGTGCCCTTCCAAATGCCAGTAATTCCTACAATCATTCCCCATTTTTGACACCACCTTGACACTGAGAAAACCTCCCCTAAAACATTAGAGAGCTCCACCTCTCTGATCTCCTGCTCTCTACACCAACAGGGCATGAAGACACCATGGTGAAAGTTGCATGTACCCTGCTCAGACCTGTCACAGAAGACTTAAAGCATCTCGAATCTTCTATTCTCTTGGCCTTGGAGCCAAAACTAACATGGCCATTAAACGAAGCACTTGGAAATCAGAGGGATTCCTGGAGAAGCTGCCCTGGGAGCCAGGATGCCCAGTTTTGCTTGACAAGATCAGGCCTACTTGGGGTATGAGTGTGAGGGAAACGTGTTGGGAACCGTGCTCTTAAGCTTCTTGCCTGCCCTTCCATTCTGTTCCAGAGCCATGACAATCATGGCTCTTGGCAGAGGTGGCAGCTGTCAATGAGAGACTCTCCCAGCACTCACCCACCAGGTGTTCTTCCCATCAACCACTGCAGCTTGTCAGAGAGCAACTCAGCCAGGGCACTGGGATGGGCAAGGAGGGATCTGCAGTCCAGGTGTCAACAGATGGGATATGGATCTGCCCCTCCCTTAACAAATAAATAGAACTTTTATAGGCTGAGTAATCCCACAGGGGATAAGCCAGACTGTCAGTGAGCCCATGTTGTCCAGGTAGAGTTGAACCCCTTTTGTCCTGGATCACAGAGCCCATCAAAATTCTTGTATAAAGTGGCATTTCTAGGATGCTGGGGAAGAGAAGTGAGGCCTCACACCCTCCACCTACCCACACACCCACCCACTGGAGTTACAAGGAGCCAAATACTCCTGGACCCTCCCTACAAGTCCTTGGCAAATGTCCCACCCCCAAATCCCACAGTCTTTCTGCAGGTGCAGTCAGCCCCTCCCATTCAGCCCCAGGAAAGAGAGAAATTGCTGATGAGTCGGGGCGTAAGGAAAGAAAACTCCCTTGTTGAGAAAGGCATCAGCCTCAGACCTCGTCATTCTTCTCCTCATGCTTCCTGACCTCAGTGAAAAGGGTGAAGAGACAAACTCTTGGGTTGACTTCCTCTTTCTTCTGATTGTCTTCCAATGCCAGGCCTCTGGTTAGAGCAGACATGGGAGGTTGAAGCACCCAGTGACTAGGGTAGAAGCTGAGTTCTTGAGTTTAACAGTCACCTCCAAGATGATGTTCAGGGTGAGCCAAGCAAGAGCAGCAGACTGAGAATCAAAAGCCCTGGGGCTTTAAATCCTTGATACATGGCACTTAACCTTTCTGAACCTCAGTTTCTTCATCTGTAAAGCAGCCATAGTCATACTTCCCCTGGGTCTTCTGGGCCTGAACAGCCTTGACACCACGTGGGAACTTGATGACCACTTTCCACGATTTGACTGCATCCCAAGTGCTGAAGGCTTTGAATCACACAAGAAACTATTTTTCAGCATGAGGTCACTTTGGACTAGAAGCACTCAGTGACTAGGGTAGAAGCTGAGCTCTTGAGTTTAACAGTCACCTCCAAGATGATGTCCAAGGTGAGCCAAGCAAGAGCAGCAGACTGAGAATCAAAAGCCCTGGGGTTTTAAATCCTTGATACATGGCACTTAACCTTTCTGAACCTCAGTTTCTTCATCTGTAAAGCAGCCATAGTCATACTTCCCCTGGGTCTTCTGGGCCTGAACAGCCTTGACACCACGTGGGAACTTGATGACCACTTTCCACGATTTGACTGCATCCCAAGTGCTGAAGGCTTTGAATCACACAAGAAACTATTTTTCAGCATGAGGTCACTTTGGGGTCAGCTGTCAATCCCTAATGCTAGAGAAACTCACCTCTGACTTGAATCTCCAGGTTTTTTTTTCTACCACACAATGAATTGGCACTTTCCACTGAGCTATGACTCCCGGGCCCTTTAGAGCTGCCTTAAGCTCCTTGACTTAATAAGTCTCCTGTTTAATGGAAGTAAAAGCCGTTTAATTGGTCACAGCTGCCAGGAAATTTGCTAAAAGAACGAAACTTTCTGAGCAGGTTGGGCAGTAGCTATGCTAATCTCTGGCCCGCCACCCCCTCCCCCACCAAGTCTCAGGCTTGTTTTGACAGCTCCGAGCTGGGTCCCTGGACAAGAACAGCAAGCACCCTCCTTTCCCTTTCCAAGGCTTGCACTTCAGCCCCACTTTTGCCACAGGGGGAAGGAAGAAACAATCAAGCATTGTCTTGTTCCGGACCGGTGTGTCAGGGCCTCATGGAATAAATATTATTTGCCTGGGAGGGGAACTGGCTGGAAGACAGCTAAGTAAGTAAGAGCTGGTGTGGAGCAAAGGGAGGGCGGGAATGTTTGGGTTCGGTTTTATTATTAGTTTAATCTTTTTCTCCCTGAGTTCTGCAGATTTTCCCCCTCCTGACAGGCCATTAAGCATGAAACCTATGCTGCGTGGGTCCTCTGCCAAGAAAAAAACAAAACCATTTTCTAAGTGTGTGCCCTTGCATTGCTGAGGTCCCTATACTCCCTGTGAGCTCCGGGTGAGAAGCAAACATTTTGGGGATTCTCCCAAGGTCAGAAGTTCTTTCTGGAATCTTCTACCCACTGTGCAGCCCCTCAGTAACCCCAGATATCTCACCTGATGTGGTCAATGGCTTTGACATTTATTCTGCAGGCCTCTGTGATCTGGGGAGATGGAGGCCCTGGTATCATGTCAGCTTCCTTGGAGGCTGCATTTATTGAATTCCCCTGTGTACAGTTCAGCAACATTGTAATGGACTACCTTTTACTGTTCCTTCAAGTCTTTTACCTCAGCAGAGCTGTATATCTCTCCAGATTAAAGAACTCAGGATTCAAGCACCAACTAAGAGACAGACACTTGAGGGACTGCTCCATAAAGGCCAAAGGCTGGTCATCTCAGGAGAATGAACAGCTAAGAATCACAAAGGTCTGGTGCTCTGCTGCCACATCAGCAGATGTAGTCAAGAAGGGGTGTCTCTCACTGGTAAAGTCTTCTTCCCAACACTGTTTAAAAACCTTTCCCTTATCCCTAAGTCCATTTGGAGGACAATTCCCTCACCCAAATGCCACCACAGTACAGTGGTTATTGAGAACTTACAATCTGGCAGGCATTGTGTGAGTGCTTGCCACATCTGACCTCACTGAACGTGGGCACCAAGCTTGTGAGAGTGGAACTGCTAAGTCCAGTCCTGTGGTGGGAAACTGAAGCATGGAGATGGTAAGGAACTTGTCCAAGGTCACACAGGTCACAAGAATGCTTCTCTGTCCCCAAAGTCTAAGCCCCTTGGAGGCAATTACTAGGAGTGGGATGGACTTGGACGACTTCCCACATCTCCATGCCCAGGATGCATCCTTGCTAAGGAAAAGAGTGCAATCTGTGACTGTGACAGAGAGAAAATGGCATTATGTTGGCTTTATGGGCATGGCATTTGGACCTCCCCTCATGTGCTGGGTATCCTGTGTTCCTGGAGGGCAGAAACACTGTCTGTATACTTATCTTAATTATTTTTGTTTACAGAATAGTTCGGTGCTGGCCCACAATGTGCTGTGGTGCACAATTTGGGATTAAATACATGCTTTTCTGAGGTTCGATAAAGATCTCCCTATCCCAGCTAGCAAAATAAACACTGCCTGCCTTTTCTTAAACAGAAATGAGGAGCCAGGAGAGGCCATGCCATCCAGGGCATCCAGCACAGATGTGTAGACAGCACGGGCAGGTGAGTCCTGCACACTTTCCTTTGATCCCTGCTCAACCACACACTGGCCAGGCCCCTGGGGAGAACCCACCGGCTTCTCCAAGGCCAAGTTTCCCCAAGTGTTGGGGAAGATCACAATACCTCCCCTGTAGTTATTGTGAGGTCTAGGTGAGACAATGCCCACAATGCTCCAGCCGTGCCGTCTGGCAGCAGATGGGTGTTCTCTATCAGCTTCCCTCTTTATTCACGGTAAGACCTGGAAGGAGGGTTAGTTGCCCCACAGCACTGGTTGGGAGGAAGAATCTCCACCTGGTTGGCTTTATTCCCTTCTGCACTGGGGACATTCCCACCAATATATACTATTGTCACCGCTCCATGTGGATAGGCATGCTCCTGCTATTCTTACTCAAGAGGCCCAGACTTGGGTTCCCCATGGTCCTCAGTGGCATGGCCGAGACCAGGCTGGTCTGAGACCATGATGTAACTGAAGTAGGAAGTAACAGCCAGAGACAACATGCAGATAATCTACAAGGTTGCTTCTGCACCACGTGGCCCACACTGAGAGGCCTCTCTGTTCAGCCCTACCTGTCTCCCAGGGATAGCCTCCAAGGATCCTCAAGGTCCAGGCTGGAGAATAAGAGGCAAAGAGGTCAGAGCTCCTTCTACCTCTCAGCATCTACTTTATGAGTTCTGCTTGCAACATAGGGCCAGGCCTTCTCCCCTGATTATAGGAGTGGGTATTCTTTTAGAGGATCCTACCTCCTTGCATTTAGGAGTGTGACCCTTGGATGATTGTATTCCTTCAACACAATAAACCTTGAGATTATTGAATTTCCACTGTTTGCAGTAGGGGATGTCCCCCTGAACGAGCAGGAGAAAGGGAAGAGGAGTGGGATTTTTATTACAAGTGCTTTGTACTAATGCTGTCTCATCTTCACAGCAGCCTTGTCAGGTATGATCATCATTCCTAGTCTGTAAATAAAGGAATGCTGGCTTGGAGAGGGTAAGTAAATGACTATGTTTGCACCTGGCTAGTAAACACCTGGGCAAGCTCTGGAGCTCAGTGGTCTTCTTCCATTTCTCTCGTCTGCTGTTGAGTACAGAATACCAACCCCAGTAACTGAGTCTTCCCCAGGAGTGAGACCCAGGCTCTCTTATGCGTCAGCATGACAGGGGGTTCCTAGAAGTACTGAGTTAAAGGATTCCCTAGATACAGCCACCGGCATGATGCAAGGGGACCTGGCACTTGTAACTCTTCCTGCCAGTTTATAGGTCAGGAGACCTGAGTTCAAGCCCATTCTTTTGCCACTTGGAAGCTTGTATGGTTTAAAATCAGTACTCTCCGTGCCTTAGTTTCCAGATCTGTAAAATGTTAATGAATGGTCCAGTAAATACACATAAATTCTTTGGAGTGGTACCTAGTATATTTAGATATTAAGTACCACTTTAAAAATAACTTGTTATTCCCCCTTGTACGTTTTGTAAGAAATGAGATGATGGATGTGAAAGCATCACAGGCTGCAAAAATAAAGGATGAACATTTGTGTATCCTGAAAAGGCAAAAGGAAATAATACTTGACTTAGATGATATATTTAAATAGCCTTCAACTTTCAATGGGTAGCATAGAAATACTTCTCCAAAAAGCAGTCACTTGCTTTCTGGATTTATTTCCACTGTAGACCAGATTGTTTATGTATATAATTATATTTCACTTATATATTTTAAATAAAGGATGAACATTTGTGTATCCTGAAAAGGCAAAAGGAAATAATACTTGACTTAGATGATATATTTAAATAGCCTTCAACTTTCAATGGGTAGCATAGAAATACTTCTCCAAAAAGCAGTCACTTGCTTTCTGGATTTATTTCCACTGTAGACCAGATTGTTTATGTATATAATTATATTTCACTTATATATTTTCACTCTTGAGTAATAAATATCACCTCTCCACATCAGGCGCCGAAGCTGCTTGGACCACATTTAGCCAGGTTTCTTAGAATGTCTGATCAATTAGCCAAACAAGAGTTAACAAGTGCAACTCTGTTTCTATGCTGGAAATACATACCTGAGGAAGTGCCAGGCACAGCCTGTGCTCTTACAGCAGTCTGCCTGATGTAAGGAGACAAAGGAAATGGAAAAATGAAAAAAGTCATCAAAGACAGCAATGCAAAAGGGTTCAACTTTATAGAGGAAGATCAGCAAAATCTAGAGCATGCAGGAAAAGGTTCATGGGAAGAGGGTTAGTGTCTGGGCCTTTGCAGGAATGGGAGCCACACTGGTGGAAAAAGTGGCACTCCAAGCTGGGGACACTACTCAGACCATCCGAAAGGCATAAAAACACAGACTGTTTGCAAGACAGAGGCGAAGCCGGCATGGCTGTGGCAGAGGGAGGGCATCCTTGTTCCCAGCCATATCTACTGCTTTGCAAGAGCCAGGAAAATGAACTACTGGCCCTAAGATCAGTTGACGATGGACTGGTGGGCCCTATTCTGCCCCTCACAGTCACAACTATACACTCCCAGCAGACTCACTCTCCTCTCTGGCAAACGCAATGGAATCCATGTCTATTGGAATGGGAAAGGCATGACAAGGGGCAAGCTTCCAGGGTCAAGGGCTATAGATCAGTAATGCAAGGATTCTGGCTTCCGACTTAAATTTACAGAAAAGAAATCTCCTCCCTGTCCCAGGAGTCTCTTCCACTGAGGGCTGGAGATTGCTCCACCTGTCCTACTAAATGCTGGGCAGAGAATAAGTACCAAGTTCTCTTGTGCTGTGCCAAGAAGGCAGATCCAGGCCCTGTGGATCCTGCTGTAGGACCCTCCATTTCTCTGCTCTGTGGGTCTCGCTGTAGGCTCTGGCCCACCTGCCAACCCCAGCCTGTACCCTGACCATCAATGTCCATCTCTCTGCACTTTGATCTTGAACATAATAAATGCCACCAGCTGCAGCAGCCCTCCAGAGCTAGGAACTTGGTGAATGCAATCAGAGGTGCTAAGTGGTGGCAGGGAGTCCTCCCGCCTCCCGCCTCTATTCTCCTTGAGAGGGCCAGAAGGTGGGACTGGCCCTGGGAGTGCCTCTGGAAAGCCCTGACTGCCCAGGGCCTGGTAGGGAGTTGCCCTGGGTTGAATAGGCATGCTGAAGAGACAAGACCCAGAGAGGCTGAACTCAGAAAGAAATGATTGCGCTGACCTCTGCAGCAGGACCAGGTTTGTGAGCAGAACCAGCGGTTGCTAGGGTTGGAAGCAAACAAACAACCCACCCACTGAAAATACTTTGGGAGGCAGGAGCGTCTGCTCAGCCAGCCCGAGGTGCCACTCAGCCTGGTTTCGGAACAATGAGTCCAAGTTTCTGCCGCAGACCCAGGGCTGAGGCCCTTTCCAAAGAGCTAGATAATTATTTTCCACCTGTGCCTTGCCCCAAACCACTTCTAGGCTCAGAGAATTGGGCTCACTCTCTCCTCTCCTCAGAAATTACAGAAGGGAATAATCTCCCAGAGAGTCCCGGCCAGGGGGAAGCCCGGGCGGGTCTGAGGTTGCGCAGAGGGAGCGAACGCGGTCCGCCTCGCGTCTGTAGGGGTCTGCGCTCCTGCAGTACAGAGCCGGGCGGAACCCTGAGCTGGGAGCCCCGAGGGCCTCAGATTCCCCGCCCCGCAGACTGTTGGACCCGTCCACCCTTTCCGCATAGCTGCAGCACCCCGAAGCTCAGCGCGTCCCCTTGGGGCTGCCCCGCAGCGTGCGCTGCGCCTCCGCGCCAAACTCCAGGCTGGAACCCGGCTGGAAAACCTTAGGCAGTGCGTGTGCGCTCATTTGTGAGCGCGTCAGGAGAGAGTGCGTAATCATGTGTGCGAAAGTGCACGCGGGTGTGAGGAAGAAAGGAGACTCCAAGACGGGACGGGCAGTAGTGACAAGGCAAATATGAGCGTGTGAGCGTGTGTGCGTGTCTACAGGAATCGGAAGAGCACTGTGACGGAGTTGTAAACGGGCAGAGGGACTCCTGGAAATGTATGGTGGCTTAAACCTGTGACCCCACACTCAGGAGACTGAGGCAGGAGGATCACAAGTGGGGGCCCAGCTTTAGTAATTAGGCCACTTAGTGAGACCTTGTTTCAAAATAAAAAATGGTCCGTTGATGTAGCTCAGTGCGAAGGCCTTGAGTTGAATCCCCAATGCCTCAAAATTATTTAATTATTGCAGGTTTTTCTATGCATTTTTAAATTAGTGCGCATTAGCTATGCAAGTTGATGGGATTCATAATACACACAACATAATCATTTCATGGTGTTACTCTGCTTGCCCCCATGCCCATGAGACTGAAATTATTTGAGTTAAGGAAAAGATGCCACAGTGCAGGGGGAGGATCTGGAGCTGGAAAGAGGACAAAGCTTGCATCACGGCCCCTGCTCTTGGAACAGCCCTCTCCCCTTCCATGCGGTACAGTACCATGATTTTGTTCCTGCTTCTGGTCCACTGCCTGTTTCTCTGCTGTCAGTAGTTTCTTTGCCTACCCAGTACTGGGCAGTCTAGATATGTCCCAGTGTGGTGAGGACTGGTTCCGGTTCGAAAAGCGCAGCCAGAACACTCCTCCCCAGTCCCCATCAAATCCTGGAAGGAAATCTGCGGAAAGAGGGGAGGCGGGTTGGTTTATTTCTAACTAACGCAGTCAGAAGTAAATGAGCCCTGAGTCTTGTATTCTCGCTTCCGGAGCAGCTCTCCAAGCTGCAGGCCTGGAGTAAGTGGTCTTGCCCCTTCCACTTGAAGAGCTCCTGCTTAGGCCACAACTGTCTCTCAGGCTTCAAGGGCACAGAATAGCACAGTCTTCCTTCAGCAGAAGAGGGAGACACCAAAAACCTAGCCCTGTCGGTAATGTTTTTTCTTGGAGAAAGGAAGGATCGGATTTCACCTTTCTCAACCTGATTTAAGGACTCATCAGAAATAACAAACTTCGCAGGATAATTAGGAAATTATCCTCTTACAAATTGGCAGATGTCTCCTTTCTTTTCCTTGGGAGGAGAGGGAGGGTGTTGTTTTCTTCTACCATGGTGAAGCTGCTGTGATTAACCATGCCACCCGGGGAACTGTTCACTTCTGGGTAAGCAGAGAGCTCTCCTTGCCAGGGCACACCTGCCATCACCCTCCCAAGTAACAGGCTGCTGCCTCCATGCAGGCCTTCCTGGAAAGGAAAGCTTCAATCTTAGTTAGAGCTCTATAAACTTGGCTTGTCCATATCCTAGAGATGGAGAACTACACCAAGGTTAAGCAAAGGTTTCCTAGAATTGGCCGGACAAGTATTTGTATAAAGAGACTTAAGTGCACTCAGTCTGTCCTGATCAATGCTGCCCTTTATGAGTTTATGAAAAGCAGTGCAGCTATTCCACACAGAACCCACAAAGTCCTTAGAGACACCTGGAAGAATTTTTATTTGATAACTAGAGGAAATTTCTAAGATTTACAATTTAGAAATCTAAAAAGTTATTGGAAAGAAGACTAGAAGCCCAGTGGTAAAATCAGAATTAATCTCTACCTCCTCCTTCCACTACGACATTCTACTTCACTCTCCCCCAACTCTAGACCCAGCAACAACTCCACAGGCTGAACAGACATCTTAGATTTAGTAAAGGTCTTCTGGGATTTTTCTGTATGCTAAAAGAAGAGCTAAAAGATATGTCTACATTTACATATATCTTAGTACTTCTATTTAGCTTTTATACAGTGTCTCATTTAATGCAATCCTCAAGCAACACTGTGTGGCCTTGTTGTTATTATCCCTACTTTCACCAAAGGAAGCATTGGAAGTGAGGTCTAGTGAGTCCAAGCGACTTGGATAATTATTTTGTTTTCCATATGAAATGTCCCCAAAGTCTCATGTATGGAAGACTTAGTCCCCAGAGTTCAGAGTTGGGGCTTTTGGAAGAGGATTGGATGCTGAAAGCTGTAACCTCAAAAATGGATTAATCCACTGTTTACCCGGCTACTGGAAGGCAACAGAAACTTTAAAAGGAAGGCTTAACAGGAGTAGGAAGATCCCTGGGGTGTGCCCTTGAGTGTATTTTGTTACCAGCTCTTTTCCCTCTTTCTCTTTGCTCCCTGGCAACCATACAGTCTCTCTACCATGCACTCCCCACCATGATGCTCTGCCTCACCCACAGGCCCAAAACAACAGAGCCCAGTGACTGAGGACTGAGCCCTTTTGAACATGAGCCAAAATGAATGTCTCCTCTGTGGTTGACTTTTTTTTCAAGTATTTTGTCACAGTCATAGAAAGCAGACCCACACAGTGATATTAGGCCATCAGGGTGCAGCACAGCTGTGACTGAGGCTCCCCTTCCAGGTCATTAAAAATACCAAAGTTCTCCTCTGGCTCTGCATGAAAGAGACCTCCTGATTGAATTAACACTCTGTTGTAAATCACCAGCAGCAGTTTCATGTGCTGCTCCTTCCAGATGTATTTGCATCTAAATAGGAAACACTTAATAGTTCAAACGAATATAGTATGCATGTCAATAAGTTCAGGCAATAGTACCAGGATAAATACAGGAAATAAACATAAAGGCCTACCATGAACCAAGGTCTCTTGATTTGTGAAAGTTTTGGCAGGAGTTTTAGCTCTAGCAGCCTCCCAAAGCTTCCTGGATGCCTCTCTGGCTTCAGCAGACTTGGACATAAAGCATCAGAAGGGAATGCTCCCTAATATAGTGACCTGTGACTACAGATCAACATTACTAACAACTTCTTAGAGGTGCAAATCCTCAGGCTCAGCCCTAGACTTATGTATTAAAGACATATTGGTCGCCAGCCAAGATGACCAGCAGGCATTCACCTTTGGGAGGCAATAGAACCTCTGGAGGTGGTGCCTAGGGGGAGGCAGTTAGGTGATTGGAGGCATGCCCTGGAAGAGGATATTGGGAACTCTTGCCCTCTTCCTCTCTCTTCACTTCCCAGCTACCATGAGGTGAGCAGCTTCCTCCCCTATGACATACTATACCACTAGGGGTCCAAACAATGGGACCAGTGGACCATTGACGGAAACTTCTGAAATCATGAGCCAAGGTAAACTTTTCCTCAGTTTAAATTGATCATTTCAGGTATTTTCTCCCAACAACAGAAATCTAATACATAAGGCATCCACATAAGTGTGAGTACCCATTACCAGCAAGAGGTACCCAGACACCTCACAGACCTCACTGAGGGGCTCCATAGCCATGTGTCATCTAACTACACCACCGAACACTCAATATTTCCTAGTCTTAGCCTTTTCCTGTAGCTCTGGACTCCATTCCCATTTTCTGACATCTCCTTGTTTGCTGCCTATTTACCATTTAAAGACCAATCCAAAGATTTAACCTCTGAAGATTGCCTGTTTTCTCCCAGCTGAGGGTTTTTTTTAATGGGGGGCATGTTCGGAGAGAGGAGAGGAGAGGAGCACAACTTAGCTAGAAAGTTTGAAGAGTTGTACAAGGAGATGCCAGATAATATTTCAGGTGAGTCACCAGTTGTTTACCATATGAGAGTGGGCTGGAGAGCCATGCCCTGTCACCCTAAGTAGATCAATGTGTAATTCTTGGGCTACAAAGCTATCATACAGTTTTCAACCACAGAAAAACTGATAGAGTTAGGCCTGGTTAGTACTTGGAAGGGAGTCCCAGCTGAGTTTTAGAGGCTGCTTCCCTGTCCCCTACAGCACCTGTGCATGCCTCAGCAACTTTGCTGCCAATATTCTTCTGCATGTCCCTGACAGTGGAGTATAATCTTAAGGTCAAGGACTTTGCTTTATTCCTCCTGGTATCCCCAGTGCCTAGCATTGAGCTAGGGATATGATAGGTGCCCAATAAAAAATGTATTAAATAAGTGAGTAAGTGGATGCATGATCTTAAATATTATATCATTCCTCACTAACAGAGACAAGCAGCTTGCCTGTGGGTGCACAGCTGGTTACTTTAGAGCCAAACCTGGTCCCAGGCATTCTGACTCCTAGCTCAGGATAGCAAGTAACCATTTGGTTTCTTTCACCCAAATTCCATGTCTTTATAGGTAATATAACTATTACACAGGGTTGATTTTGGCTACTTTGTGACAGATAATTATGCCACACATAAAATTCTCCCCTTTGGACCATGGAGCTGTGATGTAGTGAGGTCACAGCCTGGTCTTGGTTATCTCTGCATCTCTCTGTGTGCATATTTTTATATGGTACTAACCTATCACAATGGTATCTAGACCAAATATTAACACATTTATAATGCCTAGGAACCAATTTGTGGCAGCCGGCAATTAGCTGTACTCATGTTTTTAATTTTTCTCCCTTTGAAGTTTAATAGATGGTTATTATGATGCAGTCTGCACTGCCTCCAAGTCTTCAGGCTGCTCACAGCCTGTCTGCAGCTAGAGAAAATTAGACTCCAGAAGGAGACTGCATAGAACCTAACGTGACTCTTTGGATTCAATTCTAAGTGCTGCTTTACCTAGGTCTTCTTCCCGCTTCAGGGAGTCAGGACAGAAATATTTTTGCAGAGTTCCAATTGTGGATGACCCCAATGCCCAGGGAAAGAGGGCAAGCCAGGAGACAGTGGGAGAAACAATAGACTGGGCAGCAACACTGGCCTCAGGAAAAGCCCATAGTTATCATAAACTGAAAAATAGCATGAGATTTTTCATCAAAATGACTACTTTCACACAGCATCCTAGAGTTGGAGAAGAAATCCAGTATAGCACCCACCATATTTGGAAAGGTTTAGTCAGGAGCCATTCTGGGAAGGAGTTAATTGTTTAAGACTGAGCCAAAGAACAACTTTATTTCAGGGTTTCTAAGGCTACAATACTACAGTGTGGATGACAGCCATAAGAGACAGTTGCAGAAAAGGCATCAGCAAGACATAGACCACCTGAGAAGTTTAAACTCAGACTTGGAAAGACACAAGGTCCTTATTCTCTGTGGGAGAAGCCAGTCATGTGTCTTTTAGAGGTGGATGTGTCAAGGTGCAGGCATTAAATTCACTGGTCTGCTTGAACCCCTCCCTTCTCTGCTGCCTACATACCGAACAGAGATTAGTGGACTGATTGCTTTCCCCAACCACCAGCATTAGCAAGGACATGCCTCAACTTGGTCTGTTCGCACAGCCTGGGGTGTATGAATCGAGAGGCCTCTGGTGCAGTGGGGATAAAGCTCACAAACACTCTGTCCATGGAGCCAGGCAGAAAAAACTGCTGTGGTGGATTCTAACACTACAGATACTGGAGAGAAAGCATTCATTCAAAAATACAGAGAGATTTTTTTGAAGGGGATTTGTTTTGTTTTCTTCTACTCGTTTTCTGTGGTTTGGATTTTCCCCTTTTTTCTTTTAAGTTTTTCTTTTTTCTTTCTTCTTACTTTTTCTTTTCTTTTCTTTTTTGTGTTATTTTCTGTTACTTTTATCTAATTCTGAATTTTCCTTTGCTCCTTAGTAGTATTTTGTGTCTTATTTTTGCCTCTCCCTTTTTAACTTTCATTGCTTAATTTTACAAATTTTCCTCCTTCATTCACTCTTCAACACTCCTCTGTTTTCCTACTATAACTATTAAGATGTATTAGTCTTATATAGTTAACTCTATGATATGACTGTTGAATTCTTTTCTATTGTTATTGGAGGCATAGTTGTTTCATTTAGTAGATATTTACTATATCTCAATATTGGTTTCTCTTAGTGTTTATACTATAATTATAGATCTCATTTCTACAAATAAGGGGAGTATATTATGGATGCATATCGTATGTCAATATCCAGTTTGTCTTTGACACTATTATTGTTGCTGATTTGTCACTATTGCCAGAGTGTGATAGTTCTCGCTATTAATTGGTCTTCTCTGTACAACAATCTATGGATTGTCTTTGTGTCATTAACAATACTGCAGTCCATTCCTGGAGAACCTGGTGATGGGCCAATTACACTGCATCCTTCTATCCCAAATTAATGGAGGGGGTTGGACAATGAAACTGAGACAAAGGCCTGTAGTTAGCCACACCCAGAGTGCATCTTTGCAAAGCAAATATTAAATAAAAAGATCCTCACACTAGCAACAAAGTCTTCCCACTGTCATGAACTCACAGACCAGCAGGAGAAAAGAACAGAAACACGAGAAGACAAGGCAACAAAATACCTCCAAAAGCTCCCAACTCCACCAAAGCTGAACTATAAGGCATGGAGGGGCCACTTAGCTGATTTTTTTTTTTTTTTTTTTTTTTTTTTTTTTTTTTTGTACCAGGGATCAAACTTGGGTCCTTGAGCTAGCAAGGCAGGCAGCAGCACCACTG
The DNA here is from genome assembly GCF_012274545.1 of Fukomys damarensis. NCBI lineage: Eukaryota > Metazoa > Chordata > Mammalia > Rodentia > Bathyergidae > Fukomys > Fukomys damarensis. The sequence continues at coordinate 77,507,378 of NW_022900928.1, forward strand.
AGCTAAATCCCTGGTCCTCAGCTGAATTATTTGAAGTGGTAAAAGAGAAGATAAAGAAACAGATCAATGAGCTCTGTGAGCTCATAAAATATGTAACTAAACAGTTGACTTAATAAAACACCCAGCCAGTTTACAGAAAACCCTAATAAAAAGCTAGGTGAGCTAAAAACAAAGAACCAAAAACTGATACAAAGCATGAATGAACAGTTTAGCAAAGAATTAGAGTCCGTGAAAAGGAATCAAACAGATGTCCATGAGATTAAAAGATCAATTGAAAGTATGGGCAGCAGAAAGACCAATGTGAGGACAGAGCATCAGAACTAGAAGATATGGCTGATGTCAGTAACTAATTACTCACACATACCTTAAAAACAACAAGAGAACATGAAAAATGGATCCAGGCCCAGCAATAGGTTCTCTGGGAGTGGATTCCAGTTAATGACACAAAGGCAATCTGTAGATTGGCATACAGTGAAAACCAATTAATAGCAATAAAGATGCCACCTTGGCTGGTAGATGACACAAAGAATACTAATTTAAGATTAACTGACACTAGTGAAAAATCAGAATACAGCACAAGTGGCATTAAAAATCTGTTTAGAGAAATAGCAAATGGAAAAAAAAACTTCTAAAATATGGGAAAACAATTTAGCATACAGCACTGCAAGAAACACCACCAACAGAGCTAAGAAACAACCTACAATGTGGGGAAAAAAAATTTTACCACTGCTCCTCAGACAAAGGACTATTATCTAGAATATATAAAGAACCCAAAAAAAATCAGCTCTCCCAAATATAAAGACCCAATTCAAAAATAGGCATCTGAAATGAACAGACATTTCTCAAAGAAATAAAAGCAGCAAATAAATATATAAAAAAATGTTCTACATCACTGATCATTCGAGAGATGCAGATGGAAACAACACTGAGATTCCACCTCACCCCAGAAAGAATGGCTGCTATCAAGAAATCACACAATAACAAATGTTGGCAGGGATGTGGAGAGAAAGGAACCCTTCTCCATTGTTGGTGGGAGTGCAGACAGTGCAACCACTATGGAAATCAATACGGAGATACTTCAAAGAGCTGGGACTAGGGGTTGCATTTGAACAAGCCATCCCTCTGCTGGGTATCTTTCCAAAAGAATTAAAAGAATTATATCACAGAGATACATTTGCATCTATGTTTAATGGCACAGTTTGTAATAGCTAAAACTTGGAAACAGCCCATTTGCCCATCAGTTGGAGACTGGATAAAGAAGATGTGGCTTTTCTATGAAATGAAGTACTGCTCAACCATAAAGAATGAGAAACTAGAGTCACTCATAGGAAATGGATGCACATTGAGGCCATACTCTTAAGTGAAATAAATAGGACACACATGTGTAAATTCTAAATAGTATGTTTGGTGTGAAAAACTAAAAGTGTAAATAAGATCCAAGTTGTATAACTGACAACGTGAAATAGGAAGAAAAGGGCTAATGGTGTAGTGGAAGTGGGAATGGTAGGGGAAAGGAAAAAAAAGGGACAAGAAAGATATAAGAAAAGGAAAAAATGGAAATAAAGTCTTTGTAAGTAGGGGAGTGTGGAGAGGGTGAAGGGAGAACAGGTGAATGAGGAAAAAATGAGAACCAAGATCTGTCCTGTTAAGGTACAAGATCCCAATGATGACTGTAACTGTACTGTATACTTAAGAAGTACCAATAAACAATGAAAACAAAAAAGAATTCAGCATATAGATGAGTGAGGCATTTAGAACACCAAAAAGCCATGATTAGAAAAGAACCTCTCCACGACACATCACAGACAAAATTCCAGAAGTTTATCACAACAACGGAATCTTAAAAGCTGATAGATAGAAGCAGTGAATCACTTGTAAAGATAAATCCATTAGAATTACAGCAGACTTCTTGGCACAATTCTTAACGCCTAGGAGGGCTTGGAGTGAAATGTTTCAAGCCCTAAAACAAAACAACTTCCAACCAAGACTGATGCACTCTGTAAAACTATCTTAGATTGGAGAATAAATAAGGACTTTCTATGACAAAGAGAATGTTAAGAAATGAATGACCATCAAAACAGTGCTCAAAAAAATTCTGAAGGATACCCTAGAAAGAAACAATGAAGCCAACAGTGTAAAAAGTCTAAGAGAATGAATATATCAGTCAGGAGTTAAACAGAAGGAGAAAAAATATATTAGTAAAAGGAAAATAATGAAGTGATGGGTATAATAACTCAATGCATTTCAGTAATAACTCTGAATGTCACCTCCCTAATCAAAAGACACCAATTGTCAGAATGGATCAAAACCCAATGTTATGTTGTATACAAAAAACATTTAATCCAAAAAGAAATTCATAGGGCAGGGGATTTAGCTCAGTGTTTCCACCACCTCCCTCACAAGTGCAAGCACTGGAGTTCAATCACTGGTACCCCCCCAAAAAAATCATAGATTAAAAATCAAAGGGTGGAAAACAATATTTCATGAAATAGGAATCCAAAAACAAGTAGAAGAAGCTATCCCTATTTTCAGAAAGAGGACTGCAAGCCAGTGGATAAAAAACCCGACCCAACTTGATAACACAAACTCTACTGGACATAAACATCAACACAGTTATACTGAGGGGATCTCAATACTCTACTGTAAAAATAGACAAACTAGACCCAAAAAATCCATAAAGAAATATCAGAGTTGAACCAAACCATTGAAAAAATGAACTTAATTGATATCTACAGAGTGTTTCTCACCCAACAACAGAATATACATTCTTCTCAGCAGAACATAACTTTCTTCTGAATACACCACATGCTAGCCAAAAAATAATGCTTAAATAAATGCAAAAGAATAAAAATTATACCATGCATATTATCAGTTCACTATAAAACTAGAAATCAATGGCAAAAGAAATCACAGAAATGATGCAAACACATGGAAATTATTAACACATTCTCGCTGGATTGAACCACCAGTGATATATGGATGACTGTCCCCTCAGGTGGCTTGTACTAGTGATACAAGTGGATCTAATCATATTTGTCTGTCTTTATACTAATAAAATTAATAGGAGAAGCCTGAGCCCTCAATTGACCCTATGGTTGACTACAGTGTAACTCCAGCAGAGTCCATAGGCCTGCGGGTAGACCCTGGCGATGTTGAGGAAGTGGTGGAGGAGCACTCAGAGGAACTGTCTGGGGAGGGACTTCAGCAACTTCTGGCTGAGCAACAGAGAATGGCAGCTGAGGAGCTTTCTGAAGAGGCAGGGGAGTTTCAACAATCAGTGTAGCAAATTCTTCAAAAATAAAGGAAATCCTATTATTTAAAAAAAGGATAGAGTTACAAACATTTGTAGAGAAGACTCATCCAGACAGAGAAAAAGCCAATCATTGCATTCACTTACTTAATGACAGTGTCATGTCATACTACAGAGCAGTGTTAAAGAAAAGACAGAAACAGACAACCTCAGACCAGTTTTGGGTCCTACTAGACTGCAGACTCTTCCACAAAGAGAAAGGACACCAGAGAGCCAGGTTCCTGATGTTCTTATGGAAGGGAACTCTCCTTCCAAACAATAACCACCTTCCATTTCATCCTCCCTTCCTACAAGCCAAAGGTATCAACTTGAATGGTGAGTACAGTATGAAATTATTTTCTGGTAAAGTAGACACATTTTATAACTTTTTGGTGAATGCAGTAAAAAAATTATTGGTGCTTCTGGTAAATTATACACATTATACAACCTTTTATTATGCAAAGGTTAGTTAAGGGGCACTTGGGAGGTTTGGAAAACATTATGGGTATTTCCATTATTTCTAATGGGAAAAGTAATCTTGACATGCAATAAACTTGAGTTACAACCAGGCCTTGTGAACAAATTGAGTTCATAAGTAACAGGTCCACTGTAATTAGCACCTGTGGCATTTCTTCATTTTGTTATACTTTGGTAGAATTTTTTCTTATTTGGAATTTTTATTTGTAAGTAATATATAATTTTGTACACATATATACCTATTATAATCTATTCATTTTTCAATTTAAAAAGTATTTCCATTTTGTAAAATTTTTCTCATTAAAGTACCAAACACAGAAAATGGATGATTCTTTTAATTTAATGAAATAAATAAATTGTTAATTATTGTAATAATTTTAAATTGGTATATTTATATTTGGGCAGTAACTATTCAAATCTAAGCAACTAACTAGATTCAACCCATTTATAGATTTTTAAACAATTTTATTAGTGAAAAGTCTGATAAAAGTGATTAGATTTGTTTGTGCTGCCAGTAGTATAAGCCACCCAATGGGACAGTCATGAATGTTACCACTGGCAGTTCAAGTTGGTGGGATGATCAAATTCAAATCAAAGCATCCAGGCTGTGATAATATGAATTACAGCCCCATCATGAACATGTTAAATAATACATTCTTGAGTAATCAATGAGTCACAGAAATCAAGGAACATATTAAACAGTTCCTAGAATCAAATGATACTGGGACATAATGAAGACACTTCTGAGAAGGAAATTTGTAGCTGAGAATGCCAACATCTAAAAAACAAATAAACTGATGATGCACTTCAAAGTATTAGTAAAACAGGAGAATTCTCAATTGAAAGGTAGTACAAGGGAAGAAATTATAAAGATAGAGCAGAAATTAATGAAACTGAGAGTAGAAAAACAATACCAAAAAATCAGTGATGAATAGCTGGTTCTTTGAAAGAGTAAATGAAATAGACAAACAAATATAACAACAACAAAGACCCAAATCAATGCAATTACCAATGAAAAAGATAAAATCACAACAGACACTGCCAAAATCCAGATTATTAATGACTACTTTGAAAACTCTATTCCAGTAAATTGGAGCATTCACAAGAGATGGATACATTCCTTGATACATATAAATTACCAAAACGAAACCAAGCAGAGATAACTACTCTTAAAAACACAGTAACAGGCAATGAAATTGAAGCAGTAATAAAAAAAAAACTACCGACTAACAAAAATCCAGAATCCAATGGATTCACTGAATTCTACAAGAACTTCAAGAAAGATTCAATACCAATACTTCTTAAACTCTTTAATGCAATTGAAAGAGGAGTATTTCCAAATTGATTCTTGGAATCTAGCATAACCCTGATTCTAATACCACTAACTGGCTAAGTGCTCCTCCCCCTTGAGCATTCAGTGCAAACCCTTCTGTCCTCTGAGTTTCCTTTGTCATCAGTGACCACACTAACCTGCAAATTCCCACTCATAACCTTGCTTCTACAGCTAGCCTAGAAATTCATGAGGGGTAGTACCACAAATTATTCTGCATGTTACCAGTACCTCACACATGGCAAGGTTTGTGAAATGTGTGTTGCACCCTTGCTCTCTCCTCCTCTCCTACCAACGATCTATGGTTTATCTCAGCCTCTAATGACCTGGGTCTTCTGTGCATTATTGGACATCAGGCACCCCACTCAAAACATACCTCCAAGGTCTACCATGTGGTTCTCCTTGAGTACAACCATAGGGTTCTTCAGAAGTGCCTTCTGTTTCCCCTCTAGGCTTCTTTGCCTGAAGGAGTGTTTCCCAGGAGGAGAGAGTAATTTCTCAACACAGTAGTGCCTTCCTTGTGCCTTATGTCAAAGGTCTGCTTTGTGTTTGGGAGACTGTATGTCTTCAAGCCATTTGCAACTTTTGGGGATGGAGGAGGGTCAAAAGATAGGGAACTATGAATAAAAAGATTAGAACTCATCGTAATGGTTAATCTTTGTCTTTCTACTTGCTCCTTCCCTAAAGCTTATAAAACACTTAAAAGTCTTTTTCATTCTGGAAAAAGAAGAGAAGGAAAGAAAGAAGGAAGGGAATGAGGGAGGGAGGGAAAGAAGGAAAGGAAAGGAGGCCAGAAGATAGGAATCGAGCTAATTAAATATAAGCCCTCACTCATTTGGTTATAGTTGCAAACACTCCTTTTTTCTCTTTCCTTCTTTTGATAATCAAGTTTCCTCCGAAAACAAACGAACAACAAAAGGTATACTCGCCTCCCATTCATTTATGTACACACAGGCTTGGGTGTATACTCCACAGACCCAGGATGCTCAATCAGCACTCTCAATGGCCCTATCCAATGGACTCATTCATTCACTCAACAAGATTTATTGTGTATCTATTCTGCACCAAACATTTTCCAGGCATAAGGACATAATGGGCTAAAGGCTTTCTTAGAGCTTATGTTTTCTTTAACTTTCAGGTCTCTGCAGCATTTGCCATTCTTAAATTTTACCTTCTAGAAAATTTCTTAAGTTCTATGACACCCATCTCCTATGTTTCCCCTTCTGTCTTGTTCTTTCTCAATTTTCATTATCAATTTCTCTCCCTTTACCTGTTCATTAGAGCCTGGAAGTAGGTAAGTCATGCTCTCACAAAAGAAGAAAAGTCAGTTTCATCTAATCATGCCTCTATGATGCTGTAAAAATATTAACATTATTAAATTTCAACCCTTGAATAAGGATCTTTTTAATATCTTGTGTGTAAATGAGAAATTAGATTCATTCATAGGAAAATGGATACATATTGAGGATATACTCCTAAATGAAATAAATAAGTCACACATGTGTAAATACCGAATAGTTTCTGTGGTGTGAATAAACTATAATAGTATATAAGATCCTAATAAGATAATTGACAGTGTGAAATAGGAAAAAAAAGGGCTAAAGGTGAAGGGAAATTGGGAAGGTTAGGGGAAAGGTAATAGGGAAAAGAAAAAAATAGGAGAAAAAAAAAGAATACTTATAGAAGTTCAGTACCCCAGAGGACAGTGGACCCTTGACTTCCAAACTCAATTCATTCGCGAGGTCAGGTTGTAACTCAGGTTGGTAAACTGAAGACTCAGTCTCCTCTACACAGCCTTCGAAGGCCCACTCCTGTATACAGGCAGATCTCAGTGTCCTCAGAAAGACATTGGCCCAGGATTTCTCGATTGACCCCACACAGGAAAGGATGTCATGTTTCCTCCAGAACTCTCTAAGGGTTAAATTTCATTCTGTGACCATCTGGAAGCACAAGTGCCTGGCACTCATGTCATAACTGAAGACTTCCTTCCTAAGTTAAAACTAAAATTCTGGTTGTAACCCAGAATTGGCTTGTATGTCAAGCCATTTGTAATTCAAAGTCCACTGTATTTCTCAAACTGTTCTCAGACATGGTGCTCATTTACTAGGTTTCTAATGAAGATATGTATCAAAATCTTATCACCCATCAAAAAGGACCTTCCATAAACATGAATGTTAAACCAAGTTTAATAAATCTACTAAATGTTTTTGTCTTTGAGATTTAGCCTGAAGTACTATTTTTGGTAAAAATTCAAAAGACAGTATTCACATCCTGGCACAAGATATAGCACTTCATTTAAAATGTATGGTAACAAGGAAGCAGATTGTCATAATATTAGTCAAATCTCAAGGGGGAGTAACTCTTTTCATTATAGATTTTTCATCACTATTTTATGGTCTTTAATTGTCATACTGCAGATTAAAAGTGGGGAAATGCTATGAAATATAATGTTTGATGATTTGGATTTGAATTTTAATGCACTGAAAAGCCTGTGCATGAGGGTTTTGCATCAATAAAAGCAGCATTATAGATTGGGTATCTAGGGGAGCCACACAGTTAAATGTAGTAAATGCTAATAATGTTGCATCATACATTATACTGGTTAATGCCAACATTGTTACTGTGCTTAGAGTGCTGGGAAAATCAACCTTGGATCTTATTTTCTTCTTAATACGTCTGGAGCTTAATCTAGAATCTAAATGCTGGGTGGTCTATTATTTGTAAGTGCCATAGAGGCAATGAGAATTAAATCATATAGATAGGTTAGGAATTGGATTGCATAGTTTATTTTAATTTTCTCTGATTTTCAGGTATTAGTTGCTGAATCCCCATGAGAAATTATTTGGATGTGGTAAAACAATACGGAAATCGAGTCTATATGAGGTGATCTGATGAGGAATGGACACAAACGCATACCATTAAGTGTTATTTTTGATTAATCTACAAGTGGCACAGATAGGACAGTTTAGAGTTGTCTCCAAACATTGAGTCGGAAATGTGTCTGTTCTGCTTTACTTTTAAATTTTCCTGAGATTTTATACTGGAGTAGAAAAGGTATTACGTTTCTGTTTTCCATCATTATATCTTCAGTTAGTTTTATTTAGAAATCACTTTAAAGTATTTCATTTATTTTTGTCACATAATTCTGTGAAGTCTGCTAAGTGTGAGCCAGATAACCATATTTTGCCATTATCATCCTAATCACTGTCTATAGGATTTATTTTAAAAATTGTCCTTTAATGCTGGAGGCAGAGGCTATCTTTTTAAACATTCTTGATCTTAAAGGGCCATTTTTATCAGTGGTCACCTGAAACAAACGTAGATATGATCAAATAGACAACCTACACTATTGAATAATGATGAAAAATAAGCTAGGTGTGGTAGTGCACACCTATAATCCCAGCACTTGGGAGGCCGAGGCAGGAGGATCACTGTGAGTTCGAGACCAGCCTGGGCT
>NW_022900928.1:77516430-77534825 GCF_012274545.1 Fukomys damarensis
ATAAGATCCTAATGATATAATGGACAATGTGAAATAGGAAGAAAGGGGCTAAAGGTGTAGGTAAAATGGAAAGGGTAGGGGAAAGGAAATAAGGGAAAAGAAAAAATATGAGAAAACAAAAAATGGAAACAAAGCTTTTGTGAATAGGGAAGGCGGGAGGGGGTGAGAGGAGGACAGGGGAATGGGGAAAAAATAAGAACAAAGATACATCATGTAAAGGTACAAGATCCCAATAATGAATGTAACTTTACTGTATACCTAGAATGTACCGATAAACTCAATAAAAAAAGCGGGGGGGCTAAAGGTGTAGGGAAAGTGGAAAGGGTAGGGGAAAACTAATAAGGGAAAAGAAAAAATATGAGTAAAGGAAAAATGGAAATGAAGAGTTTGTAAAGGGGGAGGAGAGGAGGAGTGAAGGGAGGGCAGGGACAGGGGGAAAAAATGAGAACCAAGACCTGTCATGTAAAGGTACAAGATCCCAATAATGAATGTAACTGTACTGTATACCTAAAATATATCAATAACTCAATGAGGAAAAAAAATATCTTGTGTGTAAAAGTGCAAAGTCCTCACAGAGCATTTCTGCTACACATGAAAAATATATGATGGCTGTCTCCGTAAAAACATTTATGTGATCATGAGTTACAACTTAACTAGCTTGTCAACTAGCAAGTTAACAGCATTTTTTACTTGAAAGCATGACTGAATGCCAACCTGTGGGTATTTTACAGTCATAGTCTCAGAAATTAATAAAGTGAACCTGTCACTTTAAAATAAAACTGATGTGTTTGATGCCAGTGACAATGTGTCTCAAACAATTAGAATTTTGAAAACATTTCTTTGACTCTGAGCATGGCAGTTTACCAACACTTAAAGACTCTCTTGATGAATTTGATGGTGATTTTAACACATGTGTAGGTCCATTTTTAGACCTTGTTTAATGAAATGTGCTCACATTTGGAAGATATACATAGCTCAGTGAGCCATGATGTGGCCAAGTTTGAGATGACAAAATCATACTTATATAAAACATGATACATTAAAGTACAAAATGAACCGATGGGTTTTAATTTTTGAGAATTTGAAGTGTTCATTAATGTCTCCTGATTCCACATTGCAACTAACTTAAGAAAATAACACTTATCCAATTTCAGTGCAGCACAAAATAATATACATAATTATCTAAAGGGGCTTCTCCTTTCAGCAGCTACACATCTTGTGTGAAGCAGGTTTTTCTTCAAATACTTCAAACGAAAAGTGTATTGCAAAGAATTGAACACAGATATGAGAACCCAGGTATCTTCTATTAAACTAAACATTTCTCACAATTTTGGCCTTGGGAAATAAAAATATATTATCTCCGTTACTGTGTCACAGCCCTTTGTTTTTTACATGACTAATAAAATATTCAACATTTCTTTACTCCATTTTGAATACAACAAGTATCAATAGATACACCCACATAATCACAATTCTTTTGGATGTTAGGAAATTTTAAACACATGAAAGTATGAAAGTCAGGGATTTTGAGAACTGATTAGCTGCAAAACAAATGAGGTCACTCATTCTCTAGCCTGTGTCACCTTTGCTGCATGGCTCTCCGTTCTGTCAACATCCACCCCTACAACTCCTCCCACTCCTCCTGCCAGAGCTGCACCTTTAACCTCTGAAACATCAGGCTCACTGAAGGCTTCATGCCTCCACACACCCTCTGCCCAGACTGGCCCTTCTGGTATTTTGTTTTGCCATTTTTTGTCCCTGCCTTTCAAACACCTATCCTACTTCAAAACGTATCTGTTGTCATTTTCTTTAGTGAGCACCCACTACCCCCAGCTCCCTCAGGAAGAGTTTGGCCACTCTTTCCTGTGTGACCCTCTCCACACATCTCTCTATGCATCTGCCTCTTGACAGTGCTGGTTCTCCTGAATGATCTCCAGGACTTACCCTGGGTAAACCACAGACATTTCCCAAATGACAGCTTTCGCTGTCACTTACAAAGCCACTTTGGACATGCTTGGTCATGTCTCAATGCAAGAAGATTTTAAGATGAGACTCTTGGAAGGGAATTTAGTGGGTCACAGAATCCGTGCCTTTTCACCTTTACCAACCATTTACTCAGCTGTTTTCCATATTGGTTGTACATATGGTATCTCCAGCACAGAATTAAGTCTGATTTCCCCCTACTTTCTTACCAACACTAATGAAATCTCACTAATTTTGTTCTCTGAACTGATAGTTATGAAATTTTCATTTTCTTTTTCCAAATTACTAGCAAGGTTAAAAAAATCTTTCCACAATCACTTAGGTTTCTTCTTCTGTGAGTTGCCCATTCAGAAATGTTTTTCTTTTGGGTGTCTTTTTCTCACCAGCTCGTGATACTTTATGAAGTCTAGATATTAGCCTTTTCCCTGCTGTGTAAGTTGCAAATCTCTCCTTCCTGTGTGTGGCTGGTCTTTTTAACATGGTCTAAACTTCCATTGTATGGAAATTTTAATACACTCAAATTTATGAATGTTTTGTTTTATAAGGTAAGCTTTTTACCTATTATTTAATGGAGTCTTCCATATTTTTCAAGTTCATGAGGTACTGCATTCATTTTCATCTCAAACATTGAGTTTACTTTTTACATTTAGGTCTTTAATCCTTCTGAATTTACTTTTTGGTAAAGTATGAAGGAGAAAGCTACTTTTTTCTTTCTGCATATTTATGGTTAATTGAGCCAAATATTGTAACTGAAGATTTCATCCTTCTCCGGTGGATTGGAACCGCCATTTCTGTACCAGACTAACCTGGGCAATTTAGCAACTTAGTGACACCCCGTCAGCAATTTCAAATTTGGTCTCTCTCTGGATCTTTTATTTTGTTTCACTGGTTTATCTTAAGAATCAGCAAACTTTTTCTCTACAATGCCAAATAATTATTTCACAATTTGCGGGCCCTAGAGTCTGTCACAACCACTTAACTTCTTATTGTTATGCAAGATGAACAGAGGGGTAATGAGGCAGGAGATTGGGGCACGGCAAAGCAGCTGGGCAACTGGACTTGACCTGTCAATCATAGAGACCTGTAGATCATGGCCCAGACACATGTGCAGAACAGCTCTGCGCCCCACACAGGACTGCCAAAATCGGAAACCAGAATAGGGCTATAAGAGATGGCAGCTATTGGTCTCTTCTTTCTTGTACAGTGGCCTGCTTGCATACAAGACTGTTTTCTTTTCCTATACTCACTCTTAGAGAACTTCTTTTTCTTCAGAACACTTCTCCCTTATTTTCTCTCTGCTTTTGCCTTTAATATATGTAAAATCTCTGTTCTTCACTTGTTATATCCAATTCTTTGAACAGGACCACAAAAGCCTGGAAAGAATCCCCTGGACAACCCAGCATCTGGTAACAATTGTATGCTGATAAAACTTTATTTATAAAACAAGCAGTGTGCTAACTCTCAATCTGCTTATCTCCCTTTTTGTCGGTATCACACTGCCTTAATTATGTATAGCTTTCTACTAGTTCTTTGTATTTAGTAGAATCAATATCCCCTCCTGTTTTTCTTTCAAACTGTCAAAGTTATTTCTCGTCCTTCATCTTTCCATATAAATAAGATCAATTAAAAATCCCTTGATCATGTAAAGGTACAAGATCATAATAATGACTGTAACTGTGCTGTATACCTAAAATGTACCAATAAACTCAATGAGAAAAAAAATTCCTTGAAAATCTTTGATTTTAGTTTTCTCTATTTGCTTTTACAACTTCTTAAAGTGGGCAATTGACTCTGATTTTTAACCTTTCTTCTTGTTTCCCATTTTCCTTTAGCTATTATCTTAGCCATGTTTGCAGGTTTGGTTACTACTTTTTTCCATTACTGTTATAATACTTTAATAGCAGATTAGACATAAGAAATCTCAACAAAACTCTCTCAAACCCATTATGTTTTTTGTGTGAACAGGGTTTATTTAAGAAGTATTCTAAAATTTCCAGAATGAATGGGAAGAGAACCAAGAAATGGGGGGGGTTAAAAAGAATTAAGATGTAATTTGTACCTGGACCAACTCCTCACAATTTTTTTTTGTTGTTACTAACTTCATATTTAATTGTTTGTTTTTGTTTAGAGACTCTGGTCTAATAGAGTTTTTTGGGTTTTTGTTTTTTGGTTTTTTTGGGGGGTTTTTTTGTTTGTTTGTTTGTTTGTTTTGAGACAGGGTCTCACTATGTAGTTGAGACTGACCTGGAACTCACTGTGTAGCTCAAGCTGGTCTCTAAGTCACAGCAATCCTCCTGTCTCAGCCTCCCAAGTGCTGGGATTACAGGCATGCACCACTAATAAGAGTTTTTTAAGAGCATGTGATTTTTGAAAATTTCTTTGAAACCTAGACATGGTAGGATTTTATAGATATGTTCTCTAATCATTGGGAGCCAAGTTCTATATTCTTTCATTTAGATTAGTTCTATAGTCTTTCATTTAGATTCATTTGGATTGAGTTATAATCTGTACTGTTCTAAATTTTACCATCTGACAATGGGTTTCTCCATTTTCCCAATAATTCTGTACATTTTGTTCTCTACATCTTTAAAGCTAAGCAATTGCAAATTATTGTTGTTTTTGAGAAAGCCTCTAAAAAACAATACCCCCTGCTGGCTTAGTGGCACACACCTCTAATTCCAACATTCTGGGAGGCTGAGGCAGGAATGCAAGTTCCAGCCTAGCCTGGGCAATTTAGCAACTTAGTAACACCCTGTCTCAGAATTTAAAAATTTGTAAAAGGCTGGGGTTGTAGCTCGGTGCAAAGGCTCAGTGCCACATACAAACCAATGCCACATACAAACACCAGCAACAACATCTTCCCTTTCTGGGTCTGAAAAAACAGAGAAACAAAACCAAAAGCTCAGGTGTAGCTCAAAGTATCCCCATTCTTACTAGTAGACACTAAATTGAAAGACATTTCTTGGCATAGAGCCAAACCAGCCCGTTTCAGGCATTCCTACACTAGGGCAAGACTTCACTGTGAGCAGCAGAGCCAATGAGGAAACGCAGAACACCAGGCTCCTGGAGGGCAACTTGCTCCTAAGAGGAATGAGAGGGCAAAGATGAACCATGCCTGCCCAGTTGTCACAGCCAGCATCCCCACCGGAGTGAGTCCTGTGGCTCAGGGCTGCAGGGCACGGATATACTTCAGGACAATCCTCGCGAGAACTAAGGGTGAACAATGTTGTTCTTGTGGGCATATGCCTGTAAGTTTAAGGTTGTTTTATCTTTCTAGTTGTTTTTTCTATTAGTATGTATTGATTCTCTTTATGACTAGTACTATTTTTAACTCCCCAAAAAAACTATTTTGTGCAATTTTAAAGAAGCTATATAAGAACTTTCTAAAACCTCCTTTATGCCTGGTTTACCTTTTTTCAGCTCTTTACTTTTTTTTTAGCCTCTTGATGTCCTTACATTTTAGTTGTATCCTTTTCAAAGAGCGTACAGCTGAACTTGTGGAGGTAATTGTGGGAACTGTTGAACGAATCCATTCATTTTGTATATCTTGAAAATGTTTAAACCTATATAATGAAAGCCACTCTACCCCTCAACTAAGATCTACCAACTATTAAATTCTTGCCAAACTTGCTCTCTGTCTTCCCTTAAACACACACACATGCACACCAGCACAAAACTTCTTTTTTGACAAAAATAGATTCCTAAATATTTCAACACACATCGTCAAAGAACAAAAGCATTTTTATGTAACTACAGCACCATTACCCCACCTGGGAAGAGCAATATTAATTCAGTATTTTGCAGTATACTGTGTATATTCAAATTTTGTAATTGTCTCACATATGTGCTTTTATTCTTCTTTCAAGATGCATTCGAAATGTGTATATTGCATCTACACACTATGTCCTTTTTTTTCCACCAGCCAGTTGGTTCTTTCCCTCTCTCTCCTGCTCTCCATTATATGGTATCCTTTGCAGGGCCCTGGTCAGTTGTCTTCCCTTACATTCCACATTTTGGATTTGTCCAAAAAGGGCTATGGATGGGCACTTGGGCTATTTCCAGTTTGAGGCTATTGCTGATAAAGCTGCTGTGCGTATTCTTGTACAAGCTTTTGTCTGGACCCACCTTTTTAGTTCTCTTGGGGAAATGCCATGGAGTGGAATGACTGGGTCATATTTTTTAAATATGCAAATTTTACCAATGTGTATATGTCATTTTCCATCCCCCAAAGCAGTGTGTAATGTGCCAGTTCCCCACATGCCTCTCAGTATTTGGTATGGCACTCTTCTTAATTTTAGACATTCTGATGGGTGTCTAGTGATATCTAATTGCAAATTTTCATGTGATTATCGGCCATTAATATATATTCTTGGTAGTGTCTGTTTACTCACTTTTTCATCAAATTACTTCTATTCTTATTTATTAAATTATGAGAGTTCCTTTTATATTGTATTATGTGTGCGGGTCCTTTGTATGTAATATTTTCTCCTACCCTGGCTTGTCTTTTTACTTGCTCAAGTGAGCCTTTCATAAAGCAAAAGTTTATTTTTATGAAATCCACTTTATCAAGTATTTTTCTTTTAAGATTTGTGTTTTTAGTTTCTAAGAAATGTTTGTCTGATAAAAGGTCACAATTTTACATTTTCTTTTAGGAGGCTTATGGGTTTAGTTTTTACATTTAGATACAAGCTCCATTGTAAGTTTAATTTATGTGTGATATGAGGTAAAAGTTGAAGTCCATTGTTTTCCATGTGGTTATCTAGTTCCTGTGGTGCCATATTTTCCAAAGATGTTCCTCTCTGCATTGACTTGTCTTTGCATCTTTGTTTAAAATCAGTCAATTACGTATTTGTCTTTAATGCTAAATTCTATCTTGTCCATACTACGTGTAGGTTTACTGTTTTTGCAGTTCCAAATTTCTTGATTATTGAAAATTTATAAGGCTTGAACATCGAGAGGATAAGCCCTCAAACTTTATTCTTCTTTTTTAAGCATCACTTTGGTTTTCATTTGTATTCCTATGAAAATTTTAGAACTGCTGGGTCAGGTTTCTAAAATAGGCTGCTGGGACTGTGTGGAATGTATAGATCAGTTTGGGAACAGTTGCAATCTTAACAGTATTGAGACTTCCAAACCATGAATATTGCAAATGTTTCCATTTACATGTTGATCTTCTTTAATTTCTTTCATTAATGTTCATAGTTTTCATGTCTCAGGTGGTTTTTGTTATATTTATTCTAAAGTATGGGTGTATTCTTCACTGCTGTTATAAATGAAATTGTTTTAAAATTTCATTCTTCATTTCTTATCTCCTGGCATATAAAAATATAATTGATTTTTACATAATGACTTGTGACCACACTGGTAAATTCATTCTAGGTCCTGTTGAATTTTCTTTGTAAATAATCTTGTGTGCAAAAAAGGACAGTTTTATTTCTTCTCTTCCACATTTTGATCCTTTTTCACCTTATTGTAATGTGTAGGATCTCTAGTACAATGCTGAGTAGAAGTAATGAAAGTGAGGTCTTTGTCTTGCCCAATCATAAGGGAAACCATTTAGTCTCTTGTCATAAGTACAATAGCTGTAAATTTTCTGTAGCTGCCCTTTATCAGATTGAAGTTCTCTGATTTGCTGAAAATATTAAACATTATTCTTCTGCCTTTATCAGCTAGCATTCTTTTATAAAGAAAGCTCCCTTTCCTGTATTTCTCAGAATTTTTTTAAAATGACTTTTTGCTTGTAAATTATTTTATTCTATTTCTTGTAATATATTCCTTTCTGTTTGATTATTAAATTATCCCATATTTAGCCACTGCCCCCATGTCAAGCAAACCCTTTCCTATGATCCTATTAGTCTTTGAGGGTTTCCTTGCTTAATAGAACAATAGATGTTCCAGGTTCGCATGTAGCTTTCCTACCCTGAGGCATTATCACGCATTTCTCCAAGCAACTGTCACCCCTATTCTTGAAGAATAATATTTAGAAGCCAAGATACAGGTGTTAAGCATCCTCATTGCTACTATGGATGCCACTGTTTCTAGATACTTTATATATTTGCCCTCCTTCTCATACACACAGAGGTGGTCTAATAAAGAGATTATAGCAAAAGGTACAAAATCTCAAGAGAAAAATGTTGTTTTTTTTAATTTGCTTTGTTTTTTGAGCTCCATTGCACACAAAGCAAAATGTCTTATGTGAGTTATTAGATATAAAGGTGAGACAGGGCCTTTTATTTCTATACTTCATTTCCTGGATCCATGCATTCTGACTATAGAAAATGGCACTATATATGGTATGATCACAAAATACAGTGGATGTTTAAATTTTAACATTTATTACAGTAAAAGACCCATTGCCATTGATTCCCCTCAAAACACTCCTTCTTGCTTTGACTACACTTATCCCATCATCCTTGCCCTTTTCTCAAGAAGTTCTGGAAATCTTTCATGAATGTCTTTCTTGCACTGTCATGGCTTCCTTGATGTCCTGAATTGATTTTAAAAATTTACCTTCCATGGTCATTCTGACTTTTGGGAAGAGCCAAAAGCTGTACAGTGCCAAGCACTTGGCTTTAGCATGCACCATATTCTTATCAGACCTGGTAAAAATTTGTATAGTGCTTGCTATACCCTTGCATGATGTTGGACCCATGTGGTTCCATAACTGACCCTTTAGCATGGCATTTTATCATTCTACCAAGCCATCTGTTTATAAGCGATGGGGCATGTGCCAAGGGCTGTGAAATCTGAGACCACAGCCCATTGTCATTCTCCCTTCTCTGTAAATGCTTTTTCTAATTGGAGATGTTGTTGTAAGGACAGTCGTGATAATAAATATGGTTGTCTCTATATACATGAATGTTAATGCTGCTATTAACTATACGGGCAAACTCTGTCCAACTCCGAAACACATGTCTGTTCTTGTGAAAACAAGTCACTGCCTTTCAGTGAGAGGTGAGAGAGTTATCTCAATGCAACCAACCTGGTACCGAGCTAATGACTATTCCTGGATAATGGCATTTGGGACCCAGTGTTACCCTTTGCTGTTAGCAGGTACTGCTCAGCAGTGGTGGGAGCCATGCCATCCTTGGTGAGGGAAGTGCATGCTGATGCAGCCATGAATGATCCCCATCATGTCCCCAAGGCAGCATTGTGCAAGCACCTAGGTGACTGAGAGAGGCTGACCTTCAAGCCCTGGATGATTGTTTTCCACTTCATTACTGATCACCTCATCCACAGTGGATGCTCTTTCATAGGCAACTATCTTCATATTTTGCCTATGAGAAAAGTCCCATCCACTTTCCTCTCTCCCCATCTCCTTGTTATGTCTCCCAATTTTGGATTTTGCAAGTCCAAGTTTTCCTCTTAAACCAGTGTAAACTGATACTTCAAGCCATCTCTCCTTCCACATAAAATGGGATAAAATCAGATATATTTTCAGATGTTCTGCCCACTGGGGTGATTTACACTCACCACAGTCACACAGGGCTTTCCGGTGTGGGATTTTACTGCCACACAGAAGCCACCCATTCCCAGCCTGCATCCGTGACTATTGGGGAGACCTGTTTTAGCACTGGACATGTGATTATTTCTCCCGTTATTTAGTTATTTTGAAAATGTTCCAAAAGGTCGTAACTATGGTGAGGATGTGGCCTCAAAGGAGTGGGTACAGATGCCATCGGAATCCAAGTCATCTGCTTGTGCAATGTACTCATGTACTCTGGGCCTGCTGTAACCATTTCATATGCTGCATGTGTCCAGCTGTACTATTTAGTGGATCATAAGAATACCCAGTTTATTTTTTTGTTTTTGTTACTTTTTTATTAGTATATATTTAAAATGCATAAAATTACATTCATCTTCCAAAATGGGTACATATACAGATCATGTCTTAATGGTTTTTACTTGCTTGTCCCCTCCTTGGAGAACAATCAGTTT
This sequence comes from Fukomys damarensis, assembly GCF_012274545.1. Classification (NCBI taxonomy): domain Eukaryota; kingdom Metazoa; phylum Chordata; class Mammalia; order Rodentia; family Bathyergidae; genus Fukomys; species Fukomys damarensis. The sequence continues at coordinate 77,526,352 of NW_022900928.1, forward strand.
ATAACAAGTGTCCCTGATCATAGCTACTTGGCATATCTGATTAAGACACTTTATTTCTACCAGAGCATATCAGCAAGCCAATGGATGCTTTTTGTAGTTATTAGCAAGAGGATGGACAGCCTTATTCCAAATCCACGAGGTCTGTGCTGATTCTCTCATTCTTCTTACTAGAGGATTCATAAAGCACTCTGTCTATCTGAGATGCTTCAGTTACCCCTGGAATTGCTAGACCATAAGGCATCCATGGCAAAACAGCCCACACTGAAGTCTGGATCTGGTTTAGAGTTTCTTGGTCCAGGTAAATTTCCTGGTAGATAGGTAAGCGTGGTACACTTAAATGAAGTCTGTTTCTTTCCACATCTAAAGAGGCCCCCCCCCATGTCTCTTTCTTTGTGGAGGATGATACAAGGTACAGAGACTTGTCCCTTACTTTATAGGAGGATATTCTGACACAATCTAGGCTCATAGTTTTTTTTTTTAATTGATTTTTCTATTTCCTGAAGTTTGAGGGAGTTTATCTCCCATCTACAAGCATGCATACTTGTTTGTCTTATTAAGATGTTTAAACTATGTGGTACTTCCTGCTCCCCATATGTGATTAGCATAATGTCATCACTGTAATGTTGCAGAATAATGTTTTGTAGAATATCGAGTTTCTCAAGATCCCTCGATTCTCTATTATGACAAAGAGCAGGAGATTAACGTGACTCTGAGGAAAGACAGTGGTGTGAACTGCTGACCTTGCCACATGCAGGCTGACTGCTTCCAGTTTGCTTCTGATTATCTTTACTGATGGAAATGCAGTAGAAACACCTCCTAGGTCTACAGGTACATATCAAGCACTAGGGGATCTGTGAACTCTCACCAGTACATGTATCATGCTCAGGACAGCAGCCTAGGTTGGAATTATCACATGATTAAGTTAAGATCATCACAGTCATTCTCAAAGATCCACAGAGCTACTTCTTTTTTTTTTACCATAAAACAGGAATTTAAAGGAGAATGTCATAGGAATCACCACCCCCTGCCTTTTAAAAGTTCTTGGTAGAACTCTTCGTGGGAACTTCTTTTGGCCCATCCTCACCTAATAGCTCTTACTCCACAGGTCACATGGAGATTCTACCACTTATTTAGCATGTCTAATTTCCACTGTATAGTCAGAAGTGGAGAAATAACTGTAGTATTGCTCTTTATTTCACTAAATCCCTGGGTTTAAGATGAGTGAGTGGAATTTGAGTAAAGAGTCCACCTATCTCCAAATGGTTATAAGTACCCACTCACACCAATAGACTCTGAGGCATTTTGGAACTCTAGGAATTAGAATCAGTTTGAAGGCAGAACCCAAAGATGCCCAGAAGTTTGGGTTATTTCTTTTTCTTTTTCTTTTTTATAGACCTTTAATACAAACAAACTCAATAGCAATTGAACTCTCTCATGGGTGAATTCTCAGAGGTAGAAGGCTACAGACTGGGTCAATTTCAAACATGACTCTTTAGATGACAAATGATTATTTTTTTCTTCATAGAGATGGTGCTTAGTTTCTCCCTGGTGTGAATAACTTGAGACTGTGTTAGGTGATTTCCCGACCAGTGATGTTCCTCAGTGGTTATAGGAAGAAACTCTTTCCCTAATATGAGTCCTTCAATTTTGGCAGAGGCTTGCACACTTGTGATAGGTCGCTCCTCCTCTGTGACACTGGCAGGGTTCCTGTGCCTCTTTTGATGCTGTGTGCAAGAAGAGTTGCAGGTAAAGTCCTTTCCACATTCACTGCACCTATAGGGCTTCTCTCCTGTACGGATGAAGGAGTAGTGGCAGACAAGGTATGTACTCCACAAAAAGGTTTTACCACACTCCATGCATCTGTGGGGCTTCTCTCCACTGTGAATCTGCTAGTGCCTGGTGAGGCCTGACCTGTGGTTAAAATGCTTCCCACACCCCATGCACTCAGATAGCTTCTCTCCTGTGTGGATGCTGAAGTGGCAGATGAGGTCTCCCTTATTGCTAAAGGCTTTCTTACATTCTTTGCACTCATAGGGTGTTTGTCTGGTGTGGGCTTTTTTTGTGCAAAATGAATATGGAGTGGTGGACAAAGGCCTTTCCACACACACCGCACACATGCGGCTTTTCCCCAGTGCTGGATGCGCTGGTGCTGCTTGAGGTATGACCCTCAGAGGAAGTCTTTCCCACACTCCAGGCACACATATGGCTTCTCCCCAGTGTGTGTGTGTGTGTGTGTGTGTGTGTGTGTGTGTGTGTGTGACATAGTGGTGAATGAAGGGTGAATGCTCACCAAATCCTCTGCCACATTCGTTGCGTTGGGAAGGTTTCACTCGGTGTGAATCTGTTGGTGCCACTTGAGTATGACCACTGGTTGAAAGCCTTGCCACACTCTGAACACTGACAGGGCTTCTCTCCTGTGTGGCTGAAGTAGTGTAGAGTGAAACCTGCCTTATCTCAAAAGGCTTTGCCACACTCATTGCACATGAAGGGCTTTTCTCCAGTGTGGATCTTGTTATGCAAAATCATTGTGGAGAGGTAGGTGAAGGTCTGTCTACACTCACTGCACTTGGCTTCTCTCCACTGTGTGTATTCGCTGGTTCTGATTAAGGTGAGTCCCATGGCTAAAGGCCTTCCCACACTACAGGCACTTACAGGGTTTCTCTTCAGTGTGGACTATCTGGTGCTGGAGGAGTTGTGCTCTTGCAGAAGGACTTCCCACACTCTGCACTCATAGTACCTCACTATCGTGTGAATCCACTGATGGTGAAGGAGAGAGCTTTCCTTCTTAAACAGTTTCCACATTCCTTGCATTTAAAGGGATTTTTTTCTCCTTCATGTTCCAAGTGATCTGAAGCTGATCCACAGGAGTCACAGATATATGAAGCTGGGTATGAAGAGATGTGCTCCTGCACAGACTTTGAAATCACATTATCATCTGACCCCATGCCACCAAGTCCAGGTCATCTATTCCCAGGAATCTTCTCCCTTGGGACCTCTGTCCCTAGTCTCAAGAATCCTTGCAACTCACAAGGCTCATTCTGATCCCAGTGCAGCCCCAAGAGGGTGTTCCCAGAGACTCCTACTGTCTGACAGTCATGGAGCAAAACTCCCTCAGGCCAGGCCTGGTAAGCAGGAGTGGGCTTTGTAGTGTTAGGTTTTGTGCTGTTAACTGAATGAAAGCTTTGGGAAACAACTTCTGTAGCTGTCCATCGATCCTTGCTAAGGGCCAACTGGTACATAAGCTCTAACTTGGACAAAGGACAGCCCATAGCATTCAAAAGTCCAGAGGTTTCCAGCATCACCTCCCAGAATAAGGTCCTCTTGGAAAGGTCCAGCTGCTCCCACTCCTCCTGAGTGAATCTCACAGCCACATCTTCAAAGATCACAGCGGCCTGTGTCACCACCATCGTGGACACCAAGGGCAGAGGGACTGGCGACCTCCAACGTCCCCCCAGGCCAGGCAGGTGACCTTGGTGGACGGACCTGTTCCCGGTTTCACTTTCCTCCATGTAAAATGCCTACAAGGCACAGGGCACCGCTGGCAGCTGGTGGAAACTTTGGGTGGATTCCTCCCAGCCTCGCCTGTACCTCCCTCGACCAGGAGCCAGCACTCAATCGAGGTTATTTCTGTTTCATTAGTGCTCAGTCATTGTAGTAAGTGAATACCAGTTTCTGAAGAAAAGATTCAGAAAAATATTGACAGTATATTGTGTTACAACCTTGAAGGGCCCTTTCCCAAAGGGACTCCCTTTCTCTTCAGTCCAGAGACTCTGTCTGAAATTGGGTGAGAAGTTGTGATACCTCCAGTACAGTGCCCACCAGACCTAAAATATGTCTACACATTTTATTTATACTTTATTTCACTGTCTTTATGCCATTCAATTTCTCTGAGACCTTGATTAGTTTGCCATAATATAGATCCTTACAAGTAAACATATAGATTGCTCTTCTGTCTTAGCCTGTTTGGGCTGCTAGAACAAAGGGCCTTATACTGGGTGGTTTAAAAACAACTGATATTTGTTTCTTATAGTTTTAGAGTCTGCGAGATCCAACATCAAGGCACCAGCAGGTTCATTTCTGGTGAGGACCAGCCTTCATGGATGATGCCTTGTCACTATGTCCTCAACCATGGGAAGGACAAGGGGACATGTGGAGCCTTTTTTTAAAAATAAGGGTGGTAATCCCATTCCTCAGGACTGCACCTGCATGGCCTAATAACCTCCAAGATCTCCTAATATCCTCACCTAGGACTTTCTTGGGGTGACTGGGCAAGTCTCTTGTGTTAGGTCCATCTTGACATTCTCATATCCTGAGCCTTTTGATTCTTTTCTCCATATTATTTGTCCTAGGTTTTTGCTATTTGAGTATGGTCATGAATTGTAACCTGTTTGGAATACATAATCCCAGGTACATCCACACCTACAGAATAGGCATTTTTGACAGGACCACCCAGTGATTCTGCATGTTATATTTTGAGAAGCTCTGTTGTAAACATTCATAAAGTTTAGGCTCCGTTATGCACCATTTCTAAGTTTCAGATTCCATATATTAATTCTAAAATCCCAGCTGGCTGCTCTACTACTCATAAATTTAGCTTGATCTAATCTTATAGTATGTTTTCCTCGGTCTCAAACCTTCAATCCCATTCTGCTTGCAGGGAAACAAACTCATTAAAACAAGACCTGGTGGAGAGAAAATACAGGGTTAGAGCCACTCTGAAGGTATGCAACATCTCGGCAGATACATTTTTGTAGGGCTCTTTACAACATAAATAATTTAATCTCAAAATGTATTTCAAAAGTCATAGGCATATGTGAGTTGAAGTAATTTAACTTTTGGAAACATATTGAAATAACATAGACTTTCCTGCCTCTGCAGTTCCCTAAACATAACAAATTAGATTTATTATCTAATGCTGGTTTCATCATCACTCACAGTATTGCCTCATCCACTGTGGTGCCCCTGCACATGAGCTTCCAAGGACTGGTAAAATTTGTTACTGTGCATTATTAAAGATGCCCAAAGTATGACTTTATCCAGAGTATGCAGTATAATGATGATACTGTGTTTTTGGCCTCATTGTGTTTACCATTCAGAATTTATGTGAACATAAAATAGCGCTTCATCCGGTCATGTCTTGAGCTGTTCAGGTCTCTCTCACTGCCTACCCAGAATGCCATTTCTTTCACTGTTGAGCATACCCTTTCCCTTCACACATGCACTCTCCACACCCCCAGGGGAAGAAGAGACAAAAGGCCATGGGAAGAGTGGAAAAGGAAGTCCCATTTGTATATGGAACATCTGTCCCCCCAACGCCTGGTTTCAGACTGCCCTGGTAAGAACATGACACACCTTCGCAGAAGGTTTTCTCTCTCACATGGCTTTAGAGTCCTTGGCTTCATTCCCAGCTGAGCCTCCAGCAGCTCCACCTGCACTGTCAGCTTTAGGGCTCACAGCTCCAAGATTTCAGGGCTTTTGTTTTCTTTGTCTGTTAGTTTGTACTACCTAAAGACTTCCTTGTTTAAACTTCTGAGGTCAGCTCTGCTTTAAAAGTTTTAGGTATATGTAATCTAGAATTTCCAGGAATTTGTAGTGAGAGAGATATCTAGTTGTCTCACTCTACTAGGTTTCCAGAATCAGGATACTTCATTATCTTTATGTTTCAAATAAACTCAATTGAATGCATCTCAGTTTATCAGGCATTTATTGAGAAACTGAAAAGTGCTAATCTATTGCTAGACATTGGAGATCAAGAGCTAAATAACACTCAGCTTCTGCTTTTAAGGAATACCCTCTTAAATGGGAGAGACGGACACATTTTAAATTTTAACATATTTGGTAAGTCATGTCCAATTTACAGAATAAGCAATTGAGAGACTGCATGGAAAAGATACACAAAAAAAGGGCAGATACCCATAAATGAAGATTTGATTAAGCCATTAGGAGAGCTTGCAATAGTGTTTTCAGGTGAGAATTCCTGGCATTTTTAGAAAATCGTTTTCATTTTTCTAAATCCTGAATTTAAAAAAATAGCTGAAAAGTGAGACGTCCATAATTCTCCTGTGAGAATTAGCTTAACCCTTAACAAAAAGACATTTCTGATTCAAAGGAATCTACTGATATCAGTTTAAAAGCAAATGAGTTGCTGCTGATGTTTCTGGAAACTACAGCAGAAAGAAGTATGTAAGAAAGACACGGCCACAATCTAATCAGACTTTCTTACAGGTATGACAATGGTGTAAGTGATTTTTTGTGACCCTATGTGCTAGTAACAATAAGTCATTCTTGCAAATAAAATAAATATCAGTAAGTTCACACAAATAGTATACATTATACAAATCCTTTGAGTAGCTTGCCAAGAAATAATAAGTTTTGGAAGCAAAACAAATTCTTAAATGGGAATTTTGCCATGCAAATCTGTGGGTGTGTCATTAACCTTGTTAGAAGATATGAAATGTTACATTACTTGACAATTACTCAGTGTTTGTTGACATTTTCTAATGTTTGAATATTCACCATACACACCAGTTCTTTTCAAGACTTTTAATGAAAAATATACAGAGAGAAGAGTAGATCAATGTTGTTGCATAATGTTTTAATATGAAACCAGAAAGTGAGACAGGGTCTCACTATGTTATCCAGGCTGGTCTTGAACTCATAGGCTCAATTGCTCCTCTTGCCTCAGCCTCCCAAGAATCAGCAACTGCAGGTGTACCACCACACCTGGCTTATCGTCGCATTTTAATCTTTTTTCCCCCCAGTACCAGGGATTGAACTCAGTACCTCACATTTGCGAGGCAGGCATAGTGCCACTGAGCTACATCCCCAGCCCAATCTTTGCATTTTAAAAATGACCTTCATTTGCTACTTATTTTGCTTTAATGTTCCCCCTCTTCTAATGTTTTATATTATCAAATGTATATATCAGAGGTCAACTATTACTTGTTGTTGAAATATACAGTTCTGTCACCACATTTTTGTTTATTATAGCAATGGCTAAATATTTATTACATCTTTTTCTTTCTCCTCAGAACAATCTCTCAAATTTTCAGTATACCCTATTGCAAAGAAAAAAAACACTGTTCATTATTTATTATGAACAATCATAATTTTAAAACACAGAAGCAAAGTGTTATAAAAATATAGAGCAGTTTATAAATTTACAAATTCCATTTCTTAACTACATCACAAAGACTAGTATCTGTTAAGAATCTGGAATCACTATCCTATACTAAGGTAGCAATAGGTGAAATGGATAGGAAAGAATAGATTAGAGAGGTCTTTAGGTGGGAGAATCGGCAGGTTAAGGTGTTTAACTATGAGGAATAGGAGAGAGAAAAGTGCCTAGAATAATGTCTGGGCATCCATTTGCTGAGTTGGTTGTTAAAGGCTAAGAAGTGTGAGGTGGTGAGGGACTCAGTGAACCTCGCTGAGAATTTGAGAACATATGAGGGTCAGGAGGACTGGGCGTTGATGTCCTCCAGTGTCCAGGGCTCACAAAAGGGTATATTCTGGATGAGAAGCCTTGAGACCAGTCCACAATAAATGGGAGTTAAGATCGTGGGCATGTCGATGTCTGTTTCCAATGATTGGACTTGTTTAATTGACCTCAAATGTAACAGAAAAGGCAGGTGTTTGGAAGCAACATGAGATAATTGTTTTATAGATTTCTCAGACTTACCCATTACCTTAAGTCATTTTGGCAAAAAAAAAAAAAAGTGAAAGCTGATTATGTCTTTTAGCCTCCAGAACTTTTAAAGTTACAAATATATGTACTTCAAAAAGTAAAGAAGAGAGCCGCCATCGCTCAAGCGCCAGGAAGGTAGCCACGTGGGAGCCCCTGAACCCCCATAAACTAAGCCCCCACCCCTGCACTCTCAGACCTCCTGACTGTGCAAGTCTTTGGACCCACTCTGCAAAGACAGAGGTGCTCATCAAGGGTATTTTTCTGAGTTCCCAACTTTGAACATCTTTAAAGAAAGGGTTGGGGGGAAACCTGTAATAGAACATTGCAGAGTTCAACCATTCAGAAGGATGGGGAACTCAATCTGGGCCTTGCAGCCCGAGGTCAGTCAGCATCATGGGGTTCAGCAATCAGCTAACTGAGATCAGGGGTCTTGCATCCTCACTCTGTCTGAGCCATTAAATGGTTAATATACTATATTGAAAAGTTTGTTCACTGCAGATATGTTCTGGACTGCTTCTTGATTTCAATTTAATTCAAATGATTTAAGGGCGATAGACTAGTGACTACCACAGGTGGTCAGTGTCCAACTTGTGCTTGATCTTAATGTGTTGCTGATTGTATCAGTTGGGGTAAAGCATTGCCATTGAATTGATGAGCTGTTTTCTCTGATGTTATGAAGATAAGAATGTCCGTGGGTCATTAGAGACACAGAAGCTAGGGTGCAACTATATCAGGAAGATTTGGGTGATAATCCAGAGATTAAACCAAGGACAGTCCAACAACAAAA
>NW_022900928.1:77535589-77536109 GCF_012274545.1 Fukomys damarensis
AGTAAGAGAAAAGAAACAAATCACATACAAAGGAAAGCCCATCAGAATCACAGCAGACTTTTCAACACAAACCCTTGGGGCAAGGAGAGCCTGGAATGAGATATTTCAAGTACTAAAAGAGAACAACCTCCAACCTAGACTGATGTATCCAGCAAAACTCTCTTTCAAAATGGAGGGGGAAATAAGACACTTCCACGACAAAGAACACCTGAGAAACTACATGAATACCAAACCAGCACTACAAGCAATTCTGAACAAGATCCTAGAAAAAGACAATGAAGGCAACAACACCATGAGGCCCAACAGAGAAAATCAAATAGGCAAGGCAAGAAATTAAAAGGAGATGAAAAAGTAAAAAGAGTCAACAAAAGGCCAATAACATGTCAATAATAAGTCAGTACATATCAGTTATAACCAGCAATGTCAATGGCCTCAACTCACCAATCAAGAGAAATAGACTGGAAAAATGCAATAAGAAGCAAAATCCAATAATAGGTTGTATACAAGAAACACACCTAGT
>NW_022900928.1:77537257-77552467 GCF_012274545.1 Fukomys damarensis
CTATAATAGTACACAGGATCCTAATGAGATAATTAATAATGTGAAATAGGAAGTAAAGGGCTAAAGGTGTAAGGAAAGTGGGAAGGGTGGGGGAAAGGTAATAAGGGAGAGGAAAAAAATATGAGAAACTGAAAAAATGGAAATAAAGTGTTTGTAAATGGGGAGGGGAAGAGGGGGTGAAGGGAGGGCAGGGACAAGGGGAAAAATGAGAATCAAGACCTCTTATGTAAAGGTACAGAATCCCAATGATGAATGTAACTGTATTTGTATACCTAGGTTGTACCAATATCCTTAATAAAAAAGCAAAAAAAAAAAAAAAAGCAAAGGAGAAACAGTTTTTGGTTTTACTTTAAATTAAAACCAAAATTTTAGAGAAGGAAGAAGTCATCTTCTTTCCCCCTTCTTTTCACTTTACTTACAACATTTATATACAGATGGAAGGGTCGCTTAAGAAAATAAGTTAAAGCAAGTAGGAAAATTACTCGGTACAGATAGAGATCAAGAGAGTCCAGCAGAACCACTGTGCTACATTAATACAAAATGGTAAACTTGTGTGGTACAAGGACCTCATCTAATGAACTGAATGTCTGTGGCCGTTTTCTGGCAATGGATCTTAGAGTTCAAGGCAAAAGCTCTGAGTCAGAAATATGGAAGTCTGAATCTTACCTTCCCTGCTTCCAAGCTATGTGACCTTAGGTAAACTATGTAATCCCTCTAAACTTCGGTTTCCGCATATGTAAAATGAGTCACCCTTGCTTCACCCATTCTCAAAGCCTTTGCCATTCATACACCTCAACATTTCTTATTGCTGCTAACTTCAGTCTCTCCCCACCACTAGGATCCATGTCCAGGCTGTAGACATCTCTTCTAAAGACCAACTGAACACTCTCCAAGTTGACCTCTCCACATCAGTCTTGTGCTCTTGAAATTCATTCTTGATCCTTCAACCAGAGGGATGGCTTGAAATCAAAAGTCTGATCATGTCACTGTACTACTTCAAATCCTTCAGTATCTCCCCTTGCTCTTAGATTTTACCACAAACACTACCACCCACAATGGAGGGCTTACAACAGTCTCTGAGCCATCTCTGGCCTGTGGCCTTTTGTGCAATGTGAAGAAAACCTCAACCTCCTCTGCTCCACAGGAGCAGAGTCTCTCCATATAGGACACTTTAAGTCTCTCCCCTAGCCCTAAGGAGTTTACAAAGTTCCTAATTCCAGCGAATGTGTTCCATGACACAGTGTACATGTGTCATCATGACACACCACACAATCCATTACACCTGTCTACTTGTCCCTGTCTCCAACTGGACACCTCAGGAGCAGTTAGCACATCTGTTTGGCTCATGGTGGCATCCTCCACCATTGGCAAGTACTTAGGGAATAGTCAGTGCTCAAAAATACTTGTTTCATGAACCAATAAACTAAAATCAAACCTCTCATTTCCTGTGTTTCCACCCTTGAAACATCCAGGCCTTACTCCCTGCTCGCTGTGCCTACCAGACAATGACTGCATAATGCTGAACTTAGATTTTTAGTTGTTTGCTGTTTGACAGCTTGCTGTTGGTATTATAGATCCTGGACTATACTTGTGCTCAGAAACATTTATATGGTCCTAAACCAAGCAATATCTCAGGCCAAACTGTGCATCATAGTACCATTCATATAAATATAATACATATTTCATGTAAAAGAATTGTATCTTCTATGTACTTTTACTTATATAGAACACATATTTATATGCATTTTCATTTATTTAAATTTTATCATATACATACCATGGTAGATTATATAAATATAAATAATGTATGTGGTTGTTTTACACTACATTGATTTATATCTTTTCATTCTTCCATTGGATCAATCTTTGACTTTTGTTTTTATAATAAATATAGATGGCCCTTTGGTAGTTTATTTCAATCTATGATTTATATGTTCTTTTTAATTTGTATGAATTTTTAAATAATTACTTTTTTAGTGAGGGTTTTATTAGGACAATAGAAACTAGTTTTTCTTCCAAGTATGAAAAGTTTTAAGATAGGATAGTCAGATTTCTCTCATCATCACAAAAATGAAGGCCAGGAAGCCAGCATTAATACTATCATCCTGGAGCCCAGAAGCATGTGACTCTCAGCAGCTCACCAGGTAAACTGCAAAGTTGATGAAACTCTCAGATGCTCCTCCCATCATCTGGCTCAGCCTATAGCACAAGACAGGCAAACCTCAAAAGCTTATCTGAAAGCTGCTTTGAACCTCACTCTTAATTGGCATCTGTGTGTGACTGCCTGTGGAGAGCACTGGTCTCACTTTCTCTTCCCCTTCCCCAGTGAATGCTTCTCATTGGATCTTTCCTGGAACTTCAAAAATACAATACTGGAGACATTAGAACGATGATCTTCACTAGTTCAGTGCACAGTGCTCACTAAGAAAATCAAAGATATTGGTGATATTAAACATAGATTCCTTGTTCACTGGGTACAAATGCCCATTTTCCTAGAAAAATCACCAAAACTAAATAGTTATGCACATTCAATGGAGTCGACACAATGAGTGCTACAGCTGCAGCTGAGCTGTTAGCAATACTTTTTTATGATTTAGTGGACAGATGAAGCTCATTCTTGTGTGCTACACATAACCCATTGAAAACAACAGGCTTCTACAAACCTGGGGAAACCCCAGAACAGCCTTGCGCTCTCAGATTTTGATATTGGCAAAGGGGATATACGTCAAAGTGATCTAAACTAAATCAGATTTCCCAGTAGAAATTAAGCCACGTTCATTACAAGCAGCCTGAAGACCAACTTTTATAGAAAATAACCACAAGTGCCACTCTTAGCTAAACTCAAATTGTAAATCTGTGTACCCATTAACACAAGTCTTAAAAAATGTGAAATGGGGAAAAAATGAGAACCAAGACCTGTCATGTAAAGGTACAAGATCCCAATGATGAATGTAACTGTACTGTATACCTAAAAAATACCAATAAACTCAATGAGAAAAAAAATGTGTAGATGCCACAGGACAATATAGAATCCAACTGCTAAAGGGTAATAATTAATTAAACTGCTGATACCCTTTAATGATTTTTGATCATTAATCTATCACAATAGATGGAAAGCGAAATTACTTTTGTTCACAGAATCTTTGGGTACCTTCTGATACGACTCTTTGAATAGATCTTTGAGAAAACTTAGGAATTTGTGAAGATGTTTTGAGAAATCCAGGGATGTATGCTTGCCAGTATAAGTCTTCTTATAGTGAGCATGTGCATACCAAGCAACACACCACTGGTCACATAATTCTAATCCTGTGTTTTTACTTTCTTAACTGCTATTGCCTAAGGACTAGATTCTACCTTGTACTGTGTTCTTATGGTACGCATTATATGTGTGTGTGTTTGTGTGTTGCACACTTTAACCTTTATTTGCACTGAAATCTGTCTTTTATTCCTCATTACATTGTCACACTGTGGCAAGATCTCCAGGACTGGACCGGAATAGTAGCCAAATCACTAATATCAGTAGGTTGATCCTGAGTCCAGAAGAAATCTTTTTGCAGTTACAATTAATTTAATCCACCAAAGGGGAAATATATTTTTCATTTAAAAAGAGTGAAAGAACAGTTTGAATACTTGTGATTAAAGAAGCTGCATTTTTTAACCCCTTGAGTGTACTAGTCAGTCCATAGAAGTCCAAATTCAAAATCTTATTTAAAAATCATTGCCCTGTTCTAAACATTTCTGGAATTCTTCTTTGTGAATCATCTTTAGAATTGATATGATCCAGGTGATGATGTTCATTTTTATGTTGACAAGACAATTTCCATTTGTCTGCTGCCTTTCTGTTCTTCCTGACTGTCTCTCCTCCTTTCCACTTGGCTGAAATTCAGATTTTTCCTTCTACTCTACTGTCTTCATGTTGAAACTAAGTAGGAAGGATTCTGTGGTGCTGGTGTGAGTACCAGGGAGCTGGAGTGGTGGAGCCAATCTGAGGCTGCCCAGAAAGGGAAGGAAAGTTTAGATGTGTGTCAAGCCGTGTGATGACAGACTACTGCACTGAGAAACAGGTTGCTTGTCCTCCCAGAGTTAAAGGTAGGCAGACTTTACCAGGTCTCTGGACTTCAGTGCTCCTGTCTGTGAATAAGTGGGTAGGTGTAGTTAACCCTTTTCTCCTAATCTAATAACTTACAGCTGTGATATCTGTCTGCTTGTTGCAGGAACACAGTATATATAAAACTTACTAACAATAGAAATAGGTACTAGAAGCCAGCACAAATTTAGGCAGAGAGAGAAAATTTAACAAATCCAGTTTAATAGTATCAGAAAAGCTTGTGTTTGGCTGGATACATACCAAGAAAGTCTTATGGAGAAAATGGAATCTCTGGAGAAGTCTATAGAATGTGAGAAACAGGATGAACTTGGCACTCTCTCAGTGTAAATGGCCAAATATTATAAAGTTCCAAAAAGTATTGGTCCCCATTAAGTGAGCTCTTCCAACTGCCTTGTCTTCTCTCTTGCACTACATCTCCCCGTGGCCATGCTTCTCCTTTGTTGACTTCTTGGTCTTCTCTCCAGCCTGGAACCTTTCCTAACCAACTGGCAGGGCCATGATGATTCCTCCTGCTGAAAGTACTGCCCTGGGATCGAAATGTACGCTAGGATGTGATATCAATATTTGACTCAGTTCTGTTGAAAGCTGCCCAGGATCTGTTTCCCCATAGACAGCTGCTGCTGTTTAATAGAGGATGAGCTCATAGAGGAAGGTGTCCCAAGTGGCAGGATAAATATGACTTGTATTAACCAGATATCCAAAGTCCCAACAAGTTAAATAAGCAAATAAATAAGTAAATTTCAGCTAAATAAATAAACAAAGGTCTGTATTTTAAATTCCCAGGTCAATGAGGTCACAGAATAATCTAGAAGGAACAAAGCCAAAGAATGTGCTGTAAAATACAGCAGTAATAATTTACTTACCAAAGGAAAGAGAAAAACAAATTCTAGACTTTGTGCCCATAAAATGATGAGTATCTCACTGATATTAAATAAAATATGTATTTTTTCACTACTCACTCTTGTGTGTTCATTTCCTTTCCAGTCAGCTATATCATGTGGCTCACAGAAGATCAACTTTAAGTTACATCCCCTAGTTTTTGTTTCTAATATTAGCGCACCTAAGAGCTTCCTCTACAGAAATCATAGAGGCACCACTGTTAGGATTCTGGGGAATGCTCACTGTGCATACTGTCTGGCTTTAGCAACTCAGGTGTTGGTGCTGTTAGGGTACCAGGCTGTTAAAATTGGAGTTGTCTTTTCCTCTTTATACTATCAAACAACATAACCCCTAGGGCTGGTGGAAGCCTCCCTGAAGCTGGGTGATGGAGCAGGAACTAGGAAATCCCCCCAGTGAGCTCAAGATTCCTGCCAGCAAGGGGACATTGACTGATGGAGCTCTTCCTCTGATTCAGCTTATGGTGTGGGTACAGAACCACTGTTTTCTCTGCCTTTCCTCTTAGGAGGGCATGTTGCCTCGTGGGAATTTACTCCAGGCAGAGAGAGTAGCAAGGCCAGCACTCATTGTTCATGAGCACTTCAGAGCCTCAGCCCTTCTCCAGTGATTTACAATGTTTGATTTCTCCCTGAGACAGAGGAGTGCTCTGTAAATCAAGCCCATCTTGGTTTGTCAAGTCCGTGTGAGTGTTTGCTGAGTCCTCAAGTCAAAAACAAGTTGGGACAGTGTGGAGACTTTGGCAAAGGCCTGGCTCCCCCCTCTCTAGCTTCCCATTTTGATGAAACAATCCTAGGGTGAGGTTGGCCCTAGGAATTATTTCTCTGACTCATATTCCCTTTGCTCTTTTCACACAGTCAGAATGCAACAACTCTGAGTACCTCATAGCCCTGGGCAGAGAAAGAGGCCAGGGTTGAGGCAAAGCCCTGCTGTGGCCCACTCCCAAGACTGAAAAGACAAACAGGGAGGTGTCTCTCCCAAGCTGATTTCTTTCATCACCCCAAGCTATTTGGGGACACCATTGCCACATATTTCATGAAGAAGCCTTAAACTGGTTCTAACTTTTGAAAATGGGAACAGGCCTATTTAAGATCCATGTACAGAACTGACACAGAATGAAGCCAAGCAAAGAGGGAGGCTGGTTTGGTCTCTGCCTTTATTGAGAAGTGAGGGAGAAGCTGCATCTCCAGAAACCTCAGGCAACATGAAAGATGCGGATCCTGACCCCCTGAAGAGCAGCTGAACATTTCATCCCATATTTCCTTTTGGATAATCTGATTCAACAGACAGTTACTCTGTTGGCATTGAGGTGCAAAGATGAAAAGACATAGAACTCCCCTTCAAGAAATTCAAAAGCATCTTTGGTTAAATCTGCAAGCAGAGTTCTGTGGAGTGTGGTTTTTCCTTTCTCTGGGCACATGTGGTGGCACACACAGATACTTACTCCAGAACACAAGCTGTATGGCTATGTATCTCCATTCATGACTGGGATTGCAGGACTGTGTCAGGTGGAGCATGAGGCACTCAGCCAGCACTGAGAATGGGAGCATTTGCACAAGGGCCATCTGGGCTCTGCCCCTTTCTCATGGCTCCCTAAATCTGAAACCAAAAAGTGGGTTACGAGGCCTGGAAAAGACACAGACAGCACACAGCCTCTACATGGGACTTCACCTGTGTCTCACATGCTGGAGAACACAGAAGACATCTGTTACATGTCCACAGCTTGTGATTCCCACAATCTCTGCCACACAACTTGGCTGGCCCTCTATCTGTCTATATGCTAGAAATTCTTTGAATAAAATGTACAAATCAGGTTTTAATGGAAAAGTGAATTTGGAGAATATTAACATGCTGCTGCTGGGGGCGTTCGTTCTCTCATGTATTCATTTATTATGCTTAAATTTTAGAATTGTTTTTTCATGTTGTTGTCATAGTTAGATCTGAAGTATCTCCCTAAGACGCACAGTGAAAACCTTGGGCCCCAGCACCATGGTGCAGGGTGGAAACTTGAAGAGGTAAGTCCTACTGAGAGCTCTTAGGTCACTGGGCGCCTGTTCTTGAAAGGAAATGGTACAGGGCTCCAAGCTCTGCCTTTTTCCCTTTTGTGTTCCAGCCATGAGATAATATTCTATACTCTGCCACAGGCTCCCACCATGATGTGCCACCTCAACACAGACCCAAAGGCTACAAGGCCAATTAATCACAAACTCAAAACTTTAAGCCAAAGTAAACATTTTTATCTTATAAGTTGATTTATCTTGGGTATTTGTTACAATAACAGAAAGTTGGCTAACACAGATGTCTATTGTGTGTAAATAGGTTGGTACAAAAGTCACATATGTGCAACAGGTGATGATAAAATGTATCTGATCTCAAGGAGTTTGCCCTCCGTGAGAGACTTGAGTTAATCAATTAACAAAAATACAAAGACAAATGATGGTGGTGCTCTAATAAAAATATATTAAGATTTTTAGTATTTGGTTCTGCATGTGAGGAGCTTGGAAGTTGCCACTCACTCCTAGCAAGAAGTTAAAAGCAGAATAAATGAAAATCAACCACTTTTCTTAGATCTGTATGAGACATAAGGTCACAAGGCAAACCTCTGCCCCTAAATTGGAGAGATGAATGGGTAGAAACAGAGAATCACATTCTACCAGAGCAGAGACCTCTACAAGAAGCCAGCACCCAACTGGGGGAATCTAAACTATAATCCACAAATTGCTGGAGGTTCATTGCATTTAAGTGTGAGAGTTAAAATGCCAGGGGATCCTAGGAAAAATGGATACATATTGAAGATATACTCCTAAGTGAAATAAATAAGGCACACATGTGTAAATATCGAATAGTTTCTCTGGTGTGAATAATCTGCAATAATACATAAGATCCTAATAAGATTACTGACATTGAGAAATGGGAAGAAAGGAGCTAAAGATGTAGGGAAGGTGGGATGGGTAGAGGAAGGGGAATAAGGGAAAAGAAAAAAATGTGAGATAATGAAAAGATGGAAATAAAATGTTTATAGATGGGGAGAGGAGGGGGGTGAAGGGAGGGCAGGGACAAAGGGAAAAATGAGAACCAAGACTTGTCATGTAGAGGTACAAGATCCCAACAATGAATGTAACTGTACTGTATCCCTAAAATGTACCAATAAACTCAATTAAAGCTGAAAAAAATAAAATAAAATGCCAGGGGACCCAGACACAGAAGGCCCAGACTTTTGTCAATTTTACCTCCAGGAGCTCAACCAGTTTCTCACAGTAAATATTGGAGAAAGAATCTCCTCATGAGGAGAAAAAGAAAGGAACCATTTTGAAACAGAAGAGAGCACTCTGTACTTAACAAGGTCTCTGCTCAGGAAAAACTAGTTAATCAGAGTCTAACCTGCAGAGATTTTATCAGAGCCTAACTGACCTGTGGGTTCCAGTGTGCTCGAGCCATCCTATTTCACCTGAGCAGGGGAAGAGATGAAAAATCATTTGTGAAGTCCACAGCCAAGAAGTGCAGGATCACTGACAGAATGAATTAATCATAGGTCTGTCCAATGCTTCCTTCCTCCCTTCCACATTCTACCACCACACAACAGAAGGCAATTCCTTTTTCCCGGTGTGTTATGTCCAACAACCAAGAAACACTTAAAAAGCATGCTAAAAGGCAAAATTCACACTTAAAAAGACAGAGTTAGCACCAGAATAAGACATGGCAATGTCAGACAGGGATGTTGGAGCTATCAGGGTTAGGATTCGCAATAGCTATAATTACTATGAAAAGGGTTCTAATGAAGAAAGTAGACGACAAGCAAGAACAAATAGGTAATGTAAGGTAGGAAGTCTAAGAAAAATAAAAACAAAATATTAGAGATCAAAATGCTAAGATTGGAATGAATAATTATTTTTATGAGCTTAAAAATAAATAGACTGGACCTGTCTGAGGAAAGAATCTTATAAAACTGAAAGACAACCTGGGGGAAAAAAGGGACTGGAAAACATTACAGAGTATCTAAGAACCCTGAGACAACTGAAAAAGGTGTAGAATGCACATCAAAGACTATCAGAAGGGAAAGAGCGAGAGGAACAGGAATAGAGGAAAAATAATGCCTCATAATTTCCCCAAATTAATACCAAGACCAAAGACTCAGAAAATACAGGGAGTACCAACCAGCATAAATGGAATCCCTCTTAGAAAAAAACAAAACAAAACAAAACAAAAAACTAACAAAAGCCAAAAGATACAAAAAGAAAGGCCAGAGGGCTAGGGATTTAGCTCAGTGGTTCCACCGCCTGCCTCACAAGCACAAAGTCCCAAGTTCAATCCCCAGTACCAAAATAATAGTAATAATAATAATGATGATGATGATGATCATGATCATGATGCTAAAATAAGACAAAAAAAGAAAAGATTAAATATGAAAGTGACCAGAGGGGAAAAACATTTTATATAGAATAAAAAACATTTGACTTTTCAAAAGCCATGTAAATTGAAAGTTATTCAGGTGTAAGGCATGAAAAAGAGAAAAACACACTAACCTACAATTTTGTGACCTCCAAAACTTAAAAGTGAAGGAGAAATTTTGAGTGAATTTGTGACTACCTTGCAAGAAATGTCCCCAAGATGTTCTTTAGAAAGAAAATGCTATATAGGTCAGAAACTCAAATCTACACAAAGAAAGAGCCTCAAAAAATGGAGATTAACAAACCTTTTATTCTTCTTATACTCAGTTTATCAAACAGATTTGCATTTGTTCAAAATAATAGTAGCAATAAAGTATTTGATTGTTGTACTGTATGTATTAATACATATATATGTGCTCACATATAAGTGAAATGAATGGCAACAGTGATACAGGAACAGAAGGAGGAAATTAGGACTATTATTTTATTAGTATAAGATGCAAAATATCAGTGAAACAGTATTGTATTACTTGAAAGTGGACTGTATATTGCAATCTTTAAGGAAAACACTGTAAATAGCTTTTAAAATTCCGATATGCTACTAAAAGAGAGAAAATGAAATAATTAAAAATATCTAATTAAAATTTTAAAATGCACAGACAAAAAAATAAAAGCAAAATAGAAAACTGTAACAAATGTGGTAGATATTATTCCAACTATATCAATAATCACTTTGAACATCAATGATCTGAATGCACCAATTAAAAAAAAGGTTATCAGAGTGGATCAATGTGGATCAAAGATTATCAGAGTGAATCAAAATGCTCAGAAAACCAGCATGCCCTGGGTGTGTAGCTAAGGCAAACAGTAGCATTCATAAAACTTTGGGTTTGTTTCCCAGCCTGAAAAGAAAAAGAAAAAGAAAGAACAAAAAAGAGATCCAACTATATGTTGTCTATAAGAAATTAACTTTAAATATAAAGACACAAATTAAAACTAAACACATAGAGGGCCAGGGATTTAGCTCAGTGTTTCCACCACCTGCCTCACAAGCACAAGGTCCCAAGAGTTCGATACCTAGTACAAAAACAAAAACGCATGGAGAAAGGTACATTAATCAAAAGAAAACAGAAATAGCTATATTAGTTTCAGACAGCAGACTTCCTCCGAAGGAAATTATGAGAAATAAAAGTCAATACATAATTATAAAGGGGTCAATTCCCCCTAGAAGACATAATAATCTTACCGTGTATGCACCTAACAACAAAGGGTCAAAATGTGTGGAGCAAAAATTGATAGAACTGTAAGGAGAAATAGAAAAATCTATTATTAGACATTTCAACACTTCCCTCAAAAATGGACAAAACTAGGAGGCAGAAAATAACTGAGCATAGTTTAACTCAACAATATCATCAATCAACCTGCTATAATGGATATTTATAGACTGCTTCATCCAATAACAATATAATACATATAATACAAATTTTTCTTAAGTTCTCATGGAAAATCCAACAACATAAATCACACCTTGGGCAGCAAAGTACTCCTTAACCCTTCCTTTCTTTCTTTCTTTCTTTCTTTCTTTTTTTTTTTTTTTTTTTTTTTTTTTTTTTTTTTTGCCTTTCTTTTTTGGAGATGGGATCACACTATGTTATCCAGGCTGGTATTTAAATCAGAGGCTCATCAATCCTCTGGCCTCAGGCTCCCAAGTAGCTGGGACTACAGATATGTGCTAATATGCCTGGCATCCACACCTGCACAGATATAAGAGAATAGAAATCATACAGTCTGTGCTCTCACTCTACAATGAAATTAAACTAGACTAAGAGACAACCTACAATGTCGGAAAAAGGTTTACCAGCTGCTCCTCAGACAAAGGACTATTATCTAGAATATATAAAGAACTCAAAAAAATCAGGCCCCCCAAATGCAAAGACCCAGTTCAAAAATGGGCATCTGAAATGAACAGACATTTCTCAAAGAAGTAAAAGCAGCAAATAAATATATGAAAAAATGTTCATCATCACTGGTCATTCAAGAGATGCAGATGAAAACAACACTGAGATTCTACCTCACCCTACAAAGAATGGCTGCTATCAAGAAATCAACCAATAACAAATGCTGGAGGGGTTATGGGGAGAAAGGAACCCTTCTCCATTGTTGGTGGGAGTGCAGACTGGTGTAGCCACTGTGGAAATCAATATGGATATACCTCAAAGACCTGGGACTAGAGGTTCCATTTGGCCCAGCTCTCCCACTGCTGGGTATCTTTCTAAAAGAGTCATACAACAGCGATATATGTGCACCTATGTTTATAGCAGCTTAGTTTGTAATAGCTAAAACTTGGAAACAGCCTTGCCCATCATCAGTTGGAGACTGGATAAAGGAGATGTGGTTTTTCTATAAAATGGAGTACTGCTCAGCCATAAAGAATGAGAAACTAGAGTCACTCATAGGAAATGGATGCATATTGAGGCCATACTCTTAAGTGAAATAAATAGGATACACATTTGTAAATACTGAATAGTTTTTTTGGTGTGAAAAACTAAAAGTGTAAATAAGATCTGAATTGTATAACCGACAATGTGAAATAGGAAGAAAAGGGCTAAAGGTGTAGGGGAAGTGGAAAAGGAAGGGGAAAGGAAAAAAGGGACAAGAAAGATATGAGAAAAGGAAAAAATGGAAATAAAGTCTTTGGAAATAGGGGAGGGTGAAGAGGGTGAAGGGAGGTCAGGGGAATGAGGAAAAAAATGAGAACCAAAGCCTGTCATGTAAAGGTACAAGATCCCAATGATGACTGTGACTGTATTGTATACATAAAACGTACCAATAAACTCAATGAAGAAAAAAAAAAGAAGTTAAACTAGAAGTCAGTAATAGATGCCTGGGAAATTCTCAAATACGTAGAAATTAAACAACATACTCTAAATAACAGCTGGTGCAAGGAGAACTCATGAAAAAATATCAAAATGTTCTCAACTAAATGAAAGTGAAAACAGCTTATCAAAATTTGTGGAATGCAGTGAAATCAGCACTTAGAGAAAAACTGATAACATTGAATACATGTGTTAGAAAAGAATAAGAATCCAAAATTTAAAATCTAAGGTTCCACCTTTGAAGATTATAAAAATGAGAACAAATTACATCCTAAGTAAGCAGAAGACAGGAAATAATAAAAGAACAGAAATCAACAAAATTGTAAATAAGAAACAACAGAGAAAATCTAGGGCCAGGGATTTAGCTCAGCAGTTCGGTGGCCTGCCTTGCAAGAGCAAGGACCCAAGTTCAATCCCTGGTACCAAAAAAAAAAACAGAGAAAATTTGAAAGCAAACTCAGATTCTTAGAAAAGGTTTTTAAAAATCAATAAACCCCTTAGCTAGGCTAAGGAAAAAAAAGAGAGGAAGTGAATTACTAATGATAGAAACAACTATGCCCACAAATTCAATAAACTGAATTAAATAGATTAATTCCTTGCAATACAAATCTAATAAAACACTCAGGGAGAAGCAGATGATCTGATAGAACTAATTTATGAAAGAAATATAATAAGTAACAACTAGCCTTTCAAAACAGAAATCACAAAGCCAGATAAGATCATTGTTAAATTCTATCAAACATTTAAAAAAGAAATTACACCAATTCTCTCCTTCAGATCTTGTGGGCCAAGGAAACACTTCCTCACTCATTCTACAGGACCAGCATCACCCTAATTCCAAAATAAAACACAGACGTTACATGAAAATTACAGACCTGTATCTCTCCTTAATACAGATGCAGAAATGTCGAACAAAGTATTAGCAAATTTAAATCCGACTATGTGTAAAAAGAAGCATATACCAGAACCAAGTGGAATTTATCCCAGGTAAGCAAGTCTGAGTATTCAAAATCTATAAATGTAATTCATCAAATCAATAAGCTATAGAATAAAAATTACATGACCATATCAATAGATGTAGAAAAGCATTTGACAAAATCCTACACTTGTTCATAATAAAAAAAAAAAGCTCAGTAAATTAGGTTTAAAGGGACTTTCTCAATTTGATAAAGAATATCTACCAAACAAATACCTATGGTTAATATCATATTTGAAGGTGAGAAACTAGAGCATTCCTACTAAGGTCTGGAACAAGGTAAGGATGTCTCATTTTACTTTTACTTTTCAACATTGTACTGAAATTCCTGGCTAACGCAGTTAGACAAGAAAAGGAAATTAAGGATATGCTTATTGAGAAGGAAACATAAAACAACATTTGTTCTCAAAAAACAGTTTTTTGCCAAGGAAATGGCTCACTGTTTCTATCACCTGCCTCGCAAATTCAAGGGCCCGAGTTTGATCCTCAATACCAGAAAAAAAAAAAGCAAAACACATAATTTTTCTATATAAAAAAATCTTAAGGGGTCAACAAAAGTTCTTATAACTAATAAGCAATTATGCTGAAGCTGTAGGATGCTATTTAACATATAAAAGTCAGTTTCCAACTGATGGGCAAATGGACTGTTTCCAAATTTCAGCTATTACAAACTGTGCTGCTATAAACATAGTTGCACATATATCACTGTGATATGATTCTTTTAATTCATAGGAAAATGGATCCTTTTTGAGGATATACTCCTAAGTGAAATAAATAAGTCATACATGTGTAAATACCAAATAGTTTCTCTGGTGTTAAAAACTATAATCGTACACAAGAGCCTAATGAGATAATTAACAATGTGAAATAGGAAGAAAAGGGCTAAAGGTGTAGGGAAAGTGGGAAGGGTAGGGGAAAGGGAATAAGGGAAAAGAAAAAATAACATTAGAAAATGAAAATAAAGTGTTTGTAAATGGGGAGGAGGGGGGTGAAGGGAGGGCAGGGACAAGGGGAATAAATGAGAACCAAGACCAGTCATGTAAAGGTACAAGATCCCAATAATGAATGTAACTGTACTGTATACCTAAAATGTACTAATAAACTCAATAAAAAGAAAAAACATACATAAGCCAATTGCTTTTGTATATACAACAATGAACAAGTGGAACTTGAAATTAAAACACAATACCATTTAGAGTAACACCTTCTATAATGAAATACATAGGTATAAATCTAACAAAATTTGTGCAGCATCTATTGAGAAAAATCATAAAACTCTGATGAAATAAAATAAACACAGAGCCCATAATCAAAAATGGGAAAACTCAATATTGTCTATATTGTCAATATTGTTATGTGAATTCTTACCAATTTCATTCAACAGTTTCAGGGTAATCTAAATCAAAGTCCCAGCAAGCTATTTTGTGGATATCAACAAGCTGATCCTAGTTTGATGGTTTCTCACTAAACTAAACACTCTCTTATCATGCAATCCAGCAATTGTGCTTCTTGATACTTACCCAAAGGAGCTGAAATTTTATGTCCACAAATACACCTGTGTATGGATGCTCAAAGGATCTTTATTCATGACTGCTAAAATTTGGAAATGTTTTTAGTAGAATAGATAAATAAATGTAAGTCAGAGGACTTTAACAGGGTTTCCTCATGTAGGAAAAGGAGCAAAAATGTTCTCACAACTAAAATTTGTAAACCATATGAGGAAACAACCATAGGTAGGGGAGTATTCATGAATGCTAAACACAAACAAGCAGACATAGGAGCTTGGGAACTGGAGCTGATTGCACTTGAGAAAGATTATGACCTATGGATATCTAAACTGGTCAAGTAGATAAACTGTGAAACAGGAGCTACAGTAACAAGAGGAGATAGTTTAGAAAAGTGAAAGCACATTAATGTGGTCACTCAACATTTAAAACTCAAATAGGCTAAGTAGTAGATTAGTTTCTA
>NW_022900928.1:77552534-77591188 GCF_012274545.1 Fukomys damarensis
ATATATATATATTATATGTCTCAGCACTTGCATTTCTTGGAATGTAACCAAGAGAAACCAAGAGACATGAATAATAATGTTATATTAATGCTCCTCACAATAGCAAAAGCCTGGAAACAACCCAACTGCTTGGTAATAGAAGAATGGATAAATAAACAATGATACAGTCACACAGAAACACAATGTAACATTATACTTTAGTAAAAACAAATAAATTATACAGGTTCACACAGCAACTTAGATGAATCTTGATGACACTGTTGTAAATTTTAAAAAATAAATAAATCCCAGAAGACTATTTTTATTACAAAGCTACAAAGTGTTATAAAGTTTAAAAATCAAAACTGATCAACAGTGGTGTTGTGTAGAATACATATATTGTGGGAACACTCGTTTTTAAAACTAAAGCAACTGTATTACGTTTGGGGAGTTGTTACCCTAGATGAGAGATATAGGCAGATATGTTATTGTTAATATTTTAGCTCCTTAGTCTTTATGTTGTGAGTAGACACATATATGAACAAACAAGAGGGCCATGCATGGAAAAAAACAGCTAAAGTATACAATGAACCAATGATCAGTACCATTCTCATTCTGCATACTTTAAAAAATCTCCAATGAGATGCAGCTAAAAACACTGTTATAAAACTAAAAGAAAAAAATTGAAAACTGAAGATGAAGAGATAACATAGAGAATGAGATAAAAACACAGAAAACAGTTGAGATATAGAGAATTTAATGAATAAGGACAACATTAGAACAGGGCTCACTATTCTGATTAAGCATAGTGGGACATAAAAGAGAGAGCACAGAAATATTTGAGGAGATGATGGCTGAGAATCTTCCAGAACTGAAAAAAAAAAATACATCAGAATAATTAATAGATTTGTTCCAAGTAGAATAAATACAAACTCAATATTTCAGTGATTCTAAAAGAAATATAAAACAAAAGAGGTTGAGAATGTGGCTCAGTAGCCAAGCACTTGCCTGTAAGGAATGAGGTCCTAGATTCAATCCCCGCAGCATGGGGGTGGGCAATGGGATGAACAAGGAGAATAACATCTTGTGCAGAAGGCCACTGAAATAATAGAGAAATGCAACAGCTACTGGAGCCCCAAGAAAGAAATCATCAGTTCCCCATTACTGGAGGTGGGAAAGAGCTTGCTGTGAGAAACAGCTTAACAGGCAACACATGTTTGTGGAAAACACTGGAAGAGCATAGGAGTCAAGGATGGAACTGCTTTGTTCCAAAGTGTGGCTTTTCCGGAGGTTCAGAATCAATACTGGATATCACTGGATTGAAAAGACCCATGTCATCGATCACAATGTCATTATTGCCATTGTGCCTTATCAAGGACACTAATGCCATGTGTGGCACACTCAGGCAGGAATAAGGCCCTCTCGGGTCTCATCTGTAGGTACTGTTACTGGAACGCCCTTCCACAGCATTCGAGTATACTGTCAATGCCTCCTTTACTAGGATGCAGAATGTCTGAAGAATTGGGAGTTGTTTGTTTGCTTGTTTGTTTGTTTATTTGTTTTAACCACAGCAAAGGCACAATGAAAGTAATTTACTCGAGACAATTGAAGGGATTATAGAAAGTGAACTCTATTTTACATAGTGGATCTCTATAATAAACTTGAAGTGATATGTAAGGTGAATGAGGTTTATGGTTAGCTCCACTTCTTCCACATTAGGGAGCTGAGGAATCACAGACTTATTTCTCTCAGCTTGGTCAAAACCTTCTTCTTTGTTTGTCTGGGTTCTGTCTCACCTGCTGATCCTGCTCTGTGTCTTTGATGATCTGTATTTCATGTCAACCAGCACTGGATATGCCATTTCCCTATTAAGTTTTTGACTAATTGTAGAAAACATCACCATATTTGTCTGCAGTTTCTTAAATCCTCAATTTAAATCGATGTAAATGTGACAGTTCTATATTTATAGTTGCAGTTTTGCTGTCCTATTTGGGAAACATACACTTATGTGCAAAAGAGATTTATCTTCCTGTGTTCTTTTCTTTGTGTTGGCTTGCAGTTGCTTCTTAAAACTTTTGCTTTTCTCAGCAGTGTAAATGAAGTTCTATGAGGGCTGTGGGCTTTTGTGAGGAAAAAAAACTGACTTTCAGGTTGAGAACCATCACCAAGGTTGAGCACCACTGTGTAGAGGTCATTGATTGATGTGATGAAAACTCCCGCTGCATCAGCTCCAGGGAAGCCATGCCCAGGCAGGTTAAGTGCAGATGGTCCCTGAATTCGGGTGGGTCACCAGTGATTTTTGTACTTTGCAGTGGTGTGGAAGCCTGTGTTTTCAGTAGAAACCTTACTTCAGACAGGTGAGACCCTGTAAACACAGCACATGGAAACAGTCTGAATGGGACAATGACAAGAACTAGTATTGTTCCTCCTAAGGGAAAGCTGAGAACCTATAAAAGAAGTAGAAAGGATGTCTCCATTTCCCAGGGATACTCTAACAAATGACACAAAGTATTTGGCTTTAAACAACATAGATACCATTTGACCCAGCCTCACCAGTCTCAAGCATATGCATGAAAGAATTAAGGACACAGTGATACACACATGT
This sequence comes from Fukomys damarensis, assembly GCF_012274545.1. NCBI lineage: Eukaryota > Metazoa > Chordata > Mammalia > Rodentia > Bathyergidae > Fukomys > Fukomys damarensis. The sequence goes on from NW_022900928.1 coordinate 77,555,119, forward strand.
TCATAGATTGCAATTCATCATAGCTAAGCTGTGGAAATAGCCTAGATGCCCATCAACAGATGAATGGATAAAGAAAATGTATTCCATATACACAATGGAATATTACACATCCATAAAATGAAATAATATCATTTGTAGCAAAAATGAATCAAACTAGAAACCATCCAGTGAAATTAGCCATACTTGGAAAGTTAAATATCACATAATTTCTCTTATATGAGAAACTTAAAATAATCAATAACTAAATCAATCAATAAGAGAATACAAGGACCTTGGAAGCACATTTCTGGAGATGGGAAGAGAGCAAGTGGGAGAGGAAAGGAAAGGGTTTGGAAGAGGATGAAGGGGCTGAAATTAAGTTACATTAAATGCATGTACCAACTTCCCAAATGGGTCCCATTATCACGCAATACTAATATGCACTAGTACATTTTTAAAATAAAATATTCTGAATGGAAAATCAAAAACAAACTGTAGAAAAGTACTCCTCCACAGTTCAGGAGGCCAAAAATCTATGATAAAAGTGTGAGTGGCTGTGCTTCCACCCAGGGCTCCAAGGGAGGCTCTCCTGTGCCCTCCAGATCTTGGTGGCCACCTTCCCTTGCCTTCTGATCATGTCCCTCCACCATGCAGGTGTTTACATGGCTTTCTGCTTTTCCCCATGTGTCTCTCCTCTGTGCATCTCTCAGAAGGACACTTCCTGCTGAGTTTTGGATTATTTCATCTTGAGATTTTTAACTCGATTACATCTGCAAAGATTGTTTTTTTCCATAAATCATGTCCACAGGTTCCACAGGGGTCAGAGCCTGCATGCATATTTTCAGGAGACCAGGACTCAGCCCACTACTGTGGGCAATAGGAGAAAGAGCTTTTATGGTAGAAATTTAGAGGGTGTAGCTCAATGTAGAGTGCTTGCCTAGCATGCATGAGTTCCTGAGTTCAGTCTCAGTATTGTAAAAAAAAAGCTATTTATTTTGATGAAATTTCTAATGGCTTATTGGCAAAAATAATCATTTGAGTGCAGGGATGCTAAATAGGCCATCTGAATTATTTAAATTTCTGAAATATAAATTTTCTTCTATCTTTCCCTAAATCTTATGGTAGATCATTATCAACACACATATACACACACTCACACATGTGACTTCTTCAATTCTCCTGTTCATACATATAAATTCATATATGTACTTATGCACAAATATATATATCTGCCCATTTTTACCCCAAGTGCATAAAGTAAATGGTATTCATCTTTTCATGAAGAGTTATCATCATTGGTACATGCAAGTCTCCATTTTTGTCTTATTCTGGTTTTTTATCTAACATCATATTTTTTTAATTTAATTTATTGGCACATTCTAGGTAGACAGTACAGTTACACTCATTACTGGGACCTTGTTAACATCATATTTTTTATATGCATCACATTATTAAGCATATTTCAATTTTACTCCTTCCAAATGTTAAATGATCTTCCATTATATGCATATCATCATGTATTTTATTGTTTCCTAGGACTGATTCCCTAAGATGCTCCCATCTCTTTGCTACCACAGTCTATGCTAGATAAGTGTATTCCTGATGTCTCCGTGATCATATGTGAGATTCCTCCTGTGGAATTGCTTGATCACTATGGCTATGCACACAGTAAGCACAATAAGGCTAGCTCTCTAAAGAAGCTTCACTTGTTTATACTTCTGCCAGGCAGTACATGGAGCCTCCCATTTTTCCCTATCCCTGCCAGCACTTAATGTTATGTACCTTCTCAATGTTTGCAAATCAAATGAGTAGAAAGTATCATCCTTTTGTTGTTTGAAATTCTCTGATATTAGTAATATTAAGCATCTTCCCACATATCTGTGAGCTGGTAATGTTTCCTTTTCTATGTCTGGCCTATTTGTATCCTTTTACCTATCTTCACTTTGGTGTCCATATTTTTCTTCCCAATAAGCTAGATAGTAATGCCTTGTTACTCACACTATTGTAAATATAGTTTCTCTCCTTTCTGTTAATGCCTTATGGCATCTTTTGTTGAGGTCTTTCATTTCGATATATTCAAATAAATCAATTTCCCCTTTATGCATTGTTTTGAAAGTCCTTACTCCACCCAAAAGTTAAAATATATATTCCACTTTCTTCCTATGAGCTTCATAGTTTTATCTTTTATATTTAGCTGTTTATCCCATACAGAATCTTTATTTTCCTATCTGATGTAAAACAGAATTTATATTAGTCTTTTTTGATATCGATATCCAATTTCCCTGACACTGTTAACCAAATAACATGTTATAACATTTTTAATGTTTTTTCAAAACTTTGGCCCTGTTAGATAAACAGTTTCTGCTTATAAATGACTAAGAGAGAAAAAGATACCCATAAATGGGAAAAAGACATGAATAATTAATTAACAGCCAAGGAATTCCAAACAGAAAAGAAAATAACAAAATTCTGTGGGAAACAAACACCAAAAATCTCATTTTCATTTCTCAAATTGTCAAAAATCAAAGGATTAGAACAATGTGTAGTGTTGGTGAGCACACAGTAAAATGGATATTGATATTCTACTGGTAGAAGGCTAAGTTAGTAAAAATACTTTAAAGGGAAATTGGGCAATATCTAACACCCTTGTCATCATTTTTTTTACTTATTAATTCCTCTTGTAGGAATATAATTTTAGAGATAATCACTGGCAGATTTGAGCAAGCAAGGAAAAGAATCATCACTATGGAATTAAGGTGATTGAAATTATCCAATCTGAAAAAATAAAAGATAAAACTATCTAAAACAAATAAACAGAACCAAGGAAACTGTTACACAACCAAACATAACCATACGTTTATCATGGAAGTTCCAGAAAAAGAACAGAGAAATAAAGAGGCAGAGGCATTGACTATTTGAAAAAAATAATGGCTGAAAACTCCTCAAATTTGATAAAATTCTATGCCTCCAAGAAGCTCAAACTGTAAAAAGAACAAATTCAAAGAGATCCACACCAAGGCATGATAATCAACTTGTTCAAAGGCAAAAACAAAGGGAGGATCTTGGAAGCAGTGAGAGAGAAATGTTCAATGTGTACAAATGATCCTCAACAAATAACAGCTGACTTCTTATCAGATATCATGGCGGCCAGCAGGCAATGAGATGATGTATCTAAGGGACTGTGAAAATAATAACAAAAGAGGGAAAAAAACTCAACTGGTCAATTCCACATCTGCCAAAAAACATCATTTAAAATTGAAGGAGAAATTAAGACATTCCCACATAAATAAAAGCTAAGAAAATGTGTTACCAGTAGATCTGATAATGTGAGTCATGCAGGACAAAATGAAAGGACATTAGGCAGTAACTCAAAGCCATATGCAGAAAAGAAGAATGCTGGTAAAGCTAACTACATAAATAATCAAAAAATTCAGTATGTTATACCTTTGTAACTCTTCATTTCTGTAAGATTTAAGATTTAAAGATATGAAACGATAATTTTAAGTCTGTGGGCACACAGTGTACAACAATGTAATATGTTACAATAACAGTACGGGGAGTGTCAATTGTGCCTAGGAGAGGTACATCTGTGTACTTCTGAAATAGTTGATATTTTTTATGAGAATTTGGTAAGTTTAAGTTGTTACTTGCAATCCCCGAGGTAACCACTAAAATTTTAACTAAAAAAAAACACAGGAAAAAAAAATGAATCAAATGATGGAGTATAGAAACATCAACTAAAGAGCCAAACAGAGGTGTAATGTAGGAACTGAGGAAAAGAATATACTTATAGGAAAATACCTAAATGGCAGAAGTACGGTGTAATGTAGGAACTGAGGAAAAGAATATACTTATAGGAAAATACCTAAATGGCAGAAGTACACTTTTCCTTAGTAATACTAGTTACTAAGGAAATGTAAATGGAATAAAGGCACAAATTGGCAGAACTTATTTTAGAAGATGATCCAACTACATGATGCCTACAAAAGACTTTTCAGATCTAAAGATATAAACAGGTTGAAAATGAAAGGATGGAAAAAATATGCCTTGCAAAATATAGCTTGGATGGCTACACCAATACCAGACAAATAAGACTTTAAGTCACAATCTAAGACAAGGAGCAAAGACAACATAGGAGTGTTGGTAAAGAAGATAATTACAAACACATATGCACCAAAGAAATACTAACAGAACTGAAGGTTGAAACACACAATTCAACCATAATAGGTGGAGGCTGTAATACCACACTTTCAATAACATAATGCAACAATAACAGAATGAAGGGAAGAACCACATGATCATCTTGAGCAGTGCAGCAAAGGCCATTTGATCATACGCAGCACTCTTTTACAATTAAAACAAACTAGAAATAGAAGTAAAGTACTTCAATATAATAAATGCCATATATTAAAACTCCACAGCTAACAATGTCCTCAGTAATGAAAGACTGAAAGCTTTTCCCCTAGGATCTGGAACAAGATAAGGATATCTATTTTTGCCATTTCTCTTCAACATAGAATTGGGAGTCTAACAAGAGCAATTAGCAAGAAATAAGTAAGAGGCATCCAAATTGGAAAATAAAATTATCTCACTGGGTGTGTTGGCAAATGGTTGTAGTTCCAGCACTCAGGAGATGGAGTCAGGAGCCTTGCCACTAGTTTGAGGAAAGCCTGGTTACATAGTGATTCCAAGGCCAGCCTGAACTACATAGCAAGACTCTGTCTCAAAACAACTACAACAAAGAAAATCTCAGGCCGGGGATTTAGCTCAGTGATGCCACCGCCTGCCTGGCAAGCATGAGGTCCGGAGTTCAATCCCCAGTACCAAAAAAAAATTTCAATTTACATTTTACAGGATCTTAAATGTAGAAAATCCTAAGTATTCAAATAAAACAAAGAGTTAGAGTTAATAAATTCAGCAACTTGTATGATGTAAAATCAACACATAAAAATAAGTTTCATCACTATACCTCATGAGTGATCTGAAAATGACATTAGAAAAATTTCATTTATAATATACCATAAAATTCTTAGAAATAACCTTAACCAAGGACTTGAAAGATTTATACACTGAAATCTATCAAATATTACTGAAAGATTAAATAAGATATAAATAGAAGACACCCAGTATTCATAAAACAGAAAAGTTTAAATTGTAAGAGGATCAACACTACCCAAGGTAATCTTTAAATTCAATCAAAATCTCAATTATTTTTTGCAGAAATAGAAAAGTCCATCTAAAATTCATATGTAATTGGAAAGGCACTCAAAGAGCCAAAGTACTTTGAAAATATAATAAGTAGGAAGTCTTACACTCCCTGCTTTTAAAACTCAATACAAAACACAATAAGAACAGTATGGTGCTGGTATAAAGACAGACTAATGGAATAGACTTGAGATCCTAGAAATAAACTTCACATGTATGGTTAAGTGAATGTCAACAAGACTGTGCAAGAGAAAAAAGTCTTTTCATCAAGTGGTACTAGGAAAACCAAATATCCACCTGAAAAAAAATGAAATTATAGCCTGTACAACACTGGATACAAAAATTAACTCAAAATGGATGCAAGTGCTAAAACTATAAAGCTCTTAGAAGAGAAAATTCCATACATTGGATTTTGCAATGATATCTTGGACATAACACAGAAAGCACAGGTAACAAAGTTTTTAAAATAGCAAAAAGGACCCCATCAAAATTTAATAGCTTTGTTCATCAGAAGACACTAATATGTAAAAGGACAGCCCACAGAATGGGAGTTCCAAATCACATACATAATGAAGGATTAATATCCACAATATAAAAAGAACTCCTACAACTCAATAATGTTGGTCAAAAATACCCAACTCAAAAGTGGGCAAAGGACTCGAATAAACAGGATTCCAAATAAGATATATGAATAAGATACATTAAAAACAGTAAGTTTATGATAGCAAGGGGGTCAACATCATTAGTTATTAGAGTGTAATCAAAACCACAGTGAGACTCCATTTAATGCATACTTGGATGGCTATAATTTTTAAAAACCAGAAATGTTGCCAAGGATGTGTAGAAAATGAAATTTTTGGGCCTTGATGGTGGGAAAAATAGTGCACCTACCACGGAAAACAGTTCCTTACAAAGTTAAACACAGGATCTCTACAAGACCTGGCAATTCTCTTAAGGATATATTTAAAATAAAAGACAAAGGCTGCCACAAATACATGTATGCTAATGTCCATAGCAGCATTATTCATAATAGCCAAACACTGAAAAAAATCTAAGTATCCACCAAAAGATGTCCTGATAAATGAGATACATTATGTACAGACGACAGAATATTATTCTGACATTAAAAATGAATGAAGTTCTGATATATGCCACAACATGGATAGACACTGGAAACATTGTGCTAAGTGCAATATGCCAGACACAAAAGGACTAGTGTTATATGATTCCACTTATATAAATACGTAGAGTGAGGATATTCACAATGTTATAGATTGGAGCAAGTCAGCAGCTGTGGGAAGGGAAAATAGAGAATTTTTCCTTAATAAATATAAAGGTTTCTCTTTGGAGTCATAAAGGATTTTGGATAGCAATGATATTTATACAGCATTGAGAATATAATTAATACCACTTAAACTATATGCTTGAAAATAAGCTAAAAAGACAAACCTTGTTTTGTGTATTTTACATAAAATATCTTAAAATTAAAGAGATGGTTCTTCACAATAAAAAAGAAGGAATAACAACTACATATAATGACTTGGATAAATCTCAAAAATGTGATGTTAACCGAAAGCAGACAAAAGCATTTAGAAGGAAGTGAAAATAGGGTGGAGAAAAAATACTCCTAGAAAGGATTGGGATGACCTTAAAGCAAAGGGCTGCAAAGGTAATAGAAATGTTCTAAATTTTGTTTGTGGCAGTAGTTGCATAACTACTTACATTTGTCAAAACTGAGCCTCACACTTCAAGAAGGATGATTTCTACTCTACATGAATGATACATAAATAAACCCAACTTCTAAAAACTACCCCTTACAGAAATGTTTTCCTGCATTGTTGGAAAGTTGCAGCCTGGCCTCGACAATTCACCTATCCCTGCAATTTTGATAGCCTGGTCCTGGTGAAGTTCCAGCAGCCATGTCCACAAATAACTGCATTTGAAAGCCTTTGGCTGGATGTCATGTTTCTCAAATTTCCAACAATCTGCAGCATGGAATCATTCCAGCTCTGGAAACTTAGTTAACAAGGACCTGCTAGCCGGCAGATGGAGAAGCCCTGGAGATAATGTTGGTTGGAGGTGGCCGGTGCGTCAGACTGGTGGCAGAGATGACTGGCCCATGATGGGCAGAAAGCTGGGATGGAAAATGGTGAAGCTTGGAGTAGTCCCTCTCTCTCAGCTTCTCATTTCTGACAATCCTTCCTCAGAAGAACTTCTGGCATCTCCTCTTGGCACAGGAATCACTGACTTCTTGGCAGAGGTGCTCATCTCTGACATCCTAGGGCCTGCCTTCCCCAGCTCCCCTCACAGGCACCTGATGATGAGCCTACATCCTGCAGTGCTCCCTAGCAAAGGACGCTGCCAGCCACATCCTGACCCACTCCCAGAGGGACCCGTCCAGGCCTGTCACTTGCTTCCTCTTTCCCTCCTAATCCTGCCAGCCTTGTAGGGGCCCTGGGGGCAGGCCATGGGCCTGGCCATGGGAAACTGCAGTACTCTTGGTCCCAGCCAGGAGAATTAATGGTCTTGGAAGGAACTGTGCTCAGCTCCTGTGGGAGTGGCAGGGAATGCAGCTGTCTCTCCTGAAGTTGCTGGCACTCACTTGCAGATGCACCTGGGGACCAGGGTTTGCCTCTGGGCAAACTGAGAAAGGACAGCAGGGAAAATAAAACACTCACCAGAGAGTCTGGGACTTTCTCGAGTAGACAGAGAAATCCATGGCCAGTTTCCCTGGCTTGGTCTGCACCCTGTACAGTAGTGTTTAGAACGGATCCTTGAAAAAACCCAGGCCAGTTTCTTCTGACCCCTAAGGCAAGAGATGCTCCACGGACTGTCAGTGCAGATTTCTCCTGACAGATCATACCCCTCCCCAAAGCTCACTGGTGCGTCCCCTTCTTCCAGAGTGAAAACTGGAGTGCCACCTCCATCTCCAGAACTGTTTGACCTCCTGTTTCTTCTCCCTTTGCCCTTCCCTCCCCATCCCCACAGGGACAGCAAGGACTCCCCAAGCACTCAGGCAGTCATGCTCCTCTGCTGCCACTTGAAAGAAGTTTGTCCCCCAAGCGATCATATGTGGGAAATATGGTGTGATGTTAACAGTGTGATGTTAAGAGGTAGTGGAAATCTTAGGAGGTTGTTATGGCTCATATCTAAGGGTCCCCAAAGCTTCATGTGGCCATAAGTGGGGAGTTTTAAAGGTGGCTGAATTAGGCTGTGTGAATGTGGATTAAGGATGCGATGCTGGAATTAAGGATATGAGTAATGGAAGCCCCATCCTGGGTGTGGGTGGCACCAATCAATAGGCTTGTAAGACTAGGTGGAATATAAAGGGACAAAAAGAGGCAGGTTCCTGCTTGCTGCCTTGCTGCCTCCTGCCTGCCTTGCCATGAACTGTTTTTCTTCTGTGATGCCCCTCTGTCCTGCCACCCTGCCTCGGAACCAGCCAGCTATGGACTGAAACCTCTACAGACTGTGAGCCAAATTAAACCTTTTTACTCTTGACCTGTGGATGTCAGGTATTTTGACTCCACAACAAGAAAGTAACCTAGATAGAGGTGGAGCCAAGTGGGAGGTCATTGGCCTCAGAAGAGATGAATGCAGCTCTCATGGACTCTGAGTTAGTTCTCAAGAAGGTTGTTATAAAAAAATAGCTAAGCTGGCCACTTCCTTTGCTCTGGGATATGATTGTTCTCTCTGGCCCCGTTCCCACCCAGAAGTCCTCACCAGGACCGAGCAGATGCTAGTGCAATGCTCTTGAACCTCCAGAACTGTGAGCTAATAAAGCTTCTTTACTTTTCAAAAAGCCCAACTTCAGGGCTGGAAATTTGGCTCACTGGTTCTGCTGCCTGCCTTGTGAGCACAGAGGCCTGAGTTCGATACCTGGTACCACAAAAAAAAAAATTTAGAAAAAACCCGGCTTCAGATTCTTGGGTACAATAACAGAGCACTGACTAATACCGTTCAACCACCTGTGCCCCGAACCTCAGCATCCCAGCACCCTCACCTCCTTCAAGTCTTGGCTAAATGTATCCTTTTGTTTTCAATGAGGCATCTCCAACCACCTTATATGCCTTGCCTCTCTCTGGTGCTCCAAGCCCTTTATCCAGGCCCAGTTTTTCTTCTCTGTTAGTACTTTCCAGCCATAAGCACATTCTTTAATTTCCTTATTCATGCCACTTCCTGTTGACTACTGGCTTCTATCACCTTTTCAACTCCACAAGGGCAGGAATTTGGTCTATTTTGTTTACTGCTATATCCCAACATCGAGAGGGGCGCCTAACTCAAAGGGTTTGCTGAATTCATTAAGGATCCTCCTGGGAATGCATATGGGCCATATATGCACTTGTCTTTCTGGAACCCCCCAGAGACTTACTGTCACAGGTACCAAATGATACATCTGCTTTTTAAATTCACCCCATAAAAGGGGCATTTAAAGTCAATGGCACTTGCTCAGCCCTCAGCTGGATAATGAGGTGCTGTATTTTACAACATTGTTGCTGGTGGGAGCATCCTAAGACCTTACCGAGTATTTAAGTTTCTCCCTGATGCCGAGGAGGGCCATCATCAGTAGCCCTGCTGCATACTTGTAATGCTCTCAACCCACCTCTTTTGGAGATGGCCTTGGTGGCTCAGCCACATATTCAAGAGACTATTACCAGGGCAGGATTTGTGGCATCCCCCAGGAGCCTATTAAAATGGTGTGCCTCATTTTTGTTTCTTTGGGACAACATAGCAAATTTCTATCATCCCACTGCTCCTTGATATTTACTAAGTTTATCTGATTGGCAGCTAGCAGGGGACAGGAAGTCAAATTTACTGGGTACCATGTTTTGATTTTTATGTACATTACCCTCAACCCCCCTCCCAATGACCCACTCAGCAAGCATCATCTCCACTTGGTGTTTTAGGAAACTGAAGGGACTGGTTATAGTCACACGGCAAGTAGGAGAGGAGGCAGAAGGCCCCAGTTCATATTCCTTCTCCTACATCAGGCTTCCTCCTGCAGGTCAGTTAATAAACGCTCATTAAGGAATGATAACCAAAGCTGTACAGACGTGAAGAACAGAAGCAGACAATGGCCAAGTTTTATGAGTGGCAAGAGAAAGGAAAAGTCACAGCATGAACAGGCCTGATGAGTCCCCATCATGGACACAGCAGGAGCTGCTCAGCAGGAACTGGCGGAAAAGGGAAGAGGGACGGCACGGTGTGGCAGGTGGGTGCCTGGACCAGCCACTGGCCTCTGAGCTAAGACCTGTCCCTGCTCAGCTCCCACATCCACTGCTGCGGTGGCTCCCCTGGTGCTCTCAGTGCATCTTCTCAGAACAATCTCATGGCATGGAATTAATATCACTCACTTTACAGTGAGCCACACCTTGTCCACAGACATGAAGCAAACAGTGGCATATCTAGGACCCATTCGAATCTTGCAAACCACTCCCCAGCCCAGAAGCCTTTTGCAATGCGCCTGCCCTTTGTCAAATCCAAAAAACTGGAAAGAGGGAGAACACAGACGCCCTGAGTGAGGCTCTACCTGGCATGAAGGGAAGGCTGTCCTCGGCGGCCTCCTTCCTCCGTTGGCCTTCCCTTGATCAGACTCCCACCTCTCACTCCCGGAGGGGTGGCCTGTCATACCTAATGCTGCAGGGCTGCCCAGCATTGCTCACACAAAGGACAGGAAGGAGGAGCCCCGTTCCTGTCAAAGTGATAGCAGCCGGTAATGAAGAGGACACCTAACTGAGGAGTAGGGACCAGGTATGAGGGCCAAGGACCCTGGGCACGACTTCAAGTCCCTCAGCAGAGAAGTGAAACTTAGCTCACTAGCGCTGACAGTCAGGAAACGCTCTGTGGATGTCCAGGCCTGTGTGCGGAAGCACCCCTCACTCAGCAAATGGCTAATGCTGTAGCTGCTGTGGGTGAGGGCTCCGCTGGCCTGAATGGGTGGACTCCAGCTGTGCATTTGTGGGGAGCTGAATCCTGGGGAGGAAGAGAATGGTTCTGTTGCACTCCTGATAGTTCTCAGCGCGCACGCTCACACTTTGCCCACAGGTAAAGATGGACGGCTGTGTTCTGCTCCTTCAGTGCAAGTTGGCCCTGGGAGTGGCCGGCCAAGAGCTCGGGGAGGGGGCTCGGTTCCCCAACCCCTCGGCGTGGGAACCCAGCGGTTGCAGAGCCAGAGAGGAAGGTGTACTCACATGCCTCAGTTTGCACAGGGCTAAGTAGAGCTGGAAATGGGGACCCCAGGGTGGGGGGATCCGTCATTCTGGGCATGGTCTCACCCTCTCACTTTGCTCCTTCAGACCCTACCTGTGGAAGCCGCACGAAAGGGAGAAAGAGGCACTGGGAGCTAATGGCACGCCCAGCAGTTCAGCAAGCCCTGTTCAGGGGGGACCTAGGGAGGAGGCTCTGCTAAAAAGACTCCAGACCAAGGCCGAATGGCCGAGCTCCCGCCCCACGTCTGTGGAGTACACAAGTCTCTATACCCCTAAGGTGCCTTCACCCTCTGGAGACAGAAGTGGGCTCCTCAAGGCACCACAGAAGTACCTGGGTTTTGTACGGTTTTTCCTGCGGGGAAGAACTGAGTCCAGGCTGGGCTCAACCATGCCCTCTTGTGGTTAGAAGGCTTATTGCAGCAGGTTGGGTTTGGGGCTTGAACTACCCATGTGGGAACTGAACTCAGTCCTAGAGGACACAATGTCACAGTTATGTCACTCGGTGAGAAGCCTGTTCTAGCCTTCAGACTATACCGGGGACTCGCTATTACAGTGCGCACTAGCACCTGTGTTTTTCTTCACCATATTCCTGCCGTGTGTAATCACATAGTTATGGGACGCCTCCCTCCCAGCACCCACGTCCATGAAAAAAGCTTGGTCCTCCAGTGTGCTGGAGTATCAATGCTCAAGACCTCCTTTCAGAAAGTAGGCACAGAGAGCTAAGACTTCAGCAGTCTCCTGTCCACTGCACTGCTTCCCCTCAGCCTCAGGAGAGGCCCAGATGTGGTAAACAGCTGGGCCAGCAACAGACCCAGCCCTCCCGGCTGTTGGCTCTGACAGTCACAGCCACACAGAGCTCTGTAGGTGTGGCCCGCCCACTCCTCCCTGGGCTCCTGCCATCCTGGCCCTCATCACACCCCTTTCCATCACATCTGTTTACTCCTCTGTCTGTGCCATTCTGGGACGGGGTACACCCTGTGCACTGCCTGTATCCCTGGTGATCAGCCCAGGCCAGGTGTAGAGTGAACAGCCAACAAGAAGGAAGGGGGGATGAGCCAAGGAGTGAACAGCAGCCTGTATCTAGGGGCTGGGGACACAAAGGTGAATAAAATGCTCTCTCTTCCCGCACAGAGTTCAGAGTCAAGTTGGGGAGATAAAGTAGGAATTACACCTCAGTGAAACCTGAGCTCCTAGGGAAGCTCACTGGAACACTCCATGAACGGACCATGTCTCAGCAGGTCAAGCTCGGCTTCTCTGAGGAGGTGGCTCGCAGCTGGCTCCAGGCACAGGACTCTGCACAAGAAGAGGAACCACAGCTCAGAGAGGGACAGCCACACCAAGGTGGGGATACTCAGGGGCAGCAGCATGGCGAGGCTGGAGCCAGTCTGAGCTGGAGTTCAGGAGAGGATGGGAGGAGGAGGGCAGAAGTGCTCACAGGTGACTGGTTTGGAGCACCCGGAAACAGGTGGGGAGGGAGGGGCTTTCTCAGCATAGTGTGTGGCCCCTTTGGGTCTTTTCAGTAAAGATTTCTGTGACAGCCTCGTGGAGATGGGGTGGGGGATGCCACTGGCACAGGCTGAGCAAGGAACAAGGGAGGTCTCAAACAGGACGTGGCTGTGGAGCTGGAGTAGGAGGACGGACTGAGGAGGACGTAGGAGAAAGGGCTTGGAGCCCAAAGCTGCAGGCCAGGAGAAAATGCAGTGAAGGAGGTCGAAGCCACCACTCCTGGCCCTCCTACCATCTCCTCTCCCAGAACCCCCACTCCGAAGCCACACACCCACAGATGACAGAGCCAGCATATTACACTTGGACCTCACACATCTCCACAGAATTCTTCTGGCAAAGGGGGTGTTGTGGACACCCCCTGAGCTGGGCAGTCCAATGTGTACCATCAGGGGAGATGCCCCCAAAAGGCACTGTGAGCCTCCTGGATGAATGAATTAGCAAGTGAATGAATGCATTCTTTAGCCTAGGACAGACTCTGACAGGCCAAGAAAGGAATCCCTCCTGACTCCCTGCCCTTCTCTGAGTGCATATAACCCAGCTTTGCTTGCTGCTTGGGCTCAACTGAAATCACAGTCTTTGTCTGAATTGGCTTCTTGGAGGACTGCAGATCTGGGTCTGAGGTAGAACTAACTCTACAGCGTACTCTGCATGAGGCTTAGGAAGATGGAGACTGAAAGGTGCAGATTTATATCTCTGCAGACTTCTAGCAGTTTGTTCACTACCCTGAAAGAGACTAAGTTACTCCCTGCTCCCTACATGACCTCACCCCTTGGCCTGGTGATGACTGACAGGACCTTTGAGCACAGGCAAATAGCAGCCCAGAGCTGAGATTAGAGAGGAGATTAATTTCTCCATACAGGGCAAATACATATTCTTTGTCTCTCTCAGGCAACAATTCAATAAATAATTAATGCTTGTTAATCTTTTAGCTATTTCTCTTGCTGTAAAAAAATTAATTGGTCTTCCATCATCTGCTGCACTGTAACCTTGGGGCCTTGGCCCCCGTGTGCCACCCTGCTGTAACCTGCCCTCCAGGGCTCGCTGGGCCATGCCAGTGACACCACAGCAGAGCCCAGCCTCAGGTTCAGGGCACGAAAGGGGGAGCAGCCACTCGGCAGACACCTCCAGGTTTCCACCACACTTGGGGAGTCTGGAAAATGAAAACACTCACTCTCACGCCACCTCCTAGTTATTGAGACTCTTGTTTTGCAAAAGAGGACAAATAAGACGGTGCTGGGGAGGGGGAGCAGCATCAAATGCCCTCAGCTCAGCTCTCTGGCTTTCAGCCCTCACCTGAGCCTCGGTTTACCTTAAGAAGACTATCAGCTCCACAGAGAAGTGGAAAGCTGGGAAGGGAGGGATTAGGACTTCCCAGGTGTCTTGCTCACTGTGCCTTCTTTGGTTTCATTTTCATTCAACTGGTCTAGAGTCAGCACAGCCACAATCCTCTTTGTGCAGACACGATAACAGAGGTACTGTGGCCACACAAGTAAGGCTATCAGTGCCAGACTCTGTCTTTTCAGACCCTGTGCTTCTCAGTAACTATACATGGCTATTTCTACCCCAATCCTCTCATAGTCTGACTCTATCTAGGAAAGAAACTACACCAAAAAAAAAAAAAAATTGCTAGTCATGGGATTTATTAAACAAGGGCCAAATGTCTGAACTGAGAAATTGGTGATCACTCTCTTCCTCTTTTGTTTCCTTTCCTTCTCTTCTTTCCATCTCCCTGAATGCTTTGGTCCTAAATGCATTTGTGGGGCTGAGCAAGATTGGCTTCTATGTCCAGCTTGGGGAGATGATGGCGCACAATGGGGCATCAGAACCCAAGCATGGTAACAGCATCATGGTACATGAGTGTTAGAACCCAAGACAGGTGCAGAGGGCATCCCTAGTGAGGGAGGCTCAGATGTGGCATCAGAGCCCAAGCTGAGCAAAGAGAGCACCCACACAGGAGCAGATCAGCATAGGACCTGGAGCCCACAGAGAGAGGCAGGATTTGACACAAAGGAACAAACCAGGTCGTTGTATCAGAGTTTGGGTCTGCTAAGGACATCTATGCGAGTCCACGGCGGCCCTGCTGAGGGATTGACAATACAGAGACTTGGCCAAATAACTGAGCATGTTAAAGATGATGGGAGCCATGTTTTTCTCTGACAGCAAAAGAAGTTAAAAACTTGAAAAGGTAACTACAATTTTATTCTCAACTTCTACGAGATCAACTTTTTTAGATTCCACATATTAGTGAAATCATAAAGTACTTGTCTCTCTGTGCCTGGCTTATTTCACTTAACATAATGATCTCCATTGCCATCCACATTACTGCAAATGACAGATTTTTGTTATTTTTATGACTGAATAGTATTCCACTGTGTATATGTATTATTGTCTTACTCGTTCATCAGTTGATGCACGTCTTGGCTGTTGTGAATGGTACTACAATAATCATGGGCTCACAGATGTCTCTTCCACACACTGATTTCATTTCTTTTGTATTTATACTTAAAAGTGGGATCACTGGGTTTTTTGCTTTTAATTTTTTGAGGAACCTTCCTACTGTTTTTCATAGTGGTTATATTAATTTACATTTCCACTAAGAGTATGCAAGATTCCATTTCTCAACATCCTTATTAGCACTTGGTACCTTTTGTCTTTTTAATCATAGGCATTGTGCCTAGTGTGAGTTTGGTAGAAGGGTGTTCAGGAGAGAGTGGCAAGAAGAGAGGAAAAAAAAAAGAGATGGGGAAGTTTGATCACTAGGTTCTAAGTTACAGTTAAATAGTAGTGAAAAGTAGCGCAGTGACCCTGGGTAATAATTACATACAGAAACTTGGAAAGCCTACAAGAAAGGGTTATGAATGTTTTTACCAAAAATAAATGACAGAATGCTTGAGGAGATAGTTATATTTATGTTTTCATGTATTGATTCAAAAATTAAAACAAAATAGTTGATATGGATGTTGTAAGTTAAAATAAGGCCTTCAAAGATCAAAACTTTCTACAAAAGACCTAATTAACAAAGGGGTGATTATTGTCCCTGCTTTCCCTTTGGCAGCCCGATTTGCCTGGTGTTGGATTAATGCAATTGCAGTTCTACAGCCAATCCTCGAAGTCCCCCAGATTCCATACCCAACACTGTTAGCATCACTGACTCCATTTAAGAACTAAGTGGCTAGATATTTTTGCTATTATATTTTTATATAAAAATGTGAAAAGGGAAAACATGAGAATGAGTCTTGTGGTGTTTCATGGAGTCAAGAGTACCAGTACACATTCATGAACGTCAGCGCACAGCAGTTTTGTTGATGGGAACTGTGGCTATCTGAGAGAATTCTGCTTCTCTAGGGGAATCTTGTTTGTTCCAGAGACATCAGAAACCTAGGTATGGGTCAGACTTGATTGATGTATCCTAAAGACACTGGACAAATGGGCCCAGCAATTCCTTCCTGCTCACGAGAGATGGTGCCTGCAGATGGAAGAAGGAACACTAACATCTCCTCCAGTATCCTTCAAATTTCCTCACCCAATTTCATGGGTATAGCTGTGTGCTGATTCCTGAGAGTCCCTCAGAGGTGAAATCTATCATTCCCCAGTCTGGGTGAGCATTAGAATCACCAGTGCCCTGGCTGCCACCCCAGAACCATGGGGATCTTCAGGGTAGGATTTTGGATGGTATATTTATAATGATCTCCTGGTTAATTCTTACCCAGTCTGCCTACACAGGGAGGATAACATTGGGAGTTACTAGCTTAGAAAATGGCATGATACTAAGTAACATTCATAGTGCTAAAGAAAAAAGACAAAGGAGAAGCGGGAGGAGAAAACTGAAACTTGATGTAATTATGGCACCCTTCTCTTAAGCATCACTGACACTACCCTTCCTAAACTCCTTTTCCATCAAGGTTGGGATCTTGCTTTGATTTGCGCATCCCCACCTCACCACGGCAAGTCGGCTCCAGTCTGCAGAATCACATGTTTAGACATGAAAAAAAGTGGAATGACCAATTTTAAAAATCTATAAGACCTTTATTGGTGTCATACAATCATTCCACACCACTAGCAAAATCCAACTGTCCATCACTTAAAACATTTACCTACCCCTAAGAAAGTCACCAACATCCTAAAGCTACTAAATCTAATAGGCTGAACCAAAGCGCATGGAACCTTTCCCAACAAATCCCACCCGAGACACCACAGTGTCTCTTGACCACCCGCTATTTGTCAACAACTGCATTAAGAGCTTCTGAAAATTCACAGATACAATTTCCAGGTGGCTTTTTATGTCTTACATAACACTCTCATCACACTGAGAATGAAAACGGGAAATATGGCCAGGAGAGCAAAGGAAGGACTCCAGCAAAGTCTGGAGTTGAGAATAGGCGTGACCATGGGACAGAAAATAGGTTGTTCAAGTTGGCCAGAGAGCAGGATACCATGCAGGACTTAGCTACACATCACAGAATGAAGAATTGAGCAGCTGAGGGGCAGAAACATTTGTGCCTCTGAGAACCTACTACTGCAGAAAGTCCAGGTATTACCATGGACCAATGACTCTTCAGTCTCTTATGCCTCCATTTCACCTTTTGTTGGGACTGTGTCCTGGAGATAATGCCTTACCTAAGGGCTTGAGGCCATGGTAAGGCAGTGGAGGCACAAAAGACCAGATGGGCAACTTGCCAGCACCCCACAGTGCCAGCATGTTCTCCACACCTTTGACCTTCCTACAAACATGAGGTCAAGAGAGCTGAGATCCACTGGGCTCTGCCCTTTGTTTGTTGTGTGGCTTTGGAAGACCACTTCATTTCTGTGAACCTTGAATTCCCCCACTGTAAATTGGAAATCATGGTAACCACACCACTTACCTCACAGGACTTCTGTGGATGAGGCAATGTACAAAGAGCTGTGTCAACTACTAAGCCCTGATGAGAAACAATGAGCTATTGTTAACACTCTAGGTAGACAGAGACCTCCTCTGCTTTTTGCCTGTTGCCCTCTGCAAGCTGACCACCTCTCCTTTCCACAGGCAAACAAAGGTCTCTTTCTTGCAGTGTTGGTTCACTGCCCCATCAGTCTGAGTTGACCAAGAGGAGGAGGCATCTAAGATTCTCCTCTGGGGCCTCTGACCCAGAACACCCGAGAACCACAACCTTTGGGCCACTGCAGATTATAGGGCCAATTCCTTGGCTCGATCTTACATATTTTCCTCTGCCCCAACCACAAAACACAACTCAGTTGTAATAGGAATGAAGTCCTGCTTGGCAAGTTTTGTCTTTGCTGTCACTTTATTAGTGGTTGGTGCTGCAGTGACTGCTGAACTATTTTTACCCATCCTATGAAGGTCCTGTTTTCTGCAATGCACTTTTCTTGTATTCTATCCAGAACTGACTTGCCTAGGATCTGGGACAGCCAAAGACAGCAAGGCCAAGCCACAGACCTCCTAAGGAAGGGAAAACCAGCACCTAGGTGCTGAAAGAGAGCAGACTTCTCTCTTATATCTCCCTGCTCAGGCCCCATGGCTGAATTTCTCCTTCTCCAAAGAGGAGATCACAGATTGTGAAACACCTTGATGGAAAAACAGCCACAGGGCAACAGCTTAGCGGGATTGTATCCAAAATCATTATGTCATGAAAATTTTCTTTCCCCAAGTACTTACAGGCTGTTTTCCAGCAATTATCTTAATCATTTTTTATACGGAGATGGGGCTACAGATGGGGAAGAGAGAAAGGTTGATATCCAAGGAGCTGCACAATCCCACATTCATCTCTTCTGGCTCCAGATCTCTTCACATCAATAAAGGGGTTATTCCACAGCCCCAAAGCCCTGGGCTCTCCTCCTGTCCAGCCCCCTCAGCACCTCCTTATAGTCATTAAAAGGGTTTTTTTTTCTCATTGATTTTATTGGTACATTTTAGGTATACGGTACAGTTACATTCATCATTGGGATCTTGTACCTTTACATGACAGGTCTTGGTTCTCATTTTTTCCCCTTATCCCTGCCCTCCCTTCACCCCTCCTCTCTTCCCTATTTACAAATACTTTACTTCCATTTTCTCATTTTTTTCTTTTCCCTTATTACCTTTCCCCTACCCTTCCCATTTCCCCTACACTTTTAGCCCTTTTCTTCCTATTTCACATTGTCAATTATATCATTAGGATCTTATGTACCATTATAGTTTTTCACACCAAAGAAACTATTCAGTATTTATACATGTGTGATTTATTTATTTCACTTAGGAGTATATCCTCAATATGTATCCATTTTCCTATGAATGAATCTATTTTCTTATTCTTTATCAGCCATAAAGTAATATTCCATTTTATAGAAAAATCATATCTTCTTTATTCAGTCTCCAACTGATGGGCAAATGGGCTGTTTCCAAGTTTTAGCTATTACAAACTGTGCCGCTACAAACATAGGTATGCATGTATCATGGTGATATGATTCTTTTAATTCTTTTGGAAAGATACCCAGCAGAGGGATGGCTGGATCAAATGGGACCTCTAATCCTACTTCTTTGAGGTATCTCCATACTGATTTCCACAGTGGTTGCACCAGTCTGCACTCTCACCAACAATGGGGAAGAGTTCCTTTCTCCCCATGTCCCCAGCAACATTTGTTATTGGTTGGTTTCTTGATAGCAGCCATTCTTTCTGGGGTGAAGTGGGATCTCAGTGTTGTTTTCATCTGTATCTCTTGCATGACCGGTGATGTGGAACATTTTTTCATATACTTACTTGATGTTTTTACTTCTTTGTCTGAGAAATGTCTGTTCATTTCAGAAGCCCATTTTCAAATTGGGTCTTTATATTTGGGGAGCTGATTGTTTTGAGTTCTTTATATGTTCTAGATAGTAGTCCTCTGTCTGAGGAGCAGCTGGTAAAAAATTTTTCCCACATTGTAGGTTGTTTCTTAGTTCTGTTGATGGTTTCTTTTGCAGCACAGAAGATTTTTAATAATATGAGATCCCACTTGTTGATTCTTTCTGCTAGTAGTTCCCGTGCTACTGAAGATTTGTTCATAAAGTCTTTTCCTATGCCAATGTCTTCAAGAGTTCTGCCTAACTTATCCTCCAGCAAATTTAGCAACTCTTTTTTAAAATTTAGATCTTTAATCCACTTGGATTTTAGTTTAGTGCATGGTGAAAGAAAAGGGTCTAGTTTTAATCTTTGGCACATTGAAATCCAGTTTTTCCAGCATTATTTATTAAAGAAGCTGTCTTTCCTCCAGTGAGGATGGTTGGCTCCTTTGTCAAAGATGAGGTAGCTGAGTACATCTGGAGTTGTTTTTGTGTCTTCCAATCTATTTCACTGATTCTCAAGTCTGTTTCTTTGCCAGTACCATGCTGTTTTTATCACAGTGGCTTTGCAGTATAGTTCCACATTGGGAATTGTTATACCCACTACCATGTGTCTGTTGCCTAGGATGGCTTTTGCTATTCTAGGTCTCTTCTGGTTCCAAATGAATTTTTGGATTCTTCTTTCTAGTTCTGTGAAGTATAGTGTTGGAATTTCAATTGGCATTGCATTGAATCTGTATAGCAGTTTTGGTAGTATGGCCATTTTCATTATGTTGATTCTTCCTACCCAGGAGCAGGGGATATCTTTCCATTTTCTTATATCCTCTTCGATCTCTTTTTTCAGAGTGTGGTAGTTTTCAGTGTAGAGGTCTTTTGCCTCTTTCATTAGATTGCTTCCTATATACTTCATTTTTTTTTTGGATGCTATTCTGAAAGGAATTGTTTCCCTAATTTCTCTCTCAGTGAGTCTGTTATTTGTGTATAAGAAGGCTATTGATTTTGGGGTGTTCATCTTTTATCCAGCTACTCTGCTAAATGTGTCAAGTCTAGAAGTCTTTTGGTGGAAATCTTTGTGTCTTCAATGTAGAGTATCATATCATCAGCAAATAATGACAGTTTAACTTCTTCCTTTCCTATCTTTATTGCTTTAATTTCTATCTCATGTCTAATTGCTGTGGCTAATGTTTCCAGAACTATATTGAAGAGGAGTGGTGATAGTGGGCATCTTTGTCTTGTTCCTGGTTTTAACATGAAGGTTTTCAGTTTTTGGCCATTTAATATGATGTTGGCTGTTGGTTTTTCATAGATAGCCTTTATCAAATTGAGATATAGACAATCTATTGCAATTTTCTGCACGGTTTTTATCATGAATGGGTGTTCAGTTTTTTCAAATGCTTTTTCTGCATCTATTGAGAGGATTATATGGTTTTTGTCCTTGACTCTGTTAATATAGTGTATTACATTTATTGACTGAAGTATGTTGAACCATCCTTGCATCCTTGGAATAAATCTGATTTGGTGAGGATGTATGGTCTTCTTGATAACCCTCTGGATTCAGTTTGCTAGTATCTTATTAAGGATTTTTGCATCTATATTCATTAAAGAGATTGGCCTGTAGTTCTCTTTTTTAGTTGCATCTTTCCCTGGTTTGGGAATCAAAGTAATACTTGCTTCCAGGAATGAATTTGGAAGTATTGCTTCCCTTTCAATTTCACTGAACAGTTTAAAGAGTAGTGGCAGTAGTTCTCTAAATGTCTTGAAAATTTCAGCAGTGAATCCATCAGGACCTGGGATTTTCTTTGTTGGTAAACTTTTAATTACATTTTCAATTTCATTGACTGTAATTAGGGTGTTTAAAATGTTTTTATCTTCTTCATTCAACTTTGGTAAATCATATGTATCTAGAAATCTGTCCATTTCTTCTATGTTTTCCATTTTATTAGAGTACAGGTTCTCAAAGTAGGTATTGATGATCCTCCTCTGGATTTCTGTGGGATCTGTTGTGGCTTCCCCTTTTTCATTCCTAATTGCATGGATCTGAGCCTTTTCTTTCCTTTTTTTGATAAGGTTAGCTAAGGGTTTATCAGTTTTATTTATTCTTTCCAAAAACCAACTCTTCAATTCAGTTATTTTTTGTATCATTTTCTTAGTTTCCATTGCATTGATTTCTGCTCTAATCTTTGTAATTTCCTCTCTTTGCACAAGCTTCTAGCTTTTCTTGCTCTGCTTTTTCTAGGAGTCTAAGATTCACCATTAGGTTGTTTATTTGAGCTCACTCTGTTTTCCTAGTGTGGGCATTCAATGCCATGAATTTTCCATGTAGAACTGCTTTCATTGTGTCCCATAGATTCCTGTATGCTGTGTTGGCAATTTCATTTTTTTGTAAAAACTGTCTAATTTCTTCTTTAATTTCCTCTGTGACCCATTGATTGTTCAGGAGAGTGTTGTTCAATTTCCATTTGTTTGTGAAGTTTCTACAGTTTCTTATGCTATTGATCTCCAGCTTGATTGCACTATGATCTGATAATATACAGGGGTTAACTTCGATTCCTTTGCATTTATTCAAACCTGTTCTATGAGCTAGTATGTGGTCTAGCTTGGAGAATGACCCATGTGCAGCCGAAAAGAATGTATATTCTGATTTTGTGGGATGGAACACTCTATAGACATCTACTAAGTCCATATGTTCAAAAGCATGGCTCAGTTCTAGTATTTCATTGTTGATTTTTTTTTGCCGAAATGATCTGTCTATTTGTGATAGTGGGGTGTTTATGCCCCCCACTACAATTGTATTAGTGCTTATTTGATTTTTTTATGTTACTTAATATTTGTTTAATATAGTTGGCAGAATTAATATTTGGTGCATATATGTTTATGATTGTCATCTCTTCCTCTTGAATTGTTCCCTTTACAAGGATATAGTGGCCTTCTTCAACTCTTTTAATCAGTTTTGATTTGAAATTTACTTGTCTGCAAATAAGATGCTACCCCTGCTTTTTTCTGGGCTCCAGTCACGTGGAGAATTTTTTCCATCCTTTCACTTTTAGTCTGTGGGCTTCTTTTTGCACTAGGTGTGTTTTGCGTATACAACATATTGTTGGATTTTGCTTCTTAATCAATTCTGCCAGTCTATTTCTCTTGATTGGTGAGTTGATGCCATTGACATTGATGGTTATAAATGATATGTACTGACTTATTATTGTCATGTTATTGGTCTTTGGTTGACTCTTTTTACATTTTCGCCTTCTCCTTTTAGTTTCCTGCCTTGCCTATTTGATTTGGTCTGTTGGGCCTCATGGTCTTGTTACCTTCATTGTCTTTTTCTAGGATATTGTTTAGAATTGCTTGTAGTTCTCGTTTGGTATTCATGTAGTTTCTCAGGTGTTCTTTGTCCTAGAAGTATCTTATTTCCCCATCCATTTTTAAAGAGAGTTTTGCAGGCTACTTCAGTCTAGGTTGGAGGTTGTTTTCCTTTAGGACTTGAAATATCTCACTCCAGGCTCTCCTTGACCTGAGGGTTTGTGTTGAAAAGTCTGCTGTGATTCTGATGGGCTTTCCTTTGTATGTGATTTGTTTCTTTTCTCTTATTGCTTGTAGTATTTTGTTCTTCTGTTGGGTTTCTGGGATCTTGATTATTATATGTCTAGGTGTAGATTTTTTTTATCATGGCTAGTTGGGATCCTATATGCCTCACTTATCTGAATGTCAATTTCTTCCCCTCTGTTTGGGAAGTTTTCTGTCATTAATTCTGTGAACAGCTTTTATAAGTCATTTGCATTTTCTCCTGCTGCTTCATGTATTCCTATCAGTCTTATGTTATTTTTCTTTGCATCATCTAGGAGTTGTTGGATCAATTTCTCATGATCCCTTACTGTTTTTAAGAGACCTCTCTTTTCCTGGTCACTGACTGCAATCTTAACTTCTATATCTGAGATTCTATGTTTGCATTCTCTTATTCTGTTGTGTACACTTTCAATGGAGTGTTTAATCTCCTGGATATCTGAATCTGTTTTATGGATTCCATTTCTTTCCTATGTTGGGTGTTTATTTTTTCCATTTCTTTCTTATGCTGGGCCTTCATGGCTTCTATCATGGTCCTGAGCTCATCTATTTTTTTGTCAGTTTCTGCTCTAGAGTCTCGAATCATGACTTTCATTTTGCTCACTATCCCTATGGTTACCTGAGAAATTATTTCTGTTTTGAATTTTTCTAGAACCTGATTGATCTGTTTTGTTACTTCCTGTGCTATGAGTTCTGTGTGTCCTGGTGGTTCACTATCAGACTTTTCATCCTCCTTTGCCCTACTGTTTGCCATTGCTGAACTGGAAGTCTATATTTGTGCCTTGCTTAAGTGTTTTCTCACTTTTATTTTTGTTGTTGGATTGTCCTTGGTTTAATTCCTGGGTTATTGCTTAAATCTTCCTGATATAGTTGCACTTTAGCTTCTGAGTCTCTAATGACTCATAGACATTCTCATTTTCATAATATCACAGAAGACAACTCATTAAATCAATTGCAATCCTTTAGCCTAATTGTACAATCAGCAACACAATAAGACCAAGCACAACTTACAAATTGACCACTTGTGATAGTCATTAATCTATCACCATTAAAACATATGAATTAAATTAAAATCAAGAAACAGCCCAAAATATGTTTGCAGTGAATAAACTCTTCAATATAGCATCTTTACCATTTATCATGGGGGCTTAGACAGAGTTAGGATGAGAGGAGTAGATAAGTAAAAGAATTGGAGAAGGTTTCTAGTGAAGCCAGAGGACATAGAATAACCATACCATCTTTAGGAAGCTGCTAAAGTCAAAAGGGAAAAACAGAGTGCAAGAATAAGGACAAGAATATAACAACTTAATAGTAACAGGAGCTCAATTTCCTTTGAAACTATTAACCCTTGAGTGAAGTAAAATGAGAGAAGAAAAGAACATAAAGAAAAAATGATAAAAGAAGAAATCCAAGTTAGGGCAGGAACAGGAACAGAAAAGGAGATGCGAAATAATATAGTGGAGTAAGAGACTGATTTGGGGAAAGAGGACAGAAAAAAGAAAGAATTTGCAAAAGAAAAAGAAAAAGATAAAAACAAAGAAAAAAAATAATTTGAAGGGCTTCTTTCAGATTGTATCTCTGCTGTCATAATATACAACGTGTGCAGCCAAGAGCAGAACTAAGTCCTTTGATATCAGCTAGCTGAAGGCAGACCCCTGAGATTCAGACTGATTTCAGGCTGCAAGGCCCAAATTGAGTTCTCTGACCTCCTGCAGGGTTGAACTCTGCAAAGTTCTACTACAGGTTCCCTCTGCCCTTTCTTTGAAGATGTTCAAAGTCTGGAGCTCAGAAAAATGCCCTTTAAGACCATCTGTGCCTCTGCAGAGTGGATCCAAGGGTTGGCACACTCAGGAGGACTGAGAGTGGGGTGGGGGGCAAAGAAAGGGGGTGTTGTAGGGATGCCTGTGCAGCAAGCTAGTCCTCACTGATTAGGCCAGGCAGGCTGGAGGGAGAACAGATCTCAGAGCAGCTGTCCTGGACATCCACCTAAAAGAGATTTTTGACAGATTTGCTAAATTGGCATTTATAATTGGCATTGGCATTGGAGAGCCTTGACTATAGCAAGCCCTCCAAAGGTGGGAATGAAAGCTAGTTACCTCCCCATAAAATAAGCAATAAGCTAGGACACCCTAGGACAGAATACTTCAACTGGGAGAGGATGGCAAGCTGAAGTGAGATGAAGAGATCTGTGTGAGAATTCTAGCCCAGCTGCATCATGAAATAACAGATCACTTACAGGGTCTGGACACAGGACCAAAATGATCTCCCAAGTCCCATCCATTCATAAAATCCAATGAGTCTTTGGAAGGTCTGGGCCACTGCCACTGACTGTGCAATTGTGCTGAACTGAGGAGCCATGAGGCATGGTCTAGCCTAAAACATGTTTCAGGAGCCAGAATTTCATTACTGTTC
The DNA here is from genome assembly GCF_012274545.1 of Fukomys damarensis. Classification (NCBI taxonomy): domain Eukaryota; kingdom Metazoa; phylum Chordata; class Mammalia; order Rodentia; family Bathyergidae; genus Fukomys; species Fukomys damarensis. The sequence continues at coordinate 77,580,787 of NW_022900928.1, forward strand.
CTGGGAGAGAGGTAAGAAATGTAACTACAAGGTAGCATTAGAGAATCAATAAGTGTAGGTAGGGTAGAGGCAGGTGCTGAGGATAGGAGACTATCATTTCATGCAGATGATGTGGGAGACAGCCCAGGCACTGGCCCTCTGGCTTAGGTGTCTGTTCCAATGGCCTGGAGCTAACCAATCAGAAACTCAAGGAAAGGGGTGCAATCTCAAGAATGGAGTCACCTCTCCCTCCCTCATAACAGGAAGGCTCTTTAGCAGCAGTGGATTCTGAGAGAGCTACATGGGTCAAGAGTATCCTGGACACAAGGCAATATCTTTGAGTCAGCACAAGAGCTAGCAAGGATGCCTCTTTTTACTTCCTCACCTACATCATGTTAGGTCTCAGTAAGTTCCAGCTTATTGCATTTGATACAAGGTTAAATTTTAAAACATTATCAAGAAATTTGTAAATATAAAGCAGATGCAAGATAAGCTTCTACAGCTTTGAAAGGCAAAGACCTGAGTACTGAGTGCTTGCTTACCTACGCAGACAGACCAGCTTTAATAACCTTATAAGTCATGGCCACATCCTTCTGGGGATAGTGCCTTTGGCAATAGGGAATTCCCACAACTACCTCAATCCAGCCTCCACACAAGATATTAACATTAATGCCTGTGTTGATATGATAAAGATATCACTAATAAGTTCCTGGTTTCAACACTGGGGGAAGTCCCAGGTACAGAACAAAGTTCAGTCACTTTACTTCCCTCTCTCATATTGCTTATCAAATACTCCTAGGCATCCATACCTACAGAAATCAGTCCATCACTAGTGAGCTTCAAAAAACTTCTAAACAGAAATCAAAGAACAGGCTCCTCAATGTAGTCAGAATTCTGCAAGACAGGACCAGGGGGAAGGAGCCAAACAGTTATTTTGTTCAATTGTGAAAGTAGCACTAATGTACTAATATGTATTTTCCATGAATAAGGACATGCCCAGACATGATAATGACACAGAATAAAAATCAGGAAACTGACTCACATGGGACTACAATCCTGGTAGCCGTTCAAGCTTTGCTAGTTGTATCAGTAATGCCCAGGACCCCACACTATGTTCAGTTCCAATATCTCATTAGTCCTCTTTAAACTGGAATATTTCCTCTGTCTCTCCTTGATTTTTTATGGCTTTGGCCCTTTTGAAGGTTAGTTTTGTCACCATTGTTTTGTAGAATGTTCCTCCATTTGAGTTCATTTATTGTTTTTTGTGAATAGATTCAGGGGTGCACTGGGGGCAGAAATGCCACAGACATGTTCTCCTTCAATTTCTTTGCTGGGCTGAGAGTACAGGTTGTCTGATGTCAGCTATGTGAACTTGGATCTCTCTGTTGAATTGCTTTCTGCCAAATCTTTCCATTATAAAATTGCTCATTTTCCACTCGTAGGTATGACATTGTTTGAGACTAAAAATGATGCCAATCCTCATCAAAATGTCACTCACTAGCTCTAATATCCTTAATGTTTCCAAGGATAGTGGACAAATGTGATTTTTTTAATTCCATCATTCTTTCTAAGTATATTAGTTGATGTTCTACAGTGAGGAAAAGCTTTGCCCTTTCTTCACTCATACATTTATTTATATTTATATCAGTACAGATTCATGGATCCTCTTTGGTTCAGAGGGATAGTCCACTATTATCTTACTGACTTTGTGGTCAAATTAGAGCAGATTTCAAAACTGACAGCCCCTTCAAGCTGCCACCTCTGTCCTTTCAACTTATCTCCATCATTCTTTTTGAATACTACCCAACTTTTCAGTACTATAAAATATTCCAGGCTCTTCCTGTAATTTCCCAGCCACACCCATGGAACCAGTCATTTTTCCAAAGAGTCCTGCAAGTGGGGAATAGAATTTGGAAACTAAGATCTGAATTTGTAGGAAAATGGATGTACTATGAGACCATAATGTTAAGTGAATAAATCAGAGAACTTTAAAAATCACATGATTTCTCTTATATAAAAAAAACAAAGATAAATGAAAGATAGATAATTGTAAACAGGGATACAGATATTTTGCAGATGAGAAAGGGAGGGAAGGAAAAAGGAAGTAAAAAGAATTCAGATGTGATATGTGTTATATACATGTACCAACTCCCCATGATGAATGTAATCATTATGTACTACAAACATATAAAAATAAAAGTTAATTTTTAAAAAAAAAAGAGACTAGATATGAGAACTAAGTCTACTTACAGATGATAGAGAGCTCCTGCTCTCAAGTCTCCTCTGTGGAGAGAACACCCACTGTATTAGTCAGCATTAGGATTGCTGTGATCAAGTACCTGAGAAAAACAACTGAAAGGAGGAAAGGTTTACTTTGGCTTATGGTTTCAGAGGTTTCTGTTCATGGTTACTTGGTTCTGCCATTTCTGAGCCTGGGGTGAAACAGAGCACAGTGGCAGAAGGGCATGGCAGAGGAATGCTGCTCACCTTGTGGCAGCCAGGAAGCAGAGAAATTTTTCCCCAAAAGAAAAAGCTGAAAACAAAATATATTCTTCAAACCCATGCCCCCAGTGATGGGTTTCATCCAATTAGGCTCCACAGCCTAAAAATTCCATTGAACTATGAACTTAATCCACAGAGCTGTGAACCATTGATGAAGTTAGAGGTCTCATGATCCAAACACTTCCCCAAAGCTCCACCTCTGACCATGCTGTACCAGCCACCAAGCCCCAAACACATGAGCCGGGGGGGTAATACAATATCCAAACCATAACACACACATACACACATGAACACACAAATACAAACACATGTATACACACAATACCCATACACACATGTTAATATACAGAATCTATTGTGATAGGGAGCAAAACAATGGTCACCTAGGGAATGGAATGATGAAAAGGGGTGTGAGAAAGCTACTACAGAGGAAACAGTTGCAAAGACACTTGTAGGCCAATGAAGATATTCATATATCAAGACCTAACACAGTGTCCATTTTAAATATGTACAGCTTATTGTATGTGAATTATGTTTTAATAAAGCTGGAAAGAAAATAGGAAACATTTGTTATTTGAAGAATGAAAGATCCTGAAGGAGTGCAGAGAGAACAAAACTATGCATAATAAAAGGTTGACATGTAAATTTGGTATGGTTTTGTCAGTGTTCTCCAGCCAAAGTCCACTGGGAAGACCTAAGTTGGTTTTATTGCCTACTGAGAAAGAACATCCAACATGAAAAAGCTGTGGGGGCTTTCCAGCAAGGAGTGTTAAGAAAAACTGGCTGTAGGTTTTAAGATTTTTATGTGTGACTTGAGAGAGGGTTTACAGAAGTAGGGGCTTCACCCTAGAAAATGGGGGCTGGCTGGGGATTTAGCTCTGTGGTGCTGCCACCTGCCTTTCAAAATGCAAGATCCTGAGTTCAATACCTGGTACCACAAAGAGAGAGAGAGAGAGAGAGAGAGAGAGAGAGAGAGAGAGAGAGAGGGAGGAAGAAAGATGGGGCAATTCTATAAGGCATCTCAATAAATTTAATCCTTACAGAAGGGACAACATTATAATTGGTCAATAAGCAAGTGGTCATCATTCCTTCCAGATAAAAGGGGCAGGTGTCAAGTATATTGTGTAAAGCACAAAATGTCTTTGCTTAGACACAAGTAAGAAGTGGCTTTCTTTGTCTCTGTGTAGTTGTGTCTACACAGAAAAATACCAGCACCACTGTAACTGACAGGCCAGCTTCTGAATATTGAGATTTTCTTCTCCCCTGTGTCCACTAGACCCAGAGCTTGTGGGGGGGGAGCTCCACATTCTAAAGAGACCCTAATGCAGAATTTGTTAGCACAACCCAAATATCAATCAACTGGCCTTTAGCCCATTACCCACTGGAGGATATAAAAGGAGATGCTTGAAGAGTGACAGGCAGAGAACAGAAGGATTCAGCAGAGCAAAGCATCTCAGCATTGTGGAGGACTGCTCATGGATGCAAGAGGTGCCTTTCCCTGCCCCTAATCTGTAAACCACAAAAACATTCAGAGAAAACTCTGAAGAGAAGAAAGAGTCTGACCAGCTCCCTGCGCTGAGACGGAGAGAAGGCCAGGCCTGGAACATTCTATGTGTTCACACAAGTCTGGGGAAGTGACCTCAGGACTCAGGACCAAGGAACACAACAGGTGCTAGGTGCTCTGAGCAAGATTGCTGGGAGCTAGGGGAGGGGTATCAAAAGTGGCTAGGCATTTGCACTGAGTCATTGATCACTGATACAATTCTTTTCTTTATATCCATCTATCCTAAGAAATAGAAAATACTGTCAAAGCAAAATGTCATCCTTTTTTTTTTTTTTTTACTGTGGATCCCAAGTTCCTGGAAGAGTGAGTTTAATAAATAAGCACAGGGTGAAGGCAGGGCAGGGACAAGGGGAAAAAATGAGAACTAAGACCTGTCATGTAAAGGTACAAGATCCCAAAAATGAATGTAACTGTATTGTATATCTAAAATGTACCAATAATCTTAATTTTAAAATAATAATAAATGAATAAGCACAGAATGAATAAGAACTTAATATATTATAAAAAGATTGTAGGCTTCCTCTTGAGTGGCAGGATGCACATAAATCTCTCATGTTGGTAAGCTCAGATTCATCACAGTGCCCAAGTCACAGTAAAACATTTAATTAGGGCTTATTGTCCTGAGTTAGGTGTCAGTAATTTTCCACAGCCATAAACATGTAGTCAGTGACAGATAAGTGGCACATAGGAATCTTTCAATATGATCAAATTAACAACTGAAGGACAAACAATGATGATTTTAAATTTTTTTTAATTGCTGAGACATGGGGAAGCTCTGGACCCAGGAATCTAGCACAGAGAGCTAAATGGGACAGCTGCCCTCCCAGAGACCACAAAGCCAGACTGCAATTAATCCTTCCTCCTCCCATTCCCATTCTCCAACTCCAGAGAAGTCAAAGTGGAATTCTGGGTAGAGATGAAAGATGGGGAAGGGAAAGGAGTGAAATGGTGAGGAATCCAGGTGCTTCCTCCTTCCTCACTGTGAGTCTCCAGCCTGAAGGACAAGACAAGTCTTACATCAGGTCAGAGACTGAAAAATAGCTAAAATCACTTGACGGCCTATGTGTTTCTATAAATACATAATCCCCTTCACCCACCATTACAATATAATAGACAATAGTCTCACTGCCTTAAACATCTCATGTGTTCTACCTACTCACTCCTCCCCACCTCCTCCAGCCCCTGGAAACCACTGATTTATTGGAGTATGTTTTCAGTATATAATAGTACATGCATATAACATATCTTGATCATTTTCAATCTTTTTACCCCCCCCATTATCTCCCCCTTTCCCAATCTCCTTCCCCCGCTCCAAAAAGTCTGCTTTCATGTTTCTACCATCTCTCCTTTATTTTACTCATTTATTTATTTTTGTTTTAGCTTTCTCACACAAGAGAAACCATGCAATATTTAACTTTCTGTGTCTGAATTATTTCGCTTAGCATTATAGTCTCAAGATCCATTCATTTCCTAGCAAATGACATGATCTCATATATATGTATGTGTCTCTGTGTGTGTGTGTGTGTGTGTATATGCCACAAAGAAAAATGAAAATTATATATATAATTTTTTATCCATTTGTCTCTTGATAGGCAACTAGGCTGTTTCCAGAGTTTAGCTATTATGAATTGTACTGATATAAACATAAGTATGCATGTATCACTGCAGTATGATATCTTGATTCTTTTAGGAATATATCCAGAAGAAGTATATGTGGGTGGAATTTCTATTTTTAGCTTTTGGAGGAATCTTTATACTGATTTCCATAGTGATTGTACATATTGAACAATAAAATAGTACAGAAAACACAGAAACAAGCTTCTGAAACTACAGCCTAAGAAAGAGGCCAAAAATATATTTTGGAGAAAAGTTAACCTCTTTAACACATGGTTCTGGGAAAACTGATTATCCATGTGCAGAAGATTGAAACTAGATCCCTATCTTTTACTCTGTACTAAAATCAGAATGGGTCAAAGACCTAAATATAAAAACAAATACTGAATCTGCTGGAAGTTTCCTCACTGAGAAATCCTTGAAGCCATAGGTACAGACAAGGACTTCTTAAACAGAACTCCAAAGCACAGGAAACAATATCAAGATCCATAAATGGGATTACAAAAAGAAAAAAATAGGATTCCTGTACACAAATAGCAAACTCAAAGAGGGAGAAGTTAGAAAAACTACTTTCCACAATAGCATTAAATGAAATACTTAGGAATTAATCTAAGCAAGGAAATGAAAGACTTCTACAGTGAATAGTACTGTGAAAAAAAATATCAAAGAGGATATCAGAAAATGGAAAGATATACCCTACTCCTCAATAGACAGAACTAATAGACTTCAAATGGCCATATTTCCAAAACTATTAAATAGATCCCACACAATCCCAATAAAAACACCAATAGCATTCCTCACAACTAGAGAAAGCAATCCTGAACTTCATATGGAACCGGACCTAGACTAGCAAAATTAGCTCTAGACAACAGGGGCAAAGTAGGAGGCTTCATAGTCCCAGACTTCAAGTTGTACTGCAAAGCTATAGTCATAAAAACAGCATAGTGTTACCAAATCAAAAACAAAAACAGCAACAGACTTGTGGAACAATGAAACAGAACAGATCAAACAGAACCAAGAGGATGCAGAAACAGCCTCAGGCATAGTCAACTACCTTATCTTTGATGTGGGGGGGGTCCTCTAAATCCTAAAGACAGCCTCTTTTAAAATGTTGGGGGTCTGGCTATCAACATGCTTAACAGTGAACCTAGATCAATATCTGTCACTCTACACTAAAACAAAATCAAAATGGATCAAAGATCTAAATATTAAAACAGAAACACCTAATATGCTGGAAGACAAAATAGGTGAAACTCTTGAAGACATAGGCTCAGGTAAATCTCTGGTTGTACAAGAAATAATAGCAAAACCAACAAATAGGATCATATCAAACTAAAAAAGCTTCTGCACAGCAAAAGAAACCACCAATAAAATAGAGTCAATCTAAGAATGGGAAAAAAAATTACCAGCTATTCATCAGACAAAAAGCTGATATCTACAATATATAATGAACTCAAAAAATTTAGACCCTCAATTTTAAAAACCTAATCAAAAAATAGACATCTGAAATGAATAGGTATTTCTCAGTTGAAAAGGTACAAATAGCCAATAAATATATAAAGAGATATTTGACATCCCTGGCCATTGCAGAAATGCAAATCAAAACACTGAGATTCCATCTCAGGAGAAAGAATAATTATCATCAAGAAATCAACCACTAAGAAATTGATGGAGAGCCTGCAAAAAAAGACGACTTCTTCATTGTCGATGGGAGTGTAAACTGGTACAACCACTATGGAAATTAGTATGGAGAATCCTCAAAAAGCTAAAGCTAGAAATACTATCTGACCCAGCTATTACCCTTGTGACTATCTTCCTGAAAGAGTTAGTTATCATACCAAAGAAATGTATGCATACCCATGTTTATAGCAGGACAATTCATAATAGCTAAATCTTGGAAGCAGCTTATATCAACAGATGAATAAATGAAGACAATGTGGTATTCAAACACAATAGAATGCTACTCTGCCATAAATGGGGATAAAAGAGTCATTTGTAGGAAAATAGATGCACCTTGAGATTATAATGTTAAGTGAAGTAAATCAGACATAAAGCTTATTGTATAGTTTCTTTTATATGACAAACTCAATATACAAATAAAGTAAAAATTTAAAGAGACAATAGGCAAAAAGAGAAAGAAAAAAATTATTGTAATCTAGTATGGACAACATATCTAAAAGTGTACCTTGATTTAGTATAATTGTCATGTGTATTTTATATGTGTTTTGGCCAGTTAGTCTGCCTATTAATTTGTATGTATGATAATTAACTTTATAAGGACTTATAAGATAAATAAATTAATCTGCTGCTGACAAAAGAAGAGCTTTATCTCACTTATCTATAGAATTTAAAAGAGCTGAAATCATGGAAACAGAGAGTAGAAGATGGTTACTCAGGCCCAAGATATGGGGAAAATAGACAGATTTTGGTCCAATGGCACAGACTTTCAATTACAAGATGAATACATCCTGGAGACCTAGTTAAAATTAATATACTGTATACTTGAAATTTACAAAGTAGATCTTAAATATTCTCATCACAAAGAAAAGAAACTGCCCTGATGATTATATTAATTACCTTGATTGTGGTTATCATTTCACAACGCATATAGGATCGAAATATCATATTGTATACCTTGAATATACATGATTTTTATTTGTCAGTTATATCTCAACAAAGCTGGAAAAAATAATGGTAAAGCCCCCACAATGGCCAATTTCAAGCTCCCAGGTGATGTCAGAGATGACAGAGTTGGAAAGAGATGCTATGCAAATGGTGTTTCACCACTCCATTGCCTACCCAGTGTCACACAGAGAATGTACACAGCCACTCTCAACACAGTCAGTCACCATTTATATTAAAAAACTTCTATAGATATGGTCACAGTGGATGGACACTATTAAGGGTGGATGTCCTGGTGCTCAGAGTAGGGAAACCATGTAAGTGAGCAGCTTCCTATAGAGAGCCCAGGATTAATTAAGTTAACTTGTTGTCATGACAAAGATACTGGGGCGGAAGGGCTGCAGGTGAGTATTTGAAAATCATAAATCCATTCCCATCAGTGCACTAGTGCAGTAAAAGCTCTCCCTAGCTCTGGAAGTTCACCTGGCTAAAGCCAGGCCACTCACACCTTCCCCCTCTGGCCTGTCCACTCTTAAAGGGAGTTGCAAGGGTAATCTCTTGGTTCCCTTTTCTCCCTTACCTTTCCTTTTTTTCCCCCCCCTTGCTCTAGGTAAAGGATTTAGTCAGTGACTATCTGGCAATACAATACTGATGGAAAGGGCATGGGAAGTTATCTAACTGTTCCCCCAGCCTCTTCGTCTGGGCTCCACTCTGCTGCTCCCCCATAGCCATTTGAGGCTCAGCCTGTATTTCCATAGCCAATGGGATTTCCATAGCATCTAACAAGACATCTGATACAGGTGCTGAGCTTTCTGAAATAAGAAGGCAATTGGACACACACAGGATTACCTTTGAAAACTTCCATGGGTGTTCAACTATATCTGCTTGCTCTCTTCCTAGAGCCTTCCTTCCTTATTAGTCACCAATAATTGGAGTTGGTAATGATCATCTGGCTATTTAGTACTCTGCAATTATTTGATTAAAGCTAAATTTAGCCTTTTTATGTGAGATTATGCTTTGAAGTGTGACCAAATGAAACCAGGCATAACAAGAACAAAACAGGTGCAGCCACAAAGTCAAAGCAGGGATGTGAGGGCAGGACTCCTGGGTCCTGTGCCCAGTTCCATCGCCACGATCCTTAATCCAATTGCAGAAAGGGACATTTTACAACAATTAACAAACAACATTAGCAGGGGGGAATCATCACAGACAAGTGAGGTGATTTGTTTGCAAGAAAAGCAGCTCCCCCAATTCTAGAAGGCCAGCTCACTGTTGGCATCTCCTGCCTGCTGAGCTCCTGCCTGAAGCCTAGGTCTGACCTTGGGCAGATTGCGCAAGCCCTCTGAGATTAATTTCTTCATCTGTTACCTGAGACCTCAAGCCTTCATGATGGACAGGTGGCCTGGCTCAGAGGGGGCAGCCACAGACTGGAAGCAGGCAATAGGGAATTTAAAACCAGACCTGTCACTATCAGAGCCATGTGACCTTGACTGGGCAAAACACTTCATCTGAACCTGTTCTCTCCCTACTAAATAGTGATCCCAAAGAGGGGAGAAAAAAGAGAAAGAAGAGGAAAATAAGGAGGAAGAGTCAAAGAGGAGTGGGTGGCTTGGAAGTTACAAAATGGCCCCTGTTACTCCTTAGACCAGACCCACTCTCCTGACTTGATCTCACCCTCAGTTCTTCCCCTGTGAGGGTCCAAAGTCCTTCCCACATTTTTCTGAATTCCTGTGCTTACCTCTTGGTGATTCCCAGCCTCCAGATACATTTGTCTCACTCCTCTTCAATCCAGATGTCACCCGGCCCCTGATGACCATAAAAAAACTCAATGCCCACAGGCTTCTCATTCATTCAGAGATACTGAAGCCTCCCACCACTGCTTGGTCCCCTCCCTGCCATCTCCACAATTTAATGCACCAAGAGTCATCCTCACTCTACCCACGTTCAGGCCATCTTCAAATTTCAGCTCCTGTTTCATAGCATAGACCAAAGTATTTCTCCAGTGATTATTTCCTGGTATATAAAAGTCTCTCGAGGGGGTCTTTTCAGCTGCCTGCCTGCCTGAGATCACCTGGTGGGTGCGCGACTTCCTGGACTGTGCAACAACAGACTCAGTAAGGA
>NW_022900928.1:77592713-77593207 GCF_012274545.1 Fukomys damarensis
TAGGAAAGAAATGGAATCCATAAAACAGATTCAAACAGATATCCGGGAGATTAAAAACTCTATTGAAAGTGTATGCAACAGAATAAAAGATTGCAAAGATAGAATTTCAGATATAGAAAATAGGATCGCTGTCAGTGACCATTAAAAAAGAGATCTCTTAAAAACAGTAAGGGATCATGAGAAATCAATCCAACAACTCCTAGACGATACAAAGTAAAATAACAGAAGACTGATAGGAATTCATGAAAAAACAAGAGAAAATGAAAATGACATATAAAAGCTCTTCACAGAATTAATGACAGAAAACTTCCCAAACAGAAGGGAAGAATTAGACATACAGATAAGTGAGGCATATAGAACCCCAACTAGCCACGATCAAAAAAAATCTACACCTAGACATATAATAATCAAGATTCCAGAAATCCAACAGAAAAACAAAATACTACAAGCAGTAAGAGAAAAGAAACAAATCACATGCAAAGGGAAGCCCATTA
>NW_022900928.1:77595050-77595404 GCF_012274545.1 Fukomys damarensis
GGGAAGAACAAAAAGGGAAAAGAAAAAAATGTGAGAGAATGAAAAGATGAAAATAAAGTGTTTGTAGATGGGGAGGGGAGGAGGGGGTGAAGGGAGGGCAGAGGTAAGGGGAAAAAAATGAGAATCAAGACTTGCCATGTAAAGGTACATGATCCCAACAATAAATGTAACTGTACTGCATCCCTAAATGTACCAATAAACTCAATAAAAAAAAATAAATAAATAAATAAATAAAACAGAAAATAAGCTGGGTAGGTGGCACACACATCTTGTCTCAGTTACTCTGGAGTCTAGGAGTTTGATGTCAGTTTGGACAGCCTGGAAAGACTTCATTTCAAAACAAAACAACACACA
>NW_022900928.1:77596048-77607849 GCF_012274545.1 Fukomys damarensis
GATTCTAATAAGATTACTGACATTTAGAAATGGGAAGAAAGGAGCTAAAGGTGTAGGGAAGGTGGGATGGGTAGGGGAAGAGTAAAAGGGGAAGAGAAAAAAATGTGAGAGAATGAAAAGATGAAAATAAAGTGTTTGTAGATGGGGAGGGGAGGAGGGGGTGTACGGAAGGCAGAGGCAAGGGGAAAAAATGAGAATCAAGACTTGTCATGTAGAGGTACAAGATCCCAACAGTGAATGTAACTGTCCTTATCCCTAAAATGTACCAATAAACTCAATTAAAGCTGAAAAAAAAGTCTCTCATGTGAGAGAATGAAAAGATGAAAATAAAGTGTTTGTAGATGGGGAGGGGAGGAGGGGGTGTACGGAAGGCAGAGGCAAGGGGAAAAAATGAGAATCAAGACTTGTCATGTAGAGGTACAAGATCCCAACAGTGAATGTAACTGTCCTTATCCCTAAAATGTACCAATAAACTCAATTAAAGCTGAAAAAAAAGTCTCTCCACTTTATTGACAGGACAACTTTTATGAGTGTACTTTGTAGGGTACTTTACCAGCCATCTCATTTGACCCTCGCAGCAGTTTTGAGAAGTGTGATTTTACAGATGGAGAAACTGAGGCCCAGAAGTGTTGAGTGACTGTTATGTTGTATATCTGGGTGCTCCCCCTCTGAGCCTCATATGATCATAGGTGAAGTTTTTGAAAGGTGACTGAATCATGGGGCTCTATGGATGAATGTGATGTTAGATGTTAGGTGATCTGTGACAGGAGTAGGTGGGTCACTGGAGTCATGACAAGGAAGGGTGCATCTCCCTCCCAGCTTATCCCTTTTCCCTCTGCTTCCTGGCTGCCCTGAAGTGAGCAGCTGTCCTCCCCAGCTGGCCCTTCCACCATGCCACTTCTGCCCTGGAGCCAAGTGACCATGCACTGAAAACTCTAAAGCCAAGGTAAACTGCTCCTCCTTGAATTTGTTGGTGTGGGGATATTGACTCCCAGTGATATTACCAGAAAGTGACTAAGACAGTGACCAACCATGCACACCTAGGAAAGGGAGGCATCTGAATTAAAGCCAGGGTGACTCCAAAGCCCATGATTTCTCTTCCTCCCTTCCCCTCTGTCTCAGAGGATCCCCTCAGGACACTCTGCCTGGTGAACTCCTGTTCCTAGGAAGACAATGCCTGCCACCCTTGTCCCCACAACAAGCGCAACAAATTCTACTTCGACACCACACATCCTCCTTATCCACTTGGATTCTTTGGGAACACCTGTTCTCTGACCACCCTGGAAGCAGCAAATCTTCCAAAGGTCTGTCTCCAGAGTAGCAGAAAAAAGCTGCTTAACAGACAGAATTCAGGTGGGAGAGAGCCCACATGCTCTCTGGTTTTCCTCCCTTCTATATTTGTAATTCCATATCTTTAATCAGCCATCCCACTCTTCCTTCCCCAACTCCGCTGGTTCCCAATGGGGATATCTATTCCCTGGCTGATGGACACAACAAAAAGAAAGCAAGGGACAGAGAAAAGAACAACAGAGTAAAACCAAGAGTCAAGCCTGGGGTGGGGACATGGGAATACAATGCAAGCTCAGACAAAAGCAGAATAATGGGATGGATGGATAGTACCAGGAAGTGCACATTCTATGTAAAACCACTTCAAGCTTTTCCAACTAATTGTCAAGTAATCATGACAAAAAGAAGCGAAGTAGGAATGTGTCTTAGCAAGAGACACCTCAAGACTCTGGCTTTGAAATTCAGCATGTCTCTTATAGCCTCTCACTCTGTAGCAAAATGCAGTGGTAAGCTCCCCAGCACACTCCCCACCAGCTGGCAGTGGAGGGAGGTGGCAGAAAATGTGCTGGTGGTCTGGTTAAATCAGCCCTGGAACACCAGCAACAAGCTGACAGTTGACCATGCTACCTAAGACAGAGGTAGCACACGGGCTGAGGGAGGAGGCTCAAGACTACACAAAAGTTATTGTTTGAGTCTTCAAATGCAATTTTTATAACCCCTTGCACTTATATACCACTACCCCATACATATTTATTTAGAGGGCAGAGCGGTGCACATGGTAGTTAGAGGTACATTTGGAAGCAAGTGCCACCATATGCTTTCCTGTAATTTTATGAAAAAGATGTCCTCTTCTCCACTGCAAGGTTTCCATTATTCATTGAAGATGAGGATGGTTGACTGAGGGATAAATGAGATACCCATTCATTCATTTGTTCATTCGTTCATTCGTTCAGTAGTTTTGGGCACCTACCATATCCCAGTCCACATATCATGAAGACAGTTCTTTGTGAAATCCTCCTTCTAGTGGGGGAGATGGATAATCAAAATGGAAAGTGTACGGTGCATAGCACCTTGGAAGCACTCAGTAAACATTAGCCCACTGCTTCTGTCTTACAGAAGCCCTGGGAGGTACAGTAGCCAAGCCTACCACCTGCCTTTTATGGGAGTGCATTCCAAGACTCAGAGAGGCTATTGACCTGTCCAAGGCCATCCAGGTGATAGAGGCCACTCCAAACCTGAATAAGAATCAGTCTCCCGATGCCCTTCCTGGGGCTCTCTATGCTGGGGAGAGGAACCCAAATGTCCTGCAGGAATGAACAGCATGCAGGGGGCTCAGCCACAGAGAAGCCACTGTCATTTCCTTCTCAAAGCCAGGACCTGCAGTGCCAGGTTGGCCAGGCACCAAGGAGCAAATTCCACCTTGGTTTATTGACATTCCACTCTGTTGACTTCTCCAAGCCCATGGCTGTGAGCCAATGAGCAGAAAAGAGGGGGCCTTGGAGGAGGGCACCCTGATGAGGCACTAGTGTCCACCATCTGCTGTCTCCAGGTGTGGCTGCACTGACCAGGCCCCATCCCTAACACAGGGAGGCATTGCACTTTGGCTCAGCAGAGTTCAGGCACCCCCTCCTCAGAAGGGACCTGTCTGCACTTGAGCTCCTACAAGCTTAAGAGTCTCCCTTCCAGGCCACCACTACATAGGGCCCTGTGGTCCTCATTCTTTGCAGCTCTTGTGACAGGCAAAGCCCCACTCTGCTGCCTGATTCAATCTAATGTCGCTGCCTCCAAGCATGGAAGTACCCTGGATATTGGTTGGTTATTGTTGACATTCACATAGGGATCCTTCCACCTTGCCCCTGCATGTACTTCTGGCAACTTTTTCTCCACATCTCCACAACTCGCTGATCCCTTCAGGAAATCCTAATCTCCCGAGAACTGGCTTCTAGTGTTAGTCTTTCCAGATTTCTCTCCCATTCCTTCCATGAAAATGTATACATAGGTGGGCTGGGGATGTAGCATGTGCCATGCTTATCCTGGATACACACACACACACACACACACACACAGTCAGCACCTGCCCCAGTGTCATACTTGTACTTGGATCAAAGGCTCTGTAACATCCTGACAAGCTTCCAGATGCTGCCTGCCTGCCTTCCTAAACCTTGGGATGATACGGCCTCAACTGACAACCCCTGGCTGGCATATTGGGGCACCTTAGGTAGCTGCCACAGAGGTCTCCACACCTGATGTCATGCCCTGCCTCGCCAGGGAAAGCACCTCCCTGTCCCACATGCTGTCCTCATGCAGTTTCTTCATGCCTAAGATCAGAGCTGGTTCCAGGCCTAGACTTCATCACTCCACGTACCCCTGCAGCCACCTGGCTCCTGGAAGGCTCTTCTGAGATGTGAGAGAATGGGGCTTTCCAAGCTCTTAGAGAAATACATCTCTCTTTTAAGCTTTTATTTTAAAAATTCAAATAAAATGTACAAATACAGATTAATAGCTTCCCCGTGGCCCTCCTCCTTAATCTCACTCCCTGGAAGGGTACAGTTTGGTATGTTTTCATACACATACACACACAAATACATATAAACACACTAGAATTCACTTAGACATCACACACATTGTTCTCCACATTGCTATTGGGGAGGGGTACCAGGGATCAAACTTGGGTCCTTGTGCTTTCGAGGCAGGAGACAGAACCAACTGAGCTAAATCCCTGGCCCTCCACATTGCTATTTTAATGTAGCAAGGACATTGCTCCTTTTCAGAAAGCGTAAAACTAACTCACTGCTTTAGTGGATGCCATAGGTGTGATATGGTGCCTATGTTAATGCCATGCGTATCCCCAAATGTGTTTAATTTTTCCTTTATTGAAGTACATTTGTTTCCAGTTATTCACTACTCTAAACGAGACTGCAATAACTTTCTTGTGTATACATGCTTTTGTACTTGTGTCTTCCCATAGGTTAATCTCCTAGAATTCTTCTTGTCCCATTTTAATTAGCATTTTCATTGTGTAAGGTCAAGTATATTCTTATCCATTGTATGTTTTTTGTGAATTTCTTGCCTACATACTCTTAATGTCTATAATGGAACTGAATCCTCTACCTTATACTTTCTACAATGCCTTTGCCCCAGCTACCCTAATTCTGACCCTCCATTGGATGATAGGGTTTCAGTTGAAGCATACCTCCTCAAAAAATCCCACCCAAAGCAAGTAGTATCCCCATCCTTCTGCCTGCCAATGTCCCCCTCGTGAGCCTTGCATAGATGAGTCATACACTGTCATCCAACTAATGGTGCAGGTGACACTGTAGAAGGTTTACTGAATGAACCCTTGGTGGAATGTCCCAAAGGAAAAATGAGGGCTGCTACAAAGAGGTGTGGAGGACCATAACAAGGAATTAGAAATGTGGGAATGAGAGTAATGAAGGGGCTTTGACATGGGACATTTTGCAAACCCTGAGTGAAGAGCTCTCATCCCACCCCTTTTGTCCCATCCCCACTAGTTGGCAAGATGGTGCCAAGTAAGCTGAATAACATCATCTCTCCTAATTATCTGATGACTTGCTGCTTTGTGATGGCCTGGGAAAAACAGATATGGGGCATTTGGGGCAAGGGGTCCATACCCCACCTGGGAAAGCATCAGCCCTTTCTCTGAGGCAGGGGTGAATGGGTTTTTAGTTATCTCCTTCTTTTTTGTTTTTTTTTTGTTTTTTTTTTTTGTACCAAGGATCGAACTCAGGACCTTTTGCTTGCGAGGCAGGCATGATGCCACTGAGCTAAATCCCTGGCCCTTAAATGCCTCTTTTAGCTTGAAATTGTGAGCCCCATTCCACTCTCTCCTTCCTGCTGCCTATCAGAAGCCTGTGAAGGATAGCCTCCAACGGGACAGAGAGGACACAGGACTCTGCTCCAAAGTTGTATCATTATTACACAAAGGTTAAAAATAGAGCTACAAGACAATGCCCACAGGCCTGCTATGCTAACCTAATCTGGTGGCATTTTGGCAACCCCCTTCCTACCCAGTCCCACCTCCTCAGATGTCTTCACAGGCCATGAAATGGGTCCTTGCTTTGCATGACCGACTGTTCTTGGTTTATAGCTGGTTCAGTTGCTTGGATAGTGACCTTGGTCCTGTTTCCTGGGTCAGTGAGGACAAGGTTAGGATCTTCACAAGCAACCTCCCATCATCTCTTCAGAGAAATCATGTGAACTCTCACACACTAGAAAGTGCCCATAGCTCTAGCATACATCTAAAGAAGGACAGGAGCTAGTATATGTTGCTGAGCTTCTGCATTCAGTCCTCAGAGTAGCCTTCTGTGTTCAGTTTCCGGCAACACTGGCAAAGAAGGAACATCAAACTTCCAAGGCATCAGGGAACTTGCAGAGGTTTCATGAGCACACAATTAACCCCTGGGCCGCATGGCGAACACAGAAGTCTCTACTGCCTCTCAGGGCTCTGGGCGGCTGGCCTCTAGCTTCATGATGGAGTGGTGGGTTGCAGTGTGCTGGGAAATGTTTAGCATTCGGCTCTCCAGGAAAAATAAAAGCCCTGGGTTGTAACAGCATTTCTTTTTCACTATAGTGTAAATACAAGCCCCAAAGCCAACGTCAATCCCTGGTGTGAGGTTACTGGCGAGTGTGTGCAGTTAGCTCCAGTTCACTGCTGGCAGCTTTGGAAGTCCTACAAAGAGCAGACTTCAGATCAGGAAAGGGGAGGAAATATCCCAGGAAGTAGGAACTAACATCTCAAATACTCCTTTGAGATCAACGTTCTTCTCATCTGTACCTCTTCACTATATGTGAAAGATCAGGCACACCTGCAGGCAACACAGCACTAAGTAACAAGGAATAGAGGGAGAAAGGGCTGCTGAGAATCTTCTCTGTTGTTTGAAAACCCTTTTAAAAGAGAGGGGCCCTATTTCTTCTATTGGCATCCTCATGCCAAACTCTGACCCAGGATGAGCATTTAGAGTTGAACCTCCACTCCTTATTGGGACAGTGTCCCCAGCCCACTCTTCACATGGGTCACCAAGTTACCTCTGGTCTCAGCACAGCATTCCCTCCAGGAGAATATCTAATCAGGTCACCCTCTGCTTAAAACCTCTCCTCCCCTTCCTGCTTCTTTATTCATTTAATGTCTATCTTTCCTACCAAGTGCTGGGATCCTTGAGGGCATTAGAGTTTTGTTCATTGTGGTATTGTACTACCTAAGATGGTGCTTGGCATACATGTGTACTCACTAAATATTTGTTAGATGAATCCCATACTGCTATTTAAGAATGCACTCATTAAATATTTTTCAGCACCTCTACATGCTACGAATTGAACAAGGCCCCAGAGATTTGGAAATCAATAGGCACTGTTGATATTCCAGACTGTTCCTCCTTTCTCCCAGTTTGCCCATTAAGCAAAAACATAAACCATAGACCAAGTATTCCCAACATGTTAATGAAGGAGAAGCCAAGTGAGAAGTGGGAAGTAAGAAGAAAATTATGGATTCCAGCTATAAATTATACAAATACATGGCATTAAAAAATTATTTTAACATCAAATATTAAGTCATTCATACGCTCCGCAATTACTTTATCTGTCATCAGCACACTCGAGCCATTTGAAGTGGTGACAGATGGGAGAGTCCATGCCAATTTTTCCTGCAGGTGTGCATCTGGGCTGGAGGGGAGGGTTCTGTACGTGCAACAAGGGAGGGGAAGGGAAGGGTGACTGAGGTTATGAAACTGGAGCTGAAGCGAGAGGCTTGGCAAAAAATAAAAATTACTGATTTGCATCCTGGAGAGCTGCAGGGCACTGTGCTCCCTGGGAACTCAAAGTAGGGATTAGTTGGGTAGCTCCAGGGAGGTGAACCAGCATGCTGCCCACATTACAAAAGGAGCAAATCAAGGCCGAGCTGGATTGAGGCCATGCTAGTGACCAGACTCGGAGGCTCTGGCTCCTTCTATTCTGTTTTAACTCCTGATCCATTCTGAGGGTAGAATTTCAGAGAAAGTCAGGAGAATGCGGAAGGTGGGTAGAAGGGTTGTACAAGAGCATCAAGAGATGAGGGCTTCTCAGAGGCCACCAAGGAGAGACATGGGAAGCATTTTTGGTAGAATGGGGCACAAAATGTGAGCTGGGCTAAAGGATTTTCAAGAAAACAAAAACAACAGGTTGTGAGATCCATGCTGGAAGACATTGGATGATACCTGTAAGCCCAGCCTGAAGTAAAACAAGTCTTGGGCTAAGGAAGGTCTTCTGCAGGGGCATGGCACATCTACCCAAATTCCCCTGTTCCTATTTCCTCCCCCAGGTGCCCAGAACCTGACAGAACCCTTGGCAGCCTTCTGCCAAGTGGGAATCTCTATTGCTCACTCTAGAGAACTCAGCCCATCTCTGCTGAGCTCATTGTGAATTCCACCCTCAGCCACTCCACCTGCCTCTGCCCACTTCCAGCCTGCACATTGTCCAATCATGTTGATTTCAAATCATACTCCTGATTTTCCTAATTAACATTGCTATCAGAGCTCACCTCTCCCTCCTTTCACCTTCCCTTGCAAATCTGAACAACCTAAATGACCCCACCAGGCAGACTGAACATCTCCCTGCTCTGCCCAACCCCATACACATACACACACATAGTTGCAATGTGGCCAACAATGAAAGCAAATCCATTCCTCCAGTTCCCTTCACTGAGACAATAATCTATTGGGCACAAGATGAGGCTGGTTTTCCTCCATCTTCTCCAGCAGAGGAGGCGGATGACTATGAAGGAATGAAGTCCATTGTGGGGAACTAATTCCAGGCTGTCGAGTTGAATAGTTGGGCTTAAACTAATTTTGAGGGTGTCTTTTTGTGTCACCGTGTACATAGGAGACTTTTCAGGTCTGGAAAAATTGGGCAAGATCTTGCTTATGAAACTGCGGGTGAACCAGGGACTCTCTGTGATGGGCCAAGGGAGGCCCCTTACAGAAAGCCAGATGCCAAATGACCAAAGGAAAAAACTGACCTTTGCAAGCTGACTTTCAGGGAACTGATCTAGAACTCCACAGCGCAGGCCTAGGCACGATGGTGAATCCCAGGTAGGAGGATTGCAGCACCTGTAGACTGAATAAGCATGTTCAAATGCCACTGTTTTGACTTGTTTTAAAAACCATATATGATTTATTTGGAAGTCTCAGTAGCGCTAAGGAAACAGAAAAGATTCTTACGTTTAATCTCAGAAGGGGTGTGGGTTTCTAAAAATTGAGAAATTTTGTTCTCAGACAACATGCATTCTCACTGGAGCAAAGGCTGGACTGAGATCTTTGCTCCATTCATCTTTCCATCTATTCATTCCTGTAAGAAGTAGTTACCTGTCTCCTATTGTAGGCAAAACTCTCTATGAGGCCTGGGATTATCAAGATGAATAAAGCTTAGTCCCCAGCCTTGAGAAGGGCATAATCCAACAGAACAGAATGGGCATGAGAGCAAATAAATACTTATCAAGTAGGGCTGGCTCTGGTATGCAGAGCGCTACAGGAAGGGGATGGAGGAGTTAATTGGGCCTGACATGAGTCAGTGAGGCTTACGGAGGCAGGAATGTTTGAGCAGGTTCATGGGGAACTCAGAGGGTAAGTTTAGGACCTGAGAGACCAGGGAGCAAACAAAATGTGCAGAAATGTAGAGGCCAAGGCATTATCATGGATTAAAATATCCCCAATAATTCTACCACTGAGTAGCAGTGAGAGGATGGCAGGAGCTGATCCAGGGATGGAAAAGGATGGGGACAAGATCATGGAGTGCTTGTGTGCCAAGCTAAAGTTACAGCTTTTCTGGTGACAGGAATCCACTGGAAAAATTACAGAGGGAAGCAACAATCAGATTGAGCACTGGCAACATCACCAAGGGGGACAGGCTGGAGAGAAGACAGGCTGTGCACAGGGAGAGAAAGGGACAAAGTGAGAGACTTTTGCTCTAAACTAGGTGAGAGACAGGCCTGTGTTGGAATCTCTTTCATGATGGAAAGCATGACACATCGTTGTCCAACACACTGGACTGTCCAATCACCCTAACCTTCATGTCACTTCAGACAATGGGAATTAAATTGGGGTAAAAATGTAGAAACTCCAGGAAAATTTAGTAGCTATAACAAGAGAGAGAGAAATGCATAACAAGAAGGATAAAAATCAGCTTTAGGAACAAACTCCAGTGAAAGAGCACAGCAAGAAAAGACCAGGAGAAACATCCCTCACTTTCATGAAGATCTGGAGCGGTATTCTAAAATGCTTTACAGTCTTGCCAGCATCTGCTAGACTTGGAAGGTCACCTACTACCTTGCCTTGGAAGCTGCTGTCCTGTGGGTTCCCAGCCCTATGGAGCTTTGTGTGTTGGCCAGCTCTACTCACAACCATGGACAAGCCTGACCCTCCTGACTCAGCACTCCAACAAGATCTCTGCCTCAGGAGGTCAGGCTTCCTGGCAGGTACGGACTCCCTTGCCACACCTGATGTCAAGAGAGAATGATGCATCGTCCTGAATGGATCGAGCTGAATTGGGAGACCAAGCCCTTGTCAGTCAAATGCCAACAGAGCATTTCTGAACCTGCCAGGCTGGGTTAGTCATCACCTTTATAAAACAAAATTAATTAATACAGAACAAATTAATTAAAGGAAATTGGAGCATCACAGGGCCCATTATGAACTAGGTGATAATTATTAGCAAACACAGGAAGAGGTTGAGTAAGTGCCCCTCCTGCCTCCTGCTTCATAAACAATGAACTGAGTCCTGAAATCCCTCGCATCAGAGGTCAGGGACAAACTGGCTCAGTGCAGAGCCCACCCAGCAGTCTGGACTTCGCCTACTGCCTGACACGTACTGGGGGCCTCCCAAGCTCAGCCTTGGCTTCAGCATCTTGCTCACCTGAGGATTTCCTGGCATCTTTGTCCCTTGGAATTATAGCTCTGGCCATTCAGAGAACTTTCTCTGTTTTTTACATGAAAGGCAAAAATAGGGGGACTAATCCTCTAATGATCAAGAATTCCTTCAGCTGATGCCTCCCTTCCTTTTTGAGAAGTGCTTGCTGGCCCAGGTGATTTCCCTGCATATAGACACAGGTCCACATTTGTCTGGACCACACCTGAATAGCATCTGAAAAAGATCTTTATAAATGATTGCCAACAGAAACTGCATCTGATGTCTTCTTAACTGTTCCTTTTTACCTTATCCTTCATTCACCTCCTTACAAAGTGCATCACCTACTTCATATGCTTACAGAACTCTGCTCTTCCTCTGCCCAGGTCATGAACAAAACAGATCTCCCTACAATAGCATGTCTTCCCCAGAAGGTCTCTTGACGAGCACTGCTCCCAAGCCACACACTGAATAGGTACAGAATGTTGCTGTCTCCTGACTACATTAGGCGAATGTAGGGCCTAAAACCTCCAAAGGAATTAAGTATTGCATTTACCCATCACATCCCACTGTAATGAAGTCTCCTCAAGAGAAAGGATCTTTGTTTTATTAACATGGTTTACATGAGCCCAGAAAAGTTCCGCACATAGTTGATGTTCAATAAGTATTTATTGAGTAGGGCGATAAATGAGTCTATGGCAGTCATTTTCCAGGAGTGTGTCCTATAAATTCTGTAGCATTCTAAGGGGGGATAGCACTTGATCACAAATGACCCTTCTGTTTCCTGTGTCACTGTTATATCTACTGCCACGGGGACTGCTGGGAACCTGGAAAGGCAGGGGGAGGTAATTTCAGCAGGTGACCAGAGCAGCCCATACACAGTCTGAGCTGGAGAGATTCCTTGTTGTCCTCTGAACTTGTCTGAGCCTATGAGGAGATAAGAATAGACCATCAGATCTGAGTCTGTGGCTTAATGCAGCCCTGGCAGTTCTAGAATTACAGGTCATGCACTTATGCCTTCTCTGAGGGTCCCCAGACCACATCTCCAGCAAATTTAAGTCCACTGTAGCCCAGCCCAAGCTCTCTGAAGACAGACCCGATAATCTTACATTCTGAGAACACAGTAGCCAGAGTCCAACAGAAATCCTTTGTTGGAATCCCAGTCACTGGCCTTCCAACATAATATCCCTTCTGGAGTTCAATCCTCTGAGCCCCTCTGTCCCACTTCTGAGGCTGTGCCAAGCTCCTGGCAGGAAATAGCGAGGCCAATTTTCTTACTGGGAAAGCATTCTTTTCTCCCAACGCAAGGTTCCAAGTAGCAAACCCGCTTGGCCACTGTTGGTGGAAACAGCTGAGCTGCAAAAATTCAACAAATCAGAAGGAAGTGTTTCTTAAAGGGAGGTTGAGAGACTTTTGCAAGCCTTGCCTGGTAGCAGACACCACTGCATTCATTCAGATCTCTGGTTACTGGCCAACTGTGGGTTATCTCTTTCCTCAAGGAGGCTGAAAGTGCCAGAGTATGTCAGCAGTGAAGCAAACAGCAGCCCTGAGGTGGAGTGGTAGGCCTGCAGGTACCTGTCTGCACAAGTAGAGCAGTCAGTTCAGGGATCCTGGGGGGGGGG
>NW_022900928.1:77608259-77622522 GCF_012274545.1 Fukomys damarensis
CGGGGGGGGGGGGGTCCCAGTGGGAAGAAGTATTTCTCCACATCGCCTGTGTTGCTTGATGGAAACTTCAATGTTATTAATTTTGCTTGTTTGTCATGAAGCCATAGGTTTGAAAACCCAGTCTGACTACCTCTTAAATATCTCTCAGTTCCCTTTGATTCTCTCCATATCACTTCAATCCACATCATCTTTTCCCCAGATGATTGCAACCACACCTGACTGGTGTTTCTACCTACCAGCTTGTTCCCTTCCAGTCCCATTTAGCACCCCATCTGGGAAGATCTCCCCCAAATCCCACCCTTAAAGCCCTCCACCTGGGTGTGGTGGTGTACACCTGTAATCCCAGCATTTGGGAGGCAGAGGCAGGAGGATGGCTGTGAGCTGAAGGCTACCCTGGTCTACCACAGGGAGACCCTCTCAAACAAAACAAGAACAAAGCCCTCAAATCCTTCCTTTTTTTTTTCTTTTATTGAGTTTATTGGTACATTTGAGGTATACAGTACAGTTACATTCATTATTGGGATCTTGTACCTTTACATGACAGGTCTTGATTCTCATTTTTCCCCTTGTCCCTGCCCTCCCTTCACCCCCTCCCCATTTACAAACACTTTGTTTCCATTTTTTCATTTTCTCATATTTTTTCTTCTCCCTTATTACATTTCCCCTACCCTTCTCACTTTCCCTACACCTTTAGCCCTTTTCTTCCCATTTCACAATGTCAGTTATCTCATTAGGATCTTATGTACTATTACAGTATAATCACACCAGAGAAACTATCGGTATTTGCACATGTGTGACTTATTTATTTCACTTAGGAGCATATCCTCAACATGTATCCATTTTCCTATGAATGAATCTAATTTCTCATTCTTTATGGCTGAGTAGTATTCCATCTTATAGAAAAACCACATCTTTATCCAATCTCCAACTGATGGGCAAATGGGCTGTTTCCAAGTATTAAAACAGAAACACTAAACTTGCTGGAAGATAAGTTAGACACAGTTTGTAATAGCTAAAACTTGGAAACAGCCCATTTGCCCATCAAATCCTTGCTATTTCCCATAGCTCTTAAAACTGAGTTCATTTCAATCCCCTTAACCTAATTCAACTACTCCAGACTCATATTCAATCCACTCCTCTCCCTCTCTTATCCAACAAAACAGCCACATTCACCATACTTCCTTTTCCAGAGACAGCATGCCTCTATGTCCTGCAGGCAGCCCTGCAGACTATTTCCTTTACAGTGAAGCCCCTCACTGTGACCCTCTCCCCCACCTCCCCACTGTTTCCATGCTACCCATTTTCTTACCAACTCCTGCTTGTCCTTCTAGTCTGCTTCTTTCAGATGTCTTCTGACCCCAGACTGTTTCATCCCTTGCTAGAGATCTGACATCTGAATGAACCCATCTGAGCCTTCACAGCCTTGCACAGGAGCCACCTGTGCCCACGAGGCTGAGACCCCACCCTCAGCATGACCCTGGATCAGTCAGTGTTTGATGCATGACTTTCAGAACAGTTATGATTCCCTATTTGTGTGCTACCCCTCTAAGCTCAGGTACAATCTTGGCCTTTAATTCTAGGTTCACTTCATATCCAGAATCCTCCTTCTATTTAATCTCTCTATTCTTTACCTGTTCTCCCTTTTTTCCTATATCTTCTGCATCACTTTTTTTCTTGTGCCCTCATGAGCTCAGCCTCAGACCTTTTTCCCCAGAAAGTAAACTTACCTTCCACTTAAAAACTCAGATTCTCCAAAAACATCAGAAATGCAAAAGTTTAACTTTTTAAAGAATCAGGGAGACTTGGCATGCCCCCTAGAGGTGACAATGAGTAGTTTTTGTAAAAATCTGCACGCTTTTCTGTGCCATCACCAGCCTCCCCGGAATTAATTGCAAGCAAATCTGAGCCCTGCAGACAAGACAGTTTTCCACTTGCAGCTGAGAAATCAGAACCCCAAACTGTGCTGTGACTTGATAATGGTTCCACAATGCAAGTCTAGAGCCCAATCCCAAACTCTATAAATGAGTGGTCTCTGAAACAAAGTACCCAGGCTCTCGGTGAAGTGGCAGGGTCTCCCTCTTGTCCCAGTTAGGTCTGCTGCCTGCTGCAAAGGTCCTGCTGAGAAAATGTCTAGGGCCTTCAAATTGCAAGAGGATCTTGACAAGAGAGATGGCAAAAATATTAATATGAGGGTACTCCTTGTCGCTTCCAGCCTCTCTGTGGCATTTAAATCCACCCCATATAGATTCTAAGAGGGGCAGCCAAGAAAAACCCCTGGGCACACCAAGTCTGTTCTCCTTTCTGCTCCTAACAGGAGTGAAGAGCTGTTATTATCATCATGAGAATTTGTTTTCCAAATTCTCAGTTGGTCAACTGAGAGCTGGGGCCATTGTTGTGTGAACAGTCAGGAACCCTATTATGAATCTCTTTCTCAAAATTATGCACAATATTGCAAACACTTACTTTTTCCAGATGTCAATCACCTATGTAACAGGACATCTAGAACATTTCTGCTTAAATTCAGTAATTGTATGAAATAAGTATTTACTTACAGACATTTTGCAGCACCTACATTTTTTAAATGGGCCATGCTTTCAGATGTTTGTCTTAAGTCAGATGCATCTCTATCCCACTTCTGCTGAGTTCAAAATGAAGTGAGCCTATTTTGTCATCACTACCGCAGGGAAATACTACGGCTTAAGGAAGAGCTCTGATTTTGACATATATTTATGTGAAGCCAAATGGTGACTGGACAAGATCAGATATGGCTGTTTGTGAGCAAGAGGCTATCCTACATGCCACACACACCAGATTGGCTTTTTCTAAAATAACACAACTGTTGAGTAAAGATATTTAATGTTGATGGGTTTTGAACACTCAGAAATTTATAGCAGAGATTCTCAAAAGAGTAAATTTAGACCACCAAGGGGTCTCAAAAACTCTCCTGGGGATCCTTGAGGTCAAAACTATTTACAGAATAACACTAAGATGCTATTCGCCTTTTCACTGCTTTATGTTCTGAATTAGACAGACTTTGCTATCATTTGGGGCTTTTGCACTCATTACCTATCTGCAATATGTACAACAATTCCAAGCAAGTAAAAAAGAAACTCTGTATATCCTTTTGAATGAATAAATCTCTCCTGTGTTAAAAGAGATGGAGGGAAGGGAGGAAGAATGGAGAAGAATTCAGTGAGGGGACTCTGACAATCAAGTCAGTGATAACAGCAGCAGAAATGCTTTGTAAAGTGCTCTGCATCTGTAAGTCTCTCGACAGAGAAATGTCCTAATTCCAACACAGGAGCGTACAGTCTCCCCTGCTCACGCAGATGCACAAGACTTCATTTCACACATAGTCATGCGTCACTTCCTGGCAGTACACATTTGGGGCACTGCATGTTTAGGCCATTTCAGTGTGGGGTGAATGTCACAGGTGTGCTTACACAAACATGGGTGATACGGTCTCCCACATACCTGGCAATAGGCTCACACCTGTAGCTGCTTGGCTACACGCTGTACTCACTGCTGCAGGCAACTGTAATAAGGGATAAGTGTCTGTATATTGAGCATAAGAAGATTAGGCCGTAGAAACTTTACAGCTCCATTGTATCTTATAAGATCCCTGTCCTCTATGTAGTTCATGGCTGACTGAGACAATACTATGCAGCACCTACAAATACACATGTGCATAATAAGCATTTTTTAATTTTCTTTTTCCTTTATTGTTGCTGCCACATTTGAGTGGTTTTTTTTTTATTTAAATTCTGTGGGTGTTCCAAAATAAATAAATAAATAAATTCTATGGGTATTGCAGATGTTGGGTTCTCTATAGAGTGAACTCTGGCAGTCCCAGGCTGTGTTTTCTCTTCTTTCCCATCAGCATCCCACTGAACCAACCGTACCTCCCCAAAAGACACCATCCCTCCAAGAACAATAACAATCAGCTTGATCTTGTAAAACATTTCACATATCAGTGCAACTTGTCACTGCATACCTTACCCAGTTCACAAAAGGTATAAAATTAAAGAAAAATGACAGAAATGCCAACCAGTGTTTCTTTCACCTCTACCTCCCTTGTCTACAATAAATTGCCAAAGTGTGCAATCACTGATGGATACTGAGGCTGAATCGGGAAGTCGCAAAACAGTAAGGGCAATTGTCCAGAGCAGATTGCCACTATCTCCTCAAAACCTTTAAAGCCTTTATTCTACATATAACTATAGATGGGGATCAGAAGGTAATATAAATGAGAGAACCTGGATAAGAATCAAGTCAGAGATGCACAGTATGTAAGTTTCATGTTGTGGTAAACTGAAGACCCAACAGGAGAGGCCAACACTCAGGTTCAAATGATTGTTTCACGACAGAATAAAAGTTCAGAGAACAAAAAGAGAGAGAGAGAGAGAGAGAGAGAGAGAGAGAGAGAGACAAAAGTCACAGAGGAGAAGCAATGTAGTGAAAAAGAAAGAAAATCTTAACACCTGTGAAATTTTGGGAGTACAGTGAGGCTTGGGCTCAGAAATAATGTGATCATCTCTGACCTCCTCCAATCTGATCAAACACCAACACGGCTGCGTGTCGAGAAAGAGACATAAAGAACTTGAGGCTGGGAGGGTGGCTCAGTGGTAGAGCACTTGCTTCACATTTGTGAAGCCATATGTCCAATCCTGAGGCCCAAAACCCAAAAGTACTTGTGCCTAAAAAACACAGCTTGTGTGAACTCATAAAGGAACTCAAACTGGCTAGCCCTTAAAGGCAGGAAGAGAGAAAAGCTGAAAACAATTTAATGATAAACTTCCAAAATCTAGCATGTAGAGGGAAGAGCGATGGAACTTTGCAGAACAAGGAAAGGGATCTCTGGATTCCCAAGCCTTGGTAGGAGGCAGAGGACAGGAAGGAGCCTTCTCTATACTTTCCCATATTGATCTTCTTTTTTTTTTAATTTTAAGAATTTATTACAGTGGCCGGGCATGGTGGCCACTCCTGTAATCCCTGCACTCAGGAGGCTGAGGCAGGAGGATCACTGTGAGTTCAAGACCAGCCTGGGCTGCACAGTGAGTTCCAGGTCAGTCTCAACTACACAGTGAGACCCTATCTCAAAAAAAAAAAAAAAAGAATTTATTACAGTAAAGAAAGTTGCCATGAATCCCTCTCAAAATACTCCCCCCACTTTTTTTTAACACACTTATCCCATCATTCTTGCCACTTTTGAAGCACTTCTGGAAGTGTCTTTTACAGTAGTAAATTTTTAAACATTCAAACACATTTTTAAAAGTTACCTCCAGCATTATTATTTGCAATACAGTCAGTGCCTCACATTCTGCCTTGTAATTTATTGGCTGGACAGCAAATATTTATTAAATCCATTAACATTTAGTAAACAGCACTAGCTAAGTTGCTCAACTAACAGGAAAGCTCAATACCTGACCAGCTTTTGCTTTGAGAAAGTTACTGTCCTTCAGCACTGGCAAGGGACAGGTTCCAGGACAAATCCTTGATACACAATGCATGGGATTTGCATACAACATAGGCCTGGCTCCCACCCACTGTAAACCGTCTCCAGATTGCTTAAAACCTACTAGAGCACTGCAGTCCTCCAGGCATCAAGATAGTAGCCAGAAGAAAATCCTTCTTGAGTTTCCTAAACTTGAAAATGGGGAAAATGTCTTCTACTTATTCTTGATGACTTCATGACTTTGCCCCACAAAATATCTTTGACAAGTGGGTCAGAGGATAACCCATTTTCAGGTCCCCCTCTGTTTCTCTTGGACTGAAGCTACCTGGGCCAGGGATGTAGCTCAGTGGCACAGCACCTCGCTGCAGGAGCAGCTGTGGTGCTGAGGCCATTTCTAGTGAATTTGCCCCAGGGAGTCCTAGGAGAGAGCTTCTGTCAACCCGACTAGACAGGCATGGTTTTCTGTGGTGGTAGCTGTGTGCTTCTGTTGTGCCCCATATTGATCTTCTAATGCAACATTACCTCTGAGACTCCTGGGCTAGGGGAGATAAGACATCTGTCCACAACAACACACCAATCAGAACTACTCAGAGAGCCTTGGGTGGGGGACTGGTGATGGAACTCAGCCCCAGCAAGCCATTTTGCCAGCCCATCACCCCAAGCTCAAATGGGAAGACTGCCACCACCCCATGTCCCTTTGGCAGTTGGACACTGAATAGCAGCTGAGAGTGACTGAGACTTTTTGCCCTTCCTATTTTTTTCCTTAAGAGGAGGCTTGTCCATACTCATTTACTACCCTTTGGCTTTTTCTATGAGAGAAGATAAGGAGTGCTGAAGAGATGACAGCCCGAAGGACAGAGACACAGGAAGGTATAAACATCTGCTTCTGTGATAATTCAACATTAAGATCCAGAAGAACTGGAAACAGATGCTCAAGAAAAGCTCAACATGATATTCATAGCAATGCTGTTCAATTTTGCCCAACAGTGGAAACAACCCCAAACTATCAAAGATCAATGGACAAACAAAATGTAGCATTTCCACAAGATGGGATAATACTTAGCAGTAAAAAGGAACAGAGAAGTCATTCATGCTAAAACACAGATTAAACTCAAAAAAAATTACATGAGTGAGAGAAGCCAGATAAAAAAGATCACATATTGTATGATCCCATTTATTTGAAATCTCTCAAACAGGCAAATCCAGAGTTCAAAAGCACAAAATAAGTTGCCAGAGGTTGGGGGAAAAAAATCAAGGAATGGCTAATGGCTACTAATGAGTATGAGATTTTGCTGGAGTATGATGAAAATGTTTTGGAACTTGAGAGTATTGGTTGGCAATGTTTACAACTGGGGTTGGTCAGGCCAAATCTTGCTTGTTGGGTGACTAAGTTTGTTTATCCATCCATAACCAAGAATGAGAAAAGCCATGAAAACAGAAAACTATTTATTTGGCTAAATTGGCAATCGCTAATCTGCCCCCATTGGAATGCACAGAAGTACCTCAATTTATAAAAGGGGTAAAACAAAAGCCAAGACATATTCATAGGTAAATTTAACCAAGCTTGACCCAGAGGGCTGCAAGTACCGAGTCTTCCTTGGCATCAGAATGACAATTGTACAACATTTGAGTGTAATGAATGCTGCTAGGAGAACCAAGATGGCAGAGAACTAAAAGCAAAACTCTTAATGAACACAGACCCCCCCAAAAAAAATCCTCAACAAGATACTGGCAAAAAAAAAATGAAACAAATCATCAAAAAGATCATACATCATGACCAAGTACACTTCACCCAAGAAATGCGAGGATGGTTCAACATATGCACACCAATGAATGTAATACATTGCATAAGGAGAAGCAAGGAAAAAAATCAAATGATCATTTAAATACATACAGAAAAAGCCTTCAACAAAATACAACATCCATTCCTGACTTTTAAAAGCCTTGAAGAAAATAGGTATAGGAAGACCTTAACTCAATCTGATAAAAGCCATTCATGAGGGGCCAGGGATCTAGCCCAGTGGTTCCGCCACCTTCTTAGCAAATACAAGGTCCCGAGTTCAATCCCTGGTACCAAAAAAAAAAAACAAACCCATTCATGATAAGCTTACTGCCAACATTAAATGAAGAAAAGCTGAACCCTTTCCCTCTAAAATCACAAACAAGACAAAGATGTCCACCATCACCACTCCAGTTCAATATAGTATTTGAAACAGAGATCAGATCAGTAAGAGAAAGAAATAAAAGGGATACATACAGGAAAGAAAGAAGTCAAATTATTATTATTTGTAGATGACATGATCTTCTACAGAGAAGAACCCAAAAATTCCAACAAAATACTCTTAGAATTAATAACAAAATTCCGTAGCATAGATATAAAGTCAACACACAAAAATCAATACTGTTCCTGTACAAAAAGAAAAAAATTAGCAAAACAGTACCACTCATGAGAGTATAAATAAAAATTAAATACTTAAGAATTAACCTAACTAAGGAACTGAGAGACCTCTACAATGAAAACTGTATTACACTGGCAAAGGTGATCAAAGAGGACATCAGAAAATCGAAAGCCATCCTTTGTTCATGGATAGGCAGAATGAACATAATCAAAATGTCTACACTTCCAAAACAGATAAACAGATGTAATGCAATCCCAATCAGAATAGCATTCTTCACAGAACTAGAGAAAACAGTCCCAAAATTCATATGGAACAAGAAGAGACCCCAAAGAGCAAGAGTCCTGAACAACGAGAGTAAAGCAGGAGGAATCACAATCCTGGACAAAAGCTATAGTGATACATGTATAGCATGGTACTAGTACAAAAGCAGACATGTGGTTCAGTGAAACAGAATTGAGGATACAGGAATAACTTTAGGCACATTTAACTGTCTGATTTTCGACAAAGGGATCAAAATGTGTGTTGTAGGAGAGATAGCCTCTTTAACAAATGGTTCTGGGAAAACTGGCTATACACACACAGAGCTTGAATCTACAACTGTATCTGTCATCATATAATAAAGTTGAAATGGATCAAAGATGTGGATGTTAAAACAGAAACACTTTATCTGGTGGAAGATCAAATAGGAAAACTCTTGAAGACATAAGAGTTGACAACAACTTTCTGTACAGAACCCCAGTTGGATAAGCTAGAGCATCAAGAATAAATAAAAGGGACCATATTAAATTTTAAAGCTTTTCCACAGCAAAGCAAAAAAAACCTGCAAAGTGAAAAGACAACCAAGAATGGAAAAAAATTTTGCCAGCTACTTCTCAGATGGAAGACTAGTATCTAGAATATATGAAAACTCAAAAATTTAGACTCATGCAAAAAAGGCCCAGTGAAAACCTGGCCACCAAAATAACTAGACACTTCTCTAAGGAATACAAATGGCCAATAAATATATGAAAAAAAAATGTTCAATGTCTCTGGTCTTTTGAGAAATGCAAGTTAAAACATCACTGAGATTCCATCTTACTCCTTCAAGGATGGTTATCATCAAGAAATCAAATAACAAATGCTGATGAGGTTGTGGGAGAAAAGAACCCCTTCTATATTGTTGGTGGGAGTGTAAGCTAGTACAACCACTATGGAAATCAGTATGGGATTCCTCGAAACACTAAAAATAGAAATTTCATTTGACCCAAGATTTCCCCTTCTAGGTATCTTCCTAAGAGAGTTATAGATATGTTACAGTGACACATGCACACTCATGTTGAGATCAGCACGTTTATAATAGCTAAATCGTGGAAGCAGTCTATATGCTCATCAACAGATAAAGGGATAAAGAAAATATATTTATGCAAAACTGAATATTATTATGCCATAAAGAAGGATACATAACTCATTTGTAGGAAAATGGATGCACCTTGAGACCATAACTTTAGTGAAATAAGCCAGGCACACAAGTTTAAATATTGCACTGCTTCTCTTATATGAGAAACCCAAAATATAAATAAAGGGCAAACTAAAAGATAGGTAACAGGAAATAGGGAGATAGATGTTTTGCAGAAAGGAAGGGGGTCAAAGGATGGAGGGAGTGTTAAGGAAAAGAGGGATTGGGAATGTAAAAAACATTAAAATGTGTTATGTGCATGAATCAACTCCCCACAATGAATGATTATTGTGAACTACAAACAAGTACTAATAGAAATAAAATATTTTAAATGAATGTCACTAAACAGTATGTTCTATTAGCACCATGCTTTAACCAACTGAGCTAACCACTAACAGTACATGTGAAATGGGTTTTTTTATGTTTTCATTAAGTGGAAAGTCAACAGAATGTGTTAAGTTGGTTCTGTCTCCTGGTTTTGATCCTGACTCTGCCATATGTCAGTATGTGACATTAGGCAAGGTGCTTACCTTCTCTGTGCCCCAGTTTCTGCTTCTTAAATAGGAATAATTTCCCACAAAATAATTTTCCCACAGATTATGAAGGGTGTCTTAGTTACTTTTGTCTCATTGCTAAAACAAAATACTTGACACCAAAAGTAAAAGGAGGGAAGAGTTGATTTGGCTCGCAGTTTGTAGAGGTTTCAGCTCATAATAGACTGGCTTCAAGGCTGGGTGGCATGGCAGACAGGATCACAGAGGAAAAACAGTTCATGGCAGGCAGAAGGTAGCAAAGCAAGCGAGGGGCCTTAGCAGCTTTTTTCTGCCCCTTCTATATTCTACATAGGCTACTGAGATTGGGGTGGTGCCAATCAGTAGACTGATTTAGGAATCACCTGCCCTTAATTCCAGCACACTTAATCCTAGCATTGCGCTATGAATCAATCTAGATTCATGTCTGAAAAAGCCCCACCTATGAATGAATGAGTTTTTGGGAGACATCTAAACACAAGCCATAACAAGGAGCAAAGCACTTAATATTCATAAAGCTACTAGACTAGCACTGTCTTATCCAAATGCCATTTAAAATGTTTTAAATAGATAAAGCAGCCCATAGTCCACTCCAGGTAGGGGGCTCCAAGTCCAGGCTCTTTTCTTCAGGTCTATAGTTTTGACCTGACAGATCAGCAAGCTTAAGAGCCAGATGCAAGCAGAGGCTACTGAACTCAGCCAAGTGACTTGCTCTGACTCTGGAGTTCCCAGGACAAAGCCTTTTTAAAGACTTCTATGCAATGGAGATGAATGAGAACTTCCAACCAGTGTCTCAAATGTCCTATAGTACAGGGCAAAAGCTTGTCTTTGGGAACTTGTGAGGTTCTTGTGGGGGAAAAAAAAACTGTTTGGATCTGCTCTGAAGAAGCCATCAAGAACACAAACACATGATGACTTTTCTGTCTGTAATGGGTCACACACACACCGTGTGTGATGGTGGGCCCCTGCTATCTACTACAGCTTGGTGTCCTAGCCTTTGTAGTCCTGTAGCATAATGCATTACTCACATGTTCACGGAGTCCCTGCTGTACTACTGCGCTGTCAGTCATTTAAAAGCACAGCACAAGCAACCATAAGCAGTACATGATACCTGATAATGGTAATAACTATGCTAGTGTTTTATGTGTGTACCATTCTATACTTGTTATTATTTTATAATGCACTCCTATTTATTAAAATTTTTTGTTATAATAAGGCCATGTTCTGTTTCCAGCTGCCTCATGCTTGTCATGTTCACCATGTCTCTTGATCACATCAAGGGCCATGTGGAGTCACTGACTGCACCATCTAGATTTCTGTGAGAACCTCTGTGATGTTTACACAATAACAAAATTACCTAATGACACAATTCTCATCATCTGCCCCCATCAGCAAGCCATGTGGGGTTTACCTAGGCACAAATTGCAGAAATACACTGTACACAAAAATTATTGAATAAATTTGACCCAAATGTCATTTTTATATTTTTATATTGTCTTATAAAAATTAATAAAATACCATTTTTGGTCATCCCATATTTAAAAATTAGACTGGCAAGTGGTTAGTGTACCTTGGAAATCAGTTCCTAGAGAGTTTCTCATCCTTTCTTACAGTTGTATGGTACTCCATTGTGAGGAAGTAATATAATATAATTATTTCCCACTTGATGGATAGGTGGATGAATTCCAACCATTGGTGATTCATTAATTGTGCACATAGCATTAGGCAAATGTGCAATGTTCTAGAAGGTAAATTTACAAGCATGTTACTGATGGGTCAAATACTTATATCCTTTTGCAATTTTGCCAAGTTCTTCAATTTTACCTTCCAACATTAACATAACAAAATTCTATTTCCCACAGACATCATCATCAATGTGGTGTCAATCTTTTTAATTTTTTCCCAATCTGATAGGTAAAGAATGGTATTTCAGGGGAGTTTTAATTTCCATTGCTTCTACAACACATAAGGTCCTACATCATTTTTCTATATTTAGGCATCATTTTCCTTTCTGTGACCTGTCTATTCACAGCTTTTACTCATTTTGCTTCTGGGTTTTTGGTTGTTTGTTGATTGATGTCTGGAGTCCTTTACCTGTGAGGAAGATTCACTGATTTCTCTGATATGAGTTGCACCTTACCTGGTTTATCATACTTAGGAATGATGTTTTGCCAAACAGAACTTCTTTTTTACACTGTTTACTAATTTTCTCCAGCTTTTCTGATTTCTAGATTTTGAATCATAATTAGAAAAACATTAGGTTATAAAGATTTTAATATGGAAATTCTTACAAGCTTTCACCTAATGCATACTTATATGGATCTTAAAAAATTAATCTTTGGCTCCTTTGGCGCTTTGCTTTGTTTTTACTTCTTCCCCCCTTTGGAAGGAGATTCCCTGTGTCCTCTGCTTTGTCCCTCCCTCTGTCCTATCTCCCCTTTCATCCTAACCTGAGCTTGGCCCTGACCATAGACATTGCAACAGCTGCAGCAGTGTAGAATTCAGGGGAAAATCAAAGCTCAGACCCTCCCAGACCAGTCAGCACCTCCGTGTGAACTGGTGCTGTCTGGGTGAAGGAGGATTGGGGAATTGAAGAGGACAACTGAAAGGAGCCCCGTGGCAGGGACCCCAGAGGTGGTTGGCTCAGCCACTTAAAATTTTTGGGAGCCCCAGACAGAGTGGCCTAGAAAGGGAGAGAAATGAATTTAAAAAGCAATTTCGGAGTTTCGTCATGTGTTCTTCGTTGGTAGAATTCAGGATGAGGATTTACAGGACCCTGTGGGAGTATCCGCTCACCACTCTGCCCTAATCCTCTTCAAATCGCCGGACTCTACAGCTGTTGGTTAGCCAGATAAACTATTTGTTCAATTATTCTTGGCCAGGATGGGGCGGCTCTCCTCAAAGGCTCCCGGCTTCATAATTCGGGCTACTTCAATCAGCCAAGGCCCTCCCAGGGCTGCCTGGGGAGACAGGGCCCATTTGAAGACAGCAGCTTGGGCGAGGCTTCTCTTCCACCCCTTTTCATCTCTGATCAGACGGGGCTGGGGTGGCGGACACCTCCCCGCGGACCCTGTGTCGGGAGCAGAGTTAGCTACGGGAACCGTGCCAAAGCAGCGAATCAAGACGATAAAATAATTACAAATGAAAGGGAGATTAGCGGGCCCTGTCGGGACAAATGCTTCCAAAATGGTTCCTGAGGTCTGGGTGGCTCGCTCTCAAAGGAGACATCGCTGCAGCTGCTGTCTCCATGGCGATGGGAGCAACAGATGCCCCGCTGGGAGCCCTGTCCATTCAGGCCATGAGACACCAGGCCGGGAAGGAGCCGACAGGCCGGGTCACCTTGGCATCGTGGAGATGGACTGGTCATTAACACCATTTTATTTTCTCCATGTGTCCGCTGCCTCCCCCTTCCCTAGGCTTCAGGGAGTCCCACTAATAAATGGTTGACAGCTGGCGAGATGGGTCCAGTCTGGCGGTGGCTCTGAGAAATTCTCACTTCTGGGGTTAGATGCCCCATGCTGCGGCTGCGAAGTCCTGAGCAGGGCTGCTATGCTCCCTGAGCAGCTGAGTCCTCATCCCAGCTCCCTTGGTAACTTTTCCTCAAAACTCTATAGCAGCTTCTTGAGAGATCCTAAGGCATGGGATAATGGTGCTTTGCTTCCTGTAATCTCCACCTTTTTCCTAAGACCACATCCAACAAGCAAAGTCTCAGTAACAGCAACCAGATTTTTTTTTTAATCTTTAATATTTTTTGTTGGTACTTTTTTATCTTATTGAGTTTATTGGTGCTTTTTAAGTATACAGTACAGTTACGTTCATCATTGGGACCTTGTAGCTTTACATGACAGGTCTTGGTTCTCATTTTTTCCCCTTACCTCTGCCCTCCCTTCACCCCCTCCATCCTTCCCTACTTATTCTTTCCATTTTTTCCTTTTCTCATATTTTTTCTTTTCCCTTATTTCCTTTCCCCTCCCCTTCCCACTTCCCCTACACCTTTAGCCCATTTCTTCCTATTTCAAATTATCAGTTATACAATTTGGATCTTATTTACACTTTTACTTTTTCACACAAGGGACTATTTGATATTTACACATGTTTATCCTATTAATTTCACTTAAGAGTATGTCCTCAGTGTGCATCCACTTAGCTATAAATGTCTCTAGGTTCTCGTTCTTCATGACTGAATAGTACTCCATTTTATATATTAAAACACACACACACACACACACACACACACACACAAATTCTTTATCCAGTCTCCAACTGATGGACAGTTGGACTGTTTCCAAGTTTTAGCTATTACAAACTGTGCTACCATAAATATGGATGAGTGTGTATCACTGTGGTATGATTCTTTTAATACTTTTGGGAAGATACCCAGCAGAGGGATAGCTGAGTCAAATGGGACTTCCAATCCTAGTTGTTTAAGGTATCTCCACTGATT
>NW_022900928.1:77622614-77748759 GCF_012274545.1 Fukomys damarensis
TTTTTTTTTTTTTTTTTTTTGGTACCAGGGATCGAACTCAGGTCTTTGTGCTTGCAAGGCAGGCAGCAGAACCACTGAGCTAAATCCCTGGCCCATATTGGTTGATTTTTTTATAGCAGCCATTCTCCCTAGAGTGAGGGGAATCCCAGTGTTGTTTTCATCTGCATTTCTCAATTGACCAGTGATATGGAACATTTTTTCATGTATTTATTTTCTGCTTTTCCTTCTTAATCTGAGAAATGTTTGTTCATTTCAGATTTCCATTTTTGAATTGGATCTTTATATTTGGGGGCCTGATTTTTTTTAAGTTCTTTATATTTTCTAGATAGTAGACCTTTGTCTGAGAAACAGCTGGTAAAAATTTTTTCCCACATTGTAGGTTGTCTCAGCTCTGTTGGTGGTTTCTCTTGCAGTGTAGAAGCTTTTTAAAAAGAAGAGATCCCACTCATTGATTCTTTGTGCTAGTTCCTGTGCTACTGAGGATTTGTTCATAGTCTTTTCCTATGCCAATGTCTATGAGAGTTCTAGCTAGCTTATCATCCAGCAAGTTTAGTGTTTCTGTTTTAATAGTTAGATCTTTAATCCACTTGGATTTTAGTTTAGTGCATGGTGAAAGGTAAGGGTCTAGTTTTAATCTTTCGCAAATTGAAATCATTTTTCCAACACCATTTTTTAAAGAGGCTATCTTTCCTCCAGTGAGGCTGGTTGGCTCTTTTGTCAAAGATGAGGTAGCTGAGTATGTCTGGAGTTGTTTCTGTTATCTTCTAATCTATTCCGCTGATCCTCAGGTCTTTTTCTTTGCCAGTACCATGCTGTCTTTATCACAGTGGCTTTGTATTATAGTTTCAAGTTGGGGATTGTAATACCCTGCCATGTCTCTGTTGCCTAGAATGGCTTTTGCTATTCTAGGTCTCTTCTGTTTCCAAATGAATTTTGGGGTTATTTTTTCTAGTTCTGTGAAATATACTGTTGAGATTTCAATTTGCACTGAATCTGTGTAACAGTTTTGGAAGTATGGCCATTTTCACTATGCTGGTTCTTCCTACCCAGGAGCAAGGGATATCTTTCCATTTTCTTATATCGTCTTCAGTCTCTTTTTTAAAAGTGTTATAGTTCTCAATGTAGAGGTCTCTTGCTTCCTTTGTCAGGTTGATTCCTAGATATTTCATTTTTTTTAATGCTATTGTGAAAGAGACTGTTTCCCTAATTTCTCTTTCAATGAGTCTATTATTTGTGTACAAGAAGTCTATTGATTTTTGAGCATTTTCCTTGTATCCAGCTACTCTACTCAATCTGTCAATTAAGTCTAGAAGTCTTTTGGAGGAGTTTTTGGGTCTTCTGTGTAGAATATCATATCATCAGCAAATAATGACAGTTTAACTTCTTCCTTTCCTTTTATTTTCCTTTTATTCTTTACTGCTTTTATTTCTTTCTCATGGCTAATGTTTCTAGAACTATAATGAACAGGAGTGGTGACTGGATATCTTTGTCTTGTTCCTGAGTTTAGCATGAAGGTTTTCATTTTTTGACCATTTAGTACAATGTTGGCTGTTGGCTTTTCATAGATAGCCTTTATTAAGTAAAGATAGAGACCATCTATTCCAATTTTCTGCAGGGTTTTTTATCATGAATGGGTGTTGAATCTTGTTGAATGCTTTTTCTGCATCTATTGAGGTGATTGTATGATTTTTGTCCTTGACTCTGTTAATATAGTGTATAACATTTATTGATTTACATATGTTGAACCATCTTTTCACCCCTGGGATAAATCTGACTTAGTCAGGGTGTATGAACTTCTTGATGACCCTCTGTATTCTCTTTGCCATATCTTATTGAGGATTTTTTTTTTTTGCATGTTCATTAGGGAGATTGGCCTGCAGTTCTCTTTTGGTTGGGTCATTCCCTGGTTTGGAAATCAAAGTAACACTTGCTTCCAGGAATAAATTTGGAAGTATTGCTTCACTTCCAATTTCATTGAAGTTTAAAGAGTAATGGCAGTAGTTCTTCTCAAAATGTCTTGCAGAATTCAGCAGTGAATCCCGCAGGACCTGGACTTTTCTTTGTTGGTAAATTTTTAATTACATTTTCAATTTTACTGATTGTAATTGAGGTGTTTAGAATTTTTGTATCTTCTTTGTTCAGCTTTGGTAATTCATAAATATCTAGAAGTCTATCCATTTCTTCTGTGCTTTCCATTTTATTAGAGTACAGGTTCTCAAAGTAGGTATTGATGATCCTCTGGATTTCTGCTGGATCTATTGTCACCTTTTTCATTCCTAATTGCATGGATCTGAGCCTTTTCTTTTCTTTTTTGATAAGGTTGGCTAAGGATTTATCAATTTTATTTATTCTTTTGAAAAACCAACTCTTCAATTCATTAATTTTTTGTATCATTCTCTTAGTCTCCATTGCATTGATTTCTGCTCTGATCTTTATAATTTCCTCCCTTGTATGAGCTTTGGGTTTGTCTTTCTCTTCTTTTTCTAAAAGCTTAAGATTCAGCATTAGGTTGTTTATTTGAGCTCACTCTGTTTTCCTAGTGTGAGCATTCACTGCTATGAATTTCCCTCATGGAATCACTTCCATTGTATCCCATAGATTCCTGTACGTTGTTTTGGCATTATCATTTATTTATAAAAACTGACTAATTTCTTCTTTAATTTCCTCTGTGACCCATTGGTTGTTTAGAAGAGTGTTATTCAATTTCCATGTGTATGTGAAGTTCTTGAGGTTTCTTTTGCTATTGATCTCCAGTTTAATTGCACTATGGTCTGATAACATACATGGGATAACTTCAAGTCCTTTACGTTTACTTAAACATGTTCTATAAGCTAGGATATGGTCTGTTTTGGAGAATGATCCATGTACAGCTGAAAAAAATGTATATTCTGATTTTGTGGGGTGGAACACTCTGTAGACATCTATTAAGGCTTGGTTCAGTTTTAGTATTTTATTGTCGATATTTTTTTCTAGATGACCTGTCTATTTGTGACAGTGGGGTATTGACATACGCCACTACAATTGTATTAGTGCTTATTTGGCTTTTCATGTCCCTTAATGTTTGTTTTGTGTAGTTGGGGGCATTAATATTTGGTGCATATATATTTATGATTGTCATCTCTTCCTCTTAGATTTTTCCCTTTACAAGGATGAACTTCTTTGTCTCTCTTAATTATTTTTGGTTTGAAATTTACTTTTTTCTACAAATAAGATAGCTACCCCTGCTTTTTTCTGGGTTTCTGTCACATTGAAAACTGTTTTCCATCCTTTTACTTTCAGTCTATGAGTTTCTCTTTGGACTAGGTGTGTTTCCTATATACAATAAATTGTTGGATTTTGCTTCTTAATCTATTCTGCCAGTCTGTTTCTTTTGATTGGTGAACTGAGACCATTAATACATTGATGGTTATAAATGATATGTATTGACTTATCCTGTGTTATTATCCTGCTGTTGGCTCTTTTTAATTTTTTGCCCCTTCTCCCTCTAATTTCCTGCCTTGCCTGATGGATTTGCTCTGTTGGGCCTCATGGAGTTGTGACCTTCATTCTCTTTTTTTTCTAGGATATTTTTTAGAATTGTTTGGAGTGCTGATTTGGTATTCATGAAGTTTCTCAGGTGTTCTTTGTCATGGAAGTATTTTATTGCCCCATCAAAGATAGTTTTGCAGGATACATCAGTCTAGGTTGTTTTCTTTTAGGATTTGAAATACCTCACTCCAGCCTCTGCTTGACCTGAGGATATGTTTTGAAAAGTCTGCTGTGATTCTGATGGGCTTTCCTTTGTAATTTGTTTCTTTTCTCTAACTACTTGCAGTATTTTGTTCTTCTGCTGAGTTTCCAGGATCTTGATTATGATATGTCTATGTGTAGTTTTTGTTTTGTTTTGTTTTGCTTTTATCGTGTCTATTTGGAGTCCTATACTCCTCTGTAGGTCAAATTATTTTGCTCTTTTGGGGAAGTTTTCTGTCATTAATTCTGTGAACAGTTTTTTTATGTTATTTGTACTTTCTCCTGCTTCTTCATGGACTCCTATCAGTCTTATATTATTCTCCATTGTATCATCTCGGAGCTGTTGGATTGATTTCTCATGTTCCCTTATCCTTCTTTTCATAGTCACTTTTTTAAGAAATCCTTCTTTCCATGGTCACTGACCTCCATCCTGTCTTCTATATCTGATATCCTGTCTTCAGATTGTCAGTCTGTTTTTTTTATGTTATTTGTACTTTCTCCTGCTTCTTCATGGACTCCTATCAGTCTTATATTATTCTCCATTGTATCATCTCGGAGCTGTTGGATTGATTTCTCATGTTCCCTTATCCTTCTTTTCATAGTCACTTTTTTAAGAAATCCTTCTTTCCATGGTCACTGACCTCCATCCTGTCTTCTATATCTGATATCCTGTCTTCAGATTGGCTCAGTCTGTTATGCAAACTTTCAATAAAGTTTTTAATCTCCTGAATATTTGTTTGAATCTGTTTCATGATTCCATTTCTTTCCCATGA
Source organism: Fukomys damarensis (assembly GCF_012274545.1). Classification (NCBI taxonomy): domain Eukaryota; kingdom Metazoa; phylum Chordata; class Mammalia; order Rodentia; family Bathyergidae; genus Fukomys; species Fukomys damarensis. The sequence continues at coordinate 77,627,117 of NW_022900928.1, forward strand.
TGGTCATTCATGGTTTCCATTTCTTTCCTATGCTGAGCATTTATAGCTTCTATCAAGGTCTTGAGCTCATGTATTTTTTTTTAATCTGTTTCTGTTCCAGAGTCTCTAATCACGTCTTCATTCTGCTCACCATCTCTGTAGTTATCTGGGAAATTATTTCTGTTTTGAATTTTTCTAGAGCATCATTCATCTGTTTTGTTACTTCCTGTGCTATCAGTTCAGGTGTTCAAGTAGTTGATTATCAGACTTTTCCACCTCATTTTCCCCTGAATAGCAACCAAATTTTGATGCAAGCATGTATGCAACATAAGCTTCCCACACCCAGAAACTTCAGAACAGTTACAGATAGCGCCTCCCTACCTAATATGAAACAAAACCTGAGGTTTCTCTTCACCTTCCATTCTAGGTTGGACATATTCAATGAGAAGACCTTGGCAGTATAAGCTCAGGGTGTGGAGAACTACTTTTTTTTTTTTAGGTACCAGGGATTGAACTCAGGACCTTGCACTTGCTAGGCAGGCACAGTGCCACTGAGTTAGATCCCCAGCAAGAGCTACTTTCTAAAAGTGCAAAACATGACCTATCCTGAAATAATGGGTTCATCACATAGTTAGGAGTTGAGCATCCCTAATCCAAAACCCAAAATCTCCATAATCCAAAACTTTTGAGCCCCAGCCTGATGCCCCAAGCAGAAAATTCTGTATCTCACATAGGACAAGCCATAGTTAAGAGGCAGGCACTATAAAAATATTGTATAAAATTTCCTTCAGGCTATGTATACTATTAAAGATGTATTTAAAATATAAATGGTTTTCATGTTTAGACTTGGGTTCCTTCCTTAACACCTCATTATGTATATGCAAATATCCCAAACCCTGAAAAAATTTGGAATCTGAAACACTCCAAGCATTTTGGATAAGGAGCACTCAATTGCACTGATTTGGAATCAAAACACCAAACTCGAGTCTCAGCAATCTTTGTTCACAACTAAACACTAAAAGCAAATGGCAAATTCCTTGAGATCACATCACATTTTTGTAACTCTCTACTGCCTAGCAAAATGCATCAAGCATTCATTAAAAAGAAGAAAAAGTGAAGGAAGAAAGAGAAGGGAGGAGAAAAAAGACAGAAAGGGAAGGAAGAAGGAAGGGTAGAAGAAAAGAAATTTCTGTAAAGCAGAGTATTTCAAATTTTTTAATCACGTATCCTATTTATTTTTAAATTCTTATTTATTTATTTTGCAGTATTAGAGATTGAACTAGGGCCTTCACATTGAACTACAATGTTTTATATGGTTTGAGACAGGGTCTGACTAAATCACTAAATTGCCCAGGTTTGGTTTGAAATTTTGATCCTCCTGCTTCAGCCTCCCAGAGGATTAGAATTATAGGCATGGGCTACCACACCCAGCTCAAATCATGTATTCTTATCAGTAATCTTTTAACATATGTTCTCAAAGTATGATTACTTAAATAGTCTGAACTACTGTCCTCAAAGAGCTGGGACTAGAGGTTCCATTTGACCCAGCTATGCCTCTGATGGGTATCTTTCCAAAAGGATTAGAAGAATCATACCACAGTGATATATGTGCACCCATGTTTATAGCGGCAAAGTTTGTAATAGCTAAAACTTGGAAACAGCCCATTTGCCCATCAGTTGGAGACTGGATAAAAAATGTGTGGTTTTTCTATAAAATGGAATACTACTCAGCCATAAAGAATGAGAAACTAGAGTCATTCATAGGAAAATGGATGCTTATTGAGGCCATACTCAAGTGAAATGAATAGGACACACATATGTAAATACTGAATGATTTTTCTGGTGTAAAAAACTAAAAGTGTGAATAAGATCCTAATGATATAATAATTGACAATGTGAAATAGGAAGAAAAGGGCTAAAGGTGTAGGGGAAGTGGAAAGAGTAGGGGAAAGGAAATAAGGGAAAAGAAAATGTAAGAGAAAAAGAAAAAAATGGAAACAAAGTCTTTGTAAATAGGGGAGCAGGGAGGGGGTAAAGGGAGGGCAAGGGAATGGGGAAAAAATGTGAACCAAGACCTGTCATGTAAAAGTACAAGATCCCAATGATGAATGTAACTGTACTGTGTACTTAAAAAGTACCAATAAGTTCAATGAAAAAAAAATAGTCTGAACTACACTAATAATATAATGAACATTATAGAAATATAGAAATTTAAAAGGGATGAGGTTAAAAATAAGTACTTCCAATATTTCCTTCTTCAGCTTCAGTGATACTCTTGTCTTTCCCATTTTAGAGACCACAGTTTCAACACTCAAGTGTCTCACAGTCTAGCTGAGGAAATTTGAAACAAAGAGTAACACAGAAACTGCTGCAAATTTGGAGGAGGGAGCAGTCATCAAGAGCAGGATCAGGTTCTACAAAGCTATGAATTCCACTGGAACCAAAAGCCCAGGTGGATAAAGATGTGCTATGTGCACTTTTCTAAGGAAGAGCCCAGAGCTTTCACGTGCTTCTCAGGTAGATCCGAAATGACAATTAGACACTGACAGGCTTACAGGGCAAGAAGAATACAAGGAGCCAGAGGAAATACACAGGTGAGCTGTGCAGGTGCTCTGCTTTGTAGACACAACAACCTAGGCAGCTGGAATGCTGCTCAGGGAGACTGAGTCATTTTCCAAGACTGGGTTCCTTTAGCAGTGGCCACCTTTGAAGTGAAATCTCACATGGAACCCAGTGAAGAGGCTCTGAGTGAGCCAGCACCCCACATTGAGCTGGGCTGCTTCAAACAGAGTTAATATCACTGCCCTGGGCATTCTTGAGCCTATGAGCTAATGCTGTTCCTGAATCTATATCCTCTCCACTGGACTCATGAACTGTTCAAAATCACTCCTGCCTCAGCTGCTGTCCTTACTTTCTTCCTCCCTTCACTTCCTTGAACAATGTCCCTGTTAGCAGACCCCTCCAAGTGTTCCCCATCAGGTGTGTTTCAGGGTCCACCACCAGTATCACCTGGCCGCTCATGACAGTCGTGCATTCCTGAGCACCATCCTAGACCTCCTGACTCAGAACCCTGGAGCATGAGAACCCACTGTGTGCAAATCCAGCAAGCTCTCAATGATTCCATGTGCCTTGCTTGGGGTCGAGAGAGGACACTGCAATGGGGCCACTCACAACAACAGGGCTCTGCCTTACCCAGGGCCATCAAAATCCACTCCACTTTGCCTGTGCCTACCTAAAAGCTAAAAACAGAGCCAGAGGAGGTGAGGATTCCAGGACTGTGTGACCATGGATCCGCCATGAACAATAGCTGCAGTCTCCTGAGGTGGCAACTCTCTTTCTCCAGGTGGAATGCACAGTGGCAGACATTTTACTTTTCTGGCTGGGGTTAAATATAGTGCCTACTGCTTTGCAATCTTCTGGAAGGGGAGAGGGTAGCCCAGCAGAGTGGAATTTACTGATCTGGAAGTTGGTTTTCCGTAGCCGCGGTGCAGATGGCGCAGACCCAGAGGAAGGCTAAACCCTATCCTCTTTTAGGATATTTATTCACTGGAAGGGGACATCTCCCAACCTTGTGTATTTTTCCTGCAGGTGCCTAAGCTGATGCATAATCTGCCTAAGAACCACCATCATGAGAATTTCCTGAGCTGACTGGTAAGAGCTGCTTTCTCATATAGAAGCTATCAATGGCATGAAACCAATCATAAAACCAGTTCTCCATATGTTCCCCTTTGGGGAGCCCAAATCAAGTTCTGCCTCTTTGGTGAAGCATTATCTGACTCCCCTCACTCTCTCCCCCTTCTGTCCCCCTAGGACAATGACACAACAGTGACATATATCTCAGCACAAACTTCCCCTTCATTTTTGGGATTTTGTTCTTATCTCCACATCTCCAGCTGTATCTGCACCAGTAGAGCATAGCTGAAGACCTGTTGAGGTGAACAGATCACATCCAGGGAGAGGGCTGGAAGGGCAATGGCCCTAACAATAGCTCAAGTTCATACCCTGGGTACCACCATACATGTTTAACCTGTGTCCATTTGCCTCATTTTCAGAACCACCCTTTGAGGCAGCCCACATTCCAGAGGGGTGATTTAGTTAGAGGAAGGAAGTGAAATGACCCCACTCACACAGCTACCAAGAAGCAAGACTAGGATTGGAGCCCTTGGGAGCCCAACTCCGGAGCGGTGCTCTACCATGTGCCCTAGCTCTGGAGAAGGCAGCTGTCTGTCCCTGTCATCCATGGGCAGCAACAAGGCTGGAGAAGTGGAGGAAGTATACGCTTTCAAGAAGAGATACTTAGCCTTAGGGTCTTCACCCCACTCAGCTTTCAGTGACCAACAAAGGAAGGCTCCCTCCAGCACAAGGACATAAGCCTTGTCCCATATCTCTGCTCTGCCTCCTGTTACTGATAAATCACGGGGATAGGGATGACTTTGCCCTCGGCTACACAACCTGCAGCCATGCCCAGGAGTTCACGATGTGTAGCCCTATAAGAACCTTCCAAAGTGGTGGCTGTTTGAAAAATCACTTATGATATAAAAGTAACATAATCATGGACATACTCAGGAACAATGATGAAAGCATCAGACCAATTGCTTTAAACTGATAAAAACATCTTTGAACTAATTTAGAAATACTGGCTTGGTTGAGTTGTTATGGAAATCTCCGCATTGTGTAAATTTTTCATAAATGCCAAGTGAAGCATGCATTTATCCTTTCATTCAACAAAACTATCAAGTGTGTCTACCATATGCTGGGTTATGTTCCTTGGGCTGGGTGCTGGAGACCAATGAGGAGAGTGTTCTAGGAGAGTTTGAAAGACAGAGGCAGATAAATAAGCATGCACAGCAGAAGTTTCGATTTGGGGATATGTGTCTGTAAAGGGAATCCATGGGGAAGGTATGTGGAGGGACTCATTGGATGGACAAGGGGCTCAGAGTGGGTGATGGAGGAGACAGTAATTTGGAAATCTTAAGGGATATGGCTGCTCACCAAGCATAAATTTCTCTCAGGGAACCACAAGCATGTACCAAGGATCAAAAAAAGTGAATACTAGAGATGTCAATGGAGTCAGATTCTGGAGTGCTCAAGTTATTCCAGTAGTTCAGCTCTTGTAACTTTAGTCAGTCCTTTCTCTGGGCTGAATTTCTTCAAGGGAGGAAACAAGCCTTGGAGACACACACAGGGAAGGCCCAGCCACGGTGGGACAGGGGCTCAGGAAACAGTACCACCAGCACCGAGTCAGGAAGGAGCAAAGCAACTGGCCACATGTCCCACCACAGGAGGAGCAGAGGGGAAGCCCTGGTTCTCTGATTCTACCCTAAAGTTCAGGGATTTTCCTTCTTTTTTTTTTTTCTCATTGAGGTTATTGGTACATTTTAGGTATACAGTACAGTTACATTCATTATTGGGATCTTGTACCTTTCCATGACAGGTCTTCGTTCTCATTTTTTCCCCTTGTCCCTGCCCTCCCTTCACCCCCTCCTCCTCTCCCCATTTACAAACACTTTATTTCCATTTTTTCATTTTCATTTATATTTTTCCCCTTATTGCCTTTCCCCTCCCTTCCCATGGATTTTTCCTTCTTCATTTCGCCTCATAGTGCTTAGCTCAGTATTTTTCATTTCATAAATATTAACTGACCTAAAGTTTGATCATTTTTCATGTGATTCCTTTGAGATAACAGGACATGTGTCATCTCTGAATTCATTCTATAAAGTTGAACGTGGTTTCTGATCCAGGGGGAGTGAATTATAGTAACTGCTACTGCTTCTTATGTATCAACCAACTGCCAGGCACAGGACTTATGGCTTCTCTATTTTTGAGACACGATATTTGTACATCTTTATGAGGTACATTATGATAATTCAATACATGCATACAACATGTAATCATCCAATCAGGGTAATAAGCATTTCTATCTCTTCAAACATTAATCATTACTATGTGTTGAGAATTTTTTTTTTTTTTTTTTTGTACCAAGGATCGAATTTGGATCCTTGTGCTTGCGAGGCAGGCACCGGAACCACTGAGTTAAATCCCCAGCATCACATGTTGGGAATTTTGTGGCCTTCTTGTCTAGTCATTTTTATATACATGATGGGTTGTTTGATACTATAGCCACCTCACTGAGCTAAAGAAGAAGCAATCCCTCCTAACTGGTTCTGTGCTCCTTACTGAACTGCTCTCATACTGGCCCCCACTTCCCAGTCTCCAGAGGCCATTATTCCATTCTGTTCCTCTATCGTAATTTGACTTCTTAATCTCCACAAATGTTTTTCCATGACATTTTATATACATTTATCTCATGTAGTGTTCACAACAAGCTTATACTGCAGACATCACCAAGCATATTCTACAAATGATAAAATCAGCTTCAGTCTGTACTCAAACTTCTTATAAGTGGCTTCAGAACTAGGTGTCTCAAATAAGCCTCTCTTCACTCACTCTACCTGTGTCAGGCTCAGGCAGGACACAGACGACCTTAGCCACATGTCTGACAAGGGAGTTCACTGACTATTTCATCCTTTCCCTTCCTGACTTTCTTGCATCACCCCTGAAAATGGGGCAGATGCTCCAGTAAGGTCGTCATTTCTAGAAGGAAATCTATCTGGAACAGAATGGATGAACACAGAAGACATCATGCTGAATGAAATAAACCAGCCACAAAAGGACTCACTCACATTCCATGACTCCACTCACAGAGCTATAAAAGTCAAACACACAGAAGCAGAAAAAGCATGGTTGCAAGGGAGTAGGGACAGGAAAAGAGGGGATCTATGGCTCAGTGGGTATAAATTTACAGTTGCCCAAGAAGGGTAATGTTAGGGTTTATATCTAGAGGTTCCCCCCAAAGCCTCATGCACTCGTAGGTGGGGCTTTTAGAAGGTGAGTGGATCAGTCCACTGATGGTTTTATACCTGGGAAAAGGTGGGTCACTGTGGGTGTGGCCTGGAACAGTATATATCCTTCCTCCTCCCTTGATTCCTTTCTGCTTCCTACCTTCCATGCCATAAACTATTTCTCCTCTGCCATGCTGCCCTGCCTTGAAACTAGCCAACAACTATGGATGGAAACCTCTACAAACTGAGCTAGAATAAATCTCTCCTCCTTTGACTTGTGAGTGTTCATCATTTCATCCCAGGAATGAGAAAGTAATTAAGACAGCTAAGTTCTAGATATCTGCCGATAGTTCAAAATATGCCACTGTGCACTTAAAACTTTGTTAGGAGGGTGGCTCTCATAGTGTTTTTACAAAAATAAATAAGCACACAAAAGGACCCTCAGAGTTGTTGAAAGGGTCTATTATCTTGGTGGTGGTGTTTATTCAGAGGCATGTGCACATGTCTAAATTCATCAAATTGTATACATTAAAAACATGCAATTTTCAGTATTGAAAAAATAGGTTTCTTAAATTTCCTTTACTACTCTAGTGTTCAAATTGGCCCAGACACTACCAGATTCACATCTGTTTGTGTTTAGTTTTGGATTTTTCATTTTCCCTCCTGCTCTACCTGAGGTACATGAACTTCCTTGTTTAAAGCCTGTGGAGGTGAATCAAAGATCTCTGCACCCAAGGCTGCTGACTTCTCAGCTAGGATGATCTGAGTAGGTAAGTTGCTGCTCAGTCTGCAGCATTCCCTTGTCTACCCTGGGACAGGGAGAGAAGATAGTTTTGATGAGTCTTTGCCACAAGCTCCCACATCCCCTGCAGCCTCCAACTTCACATGTGACAGTGTGAGTCTGCATCCCTCTCTGGCTGGCCTGTCCTACTTCGCATGATGCTTTCCCTCCACAACATGGTTTGCCAAGGGAATTCATGCTTGTGCTGCGATGGCATGCTCCCAGGATCCATTTTGTGTCTCAGAGATAGTCTCTGTGGACAGGCCAAGGCCAGGGTGGGACACGGACACCATTATCAATCACTGTCTCACTTGCTGAGGACGCCCTCTGTGGCTTAGCTTTTCAAAGCCTGCCTGGCATCCTGTCACTTTTCAGAGTGCTAAGAGCTGACACTAGGAGAGAACACTGTGGTGAGATGATCTTGAATCAGGGATGTGCAGGATCAAAGACACATCCAGAAACAAGGAAGGGGAGGTAGGCAAAGAGGAATGGAATTTTTCCTAGTAGACAGCATAAAGGGCTCTGCACAGCTTTACTTTTCCAAAAACTCTGAGCATCAAGAAACCTATGAGTATAAGAGCCCTGGCTGCTTGGAGGCTCAGGAAGATGAGACTTCTGCGTTCCACCCAGAGCAAAGGAACACACTGAGATTCCTTAGTGGGCTGTTTGGGGCTATGAAGAGGTTGTCAGCAGTGTTTCTCCAGGGAACGCACAGTGCCACTTGGTGGCCACATGGATGTGGCTGTTAACAGTATCTACTAGTAATCGTGTAATTGGTGCCACCTGCCGGACACTCTATAACACGCGGCTTTGCCAACGCAAACTTCTGAATTTGCCTCCTTAAATTTGGCAACATTGAACCTACTGGAAGTGTACTCGTGAAACATGTGTACTGAGATGTGGACGTGAAGTGGTATGTTGCAATGAGAAAATTGTGAATTTTGGAGTCAGATAACTGATAAGAAATACTAACTCTGTGAGCTTGGGAAGGTTACTTAATATCTTAAGAGTTTCCATTTTCCTTATCTATAGATATATTTCTTTTGCAGCACTGTACCAAAGGTTGAATGAGATAACACACATAAAATATAAATGAATTTGCACAAAATAAATCAAATTATATATATAATAAACACACATTAAAGTATAACAAAAATTTACATAGAAAATTTTCTAATTGTTATTATTATTAAATACTCCTGAAATGGCTTTATCAAATGAAAAGATAGAATGTCTCCAAGCTATTTTTAAAATATTCTGGTTTTCATTTCTCAACAATGATTGGTTCTGACTTTTCAGAAGACGATCTATCTTGGGGTTTTAGATCTAAAAATAGAATTCTGACAAACTGAGGCTCCATTAACTTTGATGGACTATCTGGTGAGGGATACACTTTCAAAAATGCTTTTTCATTACCTTCAGTAAAATTTTAAACCTCAGGATCCATCCTCTCTTTCCACTAGAAAAGCTTTTGCCAAGAATATGAAAATCTTTTCTCACACAGCTTCTCAATCACTTTCAAGATTACTCAGAAAATCACAATAGTGGAAACAACCCAGGTACATGTTCACAGGAGAATGGAGGGTATAGTGTATGTACCCATATGATGACATACTACTGCTGAGCAATAGAAAGAATAAATAGCTGGATATGCAGAGCAAAATGGTCGAATGTCGAGTCCAAGAAAAAAAATCCAGACCCCCTCAAATATATATTTATTTATCTATTTATATTTATATATATATATATACATATATAGTATTTTTACAGTGTTTGAGAATTTAACAATGTAATCTCTGCTTAGGTGTCAGAAAAGTAGTTTGCATAGCTTTTAGTTGAGGTTGATTGCAAAGGGACCCTAGAAAATGTGATGACTGACACCTCCTGAATCTCAGTCTGGGTGAGCAGGACTTAGTTGTACACAGGGAATGGCACACTGGGGTCCATAGCACCATCCGGAGAGATCACTTAAATCTTCACCACGTTTGCAAGTCAACTGACATCATGTTGGTAGCTCAGAATCTGCTGTAGTAGAAATATTTACACCATAAAAATTGACAAATGTTATAAAGCACAATTTTTTATTCCACCAGAGAGTCAATTGTCTGACATCTATGAGCATACTGTACACACTCACCAAATGAAAAACTCCAGGTTTATGTATTAAAGCAAACAAAAATTATAGCTCAAATAATTATACCTTAAAAATAGACTTCTCACTACAGAGCACAGTGGGAAGCTAGCGCTGAAACGTCAGTCAAGAAAGAGTGAAGACCAGCTATTCTGGGTTTGGAAAGAAGTCTCGTTGTCCCATAGCTTCAGAGCAAAGAAGCAGATGAAATGCATGGACCCATGAAAGCGGCTGCAGGTGGATGGATGAGCTGAGTTACTGCACAGGTTCTAGGCCTCTGAGCTCCCTAGTGAGAGAAAGTAGAGCCTGCTGTCCACCCCAACCATGTCCTTTCATTCTATAATCACAGCACATGTAGAGGTTCATGTGTTCACATGAACATACACAATCAGACTACAAGCAGAATACAGAATAGTATCATCCCCTAAAAGTCCCTCATGGTCTTCCTTGTCTGTCCGTCTGTCTGTCTGTCTCTCTGTCTCTGTCTGTCTGTTTAATGTTTTGAGAGAGTGTCCCACTGTTTAGCCCAGATTAGCCTTGTATTTGCAATGATCCTCCTGCTTTAGCCTCCCGAGTGCTGAGATCACAGGGACCATGTTGCTACATATCAGCAACACGGTCCCTCCGCTCACCTGCCCCCAATCCTCAGCATTAAAATAAAGAAAGAAACATGAGAAAATGAGGCAAGAAAATGCCTCCAAAAACTCCTAACTCTCCTAAAGCTGGGCATTGAGGGGAAAATAAAAAGCTAAATGACCAAATTATATGAACTGATAAAATAAGAAACAAACAAAAACAGACCAATAAGGTGTTCGGCAAGCTCAAAGATGACATATAAACAAAAAAATGGATATTAAAACAAAAATGGTCACTGAGTTAAATAAGACACAAATAAAAAGACAGCTGAGCTCACCAAAATGATACAAAACAACAACAATTGGAGTTCATGAAAGGATACTCAATAGAAATCCAGATGATAAAAAGCTATTGACTGTATTATATACCTAAAATGTACCAATAAACTCAATAAAAAAAAAAAAGACAGCTGAGCTCACCAAAATGATACAAAACAACAACAATTGGAGTTCATGAAAGGATACTCAATAGAAATCCAGATGATAAAAAGCTATTGACTGTATTATATACCTAAAATGTACCAATAAACTCAATAAAAAAAAAAAAGACAGCTGAGCTCACCAAAATGATACAAAACAACAACAATTGGAGTTCATGAAAGGATACTCAATAGAAATCCAGATGATAAAAAGCTATTGACTGTATTATATACCTAAAATGTACCAATAAACTCAATAAAAAAAAAAAAGACAGCTGAGCTCACCAAAATGATACAAAACAACAACAATTGGAGTTCATGAAAGGATACTCAATAGAAATCCAGATGATAAAAAGCTATTGACTGTATTATATACCTAAAATGTACCAATAAACTCAATAAAAAAAAAAAAGACAGCTGAGCTCACCAAAATGATACAAAACAACAACAATTGGAGTTCATGAAAGGATACTCAATAGAAATCCAGATGATAAAAAGCTATTGACTGTATTATATACCTAAAATGTACCAATAAACTCAATGAAGAAAAAAAAGACAAAAAGCTATTGAAAGTAGCCAACCCTGGAAAGAATGGCTGTGATCAAGAAATCAACCAATAACAAATGTTGGCAGGGTTTGGGGGAGAAAGGAACCCTTCTCCATTGTTGGTGAGAGTTCAGACTGGTGCAACCACTATGGAAATCAATATGGAGATACCTCAAAGAGCTGGGACTAGAGGTTCCATTTGACCCAGCCATCCCTCTGCTGGGTATCTTTCCAAAAGAATTAAAAGAATCATACCACAGTGATATATGCTCACCAATGTTTATAGTGGCACAGTTTGTGATAGCTAAAACTTGGAAACAGCCCATTTGCCCATCAGTTGGAGACTGGATAAAGAAGATGTGGTTTTTCTATAAAATCGAGTGCTACTCAGCCATAAGAATGAGAAACTAGAGTCATTCATAGGAAAATGGGTGCATGTTGAGGTTGTACTCATGTGAAATAGATAAGTCACACATTGGTAAATACCTAATAATTTCTCTGGTGTGAAAAACTAAAAGTGTAAGTAAGATCCAAATTGTATAACTGACAATGTGAAATAGGAAGAAAGGGGCTGAAGGTGTAGAGGAAATGGGAAGGGTAGGGGAAAGGCAATAAGGGAAAAGAAAAAATATGAGAAAATGGAAAAAAGTTTTTGTAAATAGGAAAGGGAGGAGGGGGTGAGGAGGGGCAGGGGTAAGGGGAAAAAATGAGAACCAAGACCTGTCATGTAAAGGTACAAGATCCCAGTGATGAATGTAACTGTACTGTATACCTTTAAAGTACCAAAAAAACTTAATGAGAAAAAAAAGAAAGTAGCCAAGCAAGGTGGCACCCATCTATAATCCCCGCATTTCAGAGGCTGAGTCAAGAGGATCCATATGAGTACAAGGCCAGCCTGGGCTGTATAGCAACAGCCTGTCATAAATAAATAAATAAATAAATAAAATTTTATTTTCAAAGTATAGATGGCAGAAGTGACCAGAATGAGACTGTCAGATTTAGAAGATGGGGCTGACATTGGTGACCATGTACTGGGATACCTTAAAAACAAGAAAAGAAATGAAATGGACCCAACACCTTCTAGAATACATAGAGAAAATGAACTTAATTGCTATTGCAAGATAGCATGAATGGCATTTAAAAAAAAACTGTTTACAGAAAACTTTACAAGTAGGGGGAAAGATTTCAGCATACACGTAAGTGAGGCATATAGAATTCCAAACATCTGTGACCAGAAAAGAACTTCTTCATGACACATCATAGTCAAAATCCCAGAGATTCAATGCAAGGACAGAATCTTAAGAGGACAGGAGAAAAGCAACAAATCACTCAAAAAGTTAAACGCTTTAGAAGTACAGCAGACTTTTCAACATAGACATTAAAGGCCAGGAGACTTTGGAGTGAAGTACTTCAAGCCCTAAAACAAAACCGCTTTTAACCCAGACTGATATATCCTGCAAAACTATCAAAATTGATGGAGAAGGAAGGAGCTTCTATGCCAAAGAGCACTTTAAAAAATTCATGACCACCAAACCAGCACTCCAAAAAATTCTCAAGGATATCCTGGACGGAGATAACAAAGCCAATAATGACAAAATGTCTAATGGAATGAACACATCAAGGAGGGAGAACAGTTAAGCAAAAGGGGAAAAAAAAAGAAAGAAATCAAGAACAGAAAAATAAGGCAATGACAGGAATGAGTAAGAGAAAACCTTTCGGTGGTAACTGTCAATGAAAATGGTCTCAGCTCCCCAGCAAAAGATACTGAAGGGAATATTGGATCAAAAACCAAAACCTGAAGGTATATCATATACAAGAGACACATTTAATCCAAAAAAAATATACAGTCTATGAATCAAAGGATGAAAAAACACTATTTTGTGCAATGGAAACCCAAAAGCAAGCATGTGTAGCTATCCTTTTTCCCCACAAAGTGGAAAAGAGACAAAGAAGCTCATATTGGTAAAGTGAACAGTTCAGCAGAAAGAGATACAATTGTAAATATATATAACAAATACTGCCACACTCAACTTAATAAAACAAATATGACTCGACCTAAAAGACCCAATAAACATCAACACAATCACTGTGGAGAACCTCAATACCACACTATCACAAATAGATCCACTAGACCAAAACAAAATCAATAAAGAAAAAAATTTGTAGACTCCAGGGAGTTTTCCACTAGGACAATCACACCCAAAACAGATAGGAATGGTCTATCTGGGATGGGATTGTGGGGCTGGAGTAAGAGGACAGAATATCCTTGGGATTTTCTCATTACCTTCGGGCCTTTAGGGAAGCGCTTCCCTGCCCCCCTGCCCTTTTGAAAAGCACAGCAATCCTGGGCAGCAGCCATACAGAGGAGTGAGGTGAGGGGTGGGGATTAACACCTCCGATTAGCAGGAGCTGGGACAGTGGGGCAGGAGGGGAACATAAGGACAGAGGAGAGCCATCCGCAAGGTATTCTCCTTCCCAGAGAAGCCAGACTTTTAAATGAAGCGGTAATTTGCACTTAAACTGAGAACAAATCCTGTGGGGATTCAAGCCCACCAAAGCTGTTTTGCAGGTGTAGAGGTAGAACGTTGCTAGGACTGTTTTCTGGACTGGAATGCATTAAAAGAAAAGACCTAAAAACAAAGCTTAGAGCATTCTGGGTCCACTAAGAAAGAAAAGTTTCAGGCCAGGGATTTAACTCAGGGGCACTGTGCCTGCCTCACAAGTACAAGATCCTGAGTTCAATCCCCGGTACCGGGAAAAAAAAAAAAAAAAGTTTCACGTTTGTAGAATCTTGGACACCAAGCATATTTTCTCTATTAAACTGTGACTCTGGACAGAGGGGCCCCTAGGCCAATGGCTCATGGTCAGTGCCCACAGAGTTACATGGAGCTGCGGGAGCCCATTTGTACCCAAGCACAGGAAGCGCTCCCATAGGGACCCCAAGAGCACTCAGTGCAGACTACAGGGGCGAAACCCTGGGAAATGGAGGTGGAAGAGCCTATGATACAGGGTGTTTTAGCTCACCAAATCCCTTTTCTACAGACCTGTGGGGTCAAAGGAAATTGAAAAGTGAAAGGGTATGCCTCTTCTGTCCCTTAGAATAGGTCTGCCCATCTTCTCCATCAAACCTGTGCCATCTGTTTCTGCCATCTCTGCGGCACTGGAGGCTGTGTTGCCTGAACACTCTCAGAACTGCTAGAATGCAGAGTGGCATCAGTCATCCTGCCCCCTGGCTCCCACTTCCTCTTCTTTCAACCCATAGAAGGCTCCTAAGAGATGTCCTAAGTCCTCCCAGGCTACAGAAATTGGTCTTAAAACAATGTATCAAAACACCACTAATGCCCTTCAATTCACATACTCTCTCCTCTCCCTCTGTCTCTTCTTCTAGGTCTAACTAACCTACTTTCCTTCAATCTTTTCTTCTCTTCCAAAGCTTCCCTTTAACCTGCACCCTTTCCCACCCCGCATCCTTTCTCCTCCTTCTTTCTCAATTCTCCTACCTACATTGAATACTTATTAGAAACTCTAGTAGCCCTGGGCCTTCCGCACCTCCTGCAGCCTGACCCCTCCTAACTTCCTACCTACCCCTAGCTCATTCATGGACATAGGCTTTCCTCCCGACAGCTGGGCCTTCCTGGTCCCTACATATCAGCAAATAAGCCAATGTTCCAAAATAGTGTCCCAAACGATGGTGACAACTGCTCAGTTATTTTGGAAGGTGTGTGTGGCCAGAGTCCCGGAACAACACAGAAAGGACAATGGGCAGCAGGCAATCGGCTGCCTGGCCAGCCCTGCTTGTGCAAATGAACTCATAAGCCTGGTATTTCTCCTAAGAGACGACCAGGAAATGGATGTGCTTCCTCATAATACTGAAACTAGGTCACTAATGCCCTTTGTCCCTTTAAATACACAGGACTTTGGAGATATAAAAATTGCTTTATCTATAACTGACTTTACAACTCTCACAGATTGAGTGGGATCCAGAGTTTGTCTTGGAATAGGTTGAGGTATATTCCAAGCACCTGCTGTCTTCAAACTGCAGTTTCCAAAATAGACCAGAATGAAGTCCAGTCAATTTGCAGCAATGTGTTTCTTTACTTTTCTGTAAGTTTTATAAAACATGCATACAGAAATGAACATAAGTGTACAGCTTAATAAAATGTTCATAAAGTGAATATACTGCAAAATCAACACCCAGTTAAAGAAAGCCCAAAGTCCTCCTCACACCTACTCCAGTCTCCAACAACGCCAGGGTAATTACTCTGCTCCTGATATCCAATACTGTGGATTGGTTTTGTCTGTTTCTTGAACTTTCTGTAGTGGAAATCATAGAATATATACATTTTGTGACCAGACATTTTCAATCAACATTGTTCGTGGGATTCACCCTTCTTTTATGTAATTCTAGTTGATTATTATATGGTATTTTATTTATACAACATTTAATTCAACCATTCTACACGTGGGCATATGGGACATTTCCAGTTTGGGGTCATTAGTAATAAAAGGAGTGTGAATATTCTAGAACATCTTTTCTAATTAACACATTCTGTTGTATACATAATTCCTTGGAGTAGGATGATAGTTCTTAGAAGTATATTTCAGAGAAAGAAATTTCAAGTTTGACAGGGACTTGAGTATTGTGAGATGTGGGTTCTGTGATTCCAGTGAACCCAAGCTGGTCATAAGCACTGGAAGGAGTGAGTTTGTTAGAGGGACAATTGTGACCTTGGGGGCAGAGAAGTGCCACATTTGTTTTACACGATAGGAAAGATCTCTGGACAAAGGTCATAGAATTATGCCGACAAATAGGCTGCCTTCAGAGATACCTGTCCTCGGAGAGTATGTTTAAATTATTCTCCATTCATTTGTCAGAAATATCTGACACTAAAAGCAGGGCAGGAGACAGAGACCACAGGAGGTTGGGAGAGTATGCTATATAGGTTCAGGATCTAAAAAAAATATGTTTTGCAGTTTTATTAATAGACCTGGCTGAAAGTAAGAGGGAAGGTGTGAGTCTATGATCTCAAAGTAAGAGGACTACATGTCACTAGTCTCCATCCTGGGTTGCATACTTTTTATGAACTAAATAAATTCATTATTATATGCATCAGAACCCCTTCCCAGGACTTCTAAAAATGAACAAATTTCATTTAACCCCCTCTATAATGAGAATTAATCTTCTTATTTTAAAAATAGCAAAACAAATTCTGTATGGAACCTACGCTTTCTGGTGTTAGTCAACCATCTTGTAAATTCATTCTATCCTAGCAACCCGAGCCCCATCCATGAACTGCAATGGATGAATGTACAGCGCTATCTTGTGCTCACAGTGGGGAACTGCATTCACTTTCACACTGCATCTGGTCTTGGTTATTCAATATAGAGTACTATGCCTCATTCATTC
Source organism: Fukomys damarensis (assembly GCF_012274545.1). Taxonomy (NCBI): domain Eukaryota; kingdom Metazoa; phylum Chordata; class Mammalia; order Rodentia; family Bathyergidae; genus Fukomys; species Fukomys damarensis. The sequence goes on from NW_022900928.1 coordinate 77,643,857, forward strand.
TGCTAGGGGCAGGTCATTCTGCAGTTAATAAAATCATTTAGGCCAGGCATGGTGGCGCACTCCTGTAATCCCAGCACTCGGGAGGCTGAGGCAGGAGGATTGCTGTGAGGTTGAGACCAGCCTGAACTACATAGTGAGTTCCAGGTCAGTCTTAACTACATAGTGAGACCCTGTCTCAAAAAAACAACAACAAAAAAAAATCATTTAGAGTTCAAATATTTAATTTTTAATTATATTTATTTTTAATTGGTGCATAAAAATAAAAATTATAAATACTTATGGGGTAATGTGATGTTTTGGTGCATTATATATTATGTAATGTTTAAATCAGATTAAACATACCCATCTCATCAAACTTATAATTTATTTATGGTTAAAATTTTTTCAAAATCATTCCTTTTAACTTTTTTTGAGAAAAATTAATTTTATTTTCTGCAAGTATATGTTTGCAATACATAATATATTCACCATAAGAAATTAGTACATACACATATTGTATCCTAATCCTTTTTACTTCCCCCTCTCCTCCCCTTCCTCCTATCTCCTTTGACCCATAGATTGCCTTCCCAGCTCCCCAAAGTCTACATCTTTGTTTCCTATCACTCTTTTATTTTGCTCTTTAAATTATTTATACTTCGGGTTTCTTCTTTTTTGGGGGGTGGGGATACCAAGAGATAGAGCTCAGGTCCTTGAGCTTGTGAAGCAGGTGGCAGAACCACTAAACTGAATCCCCTGCCCTACTTTGGCTTTCTGATATAAGAGAAACCAAATGATATTTAACCTTCTGTGTCTGATTTATTTCATTTAGCATGATGGTCTCAAGGTGCATCCATTTTCCTACAAATGCCTCAAATGTATCCTTTAGGGCTGAGTAGTACTCCATTGTGTATATATACCAAGTCATCTGTTGGTGACTTCTACCTTTTTGAAATGTAGACTAATTGTTTTGTATAGTTACTCTGCAATGCAATAACATACCAGAACTATTTGCTCTTGTCTGAGTGTATCTTAGAGCCCACAGCTCAACCTCTCCCCAACCTTCTCTCTTCCTCTTACTCTCCCAGACTCTGGTAACTGTGATTCTATTCTCAACTTCTGTGAGATAAAGCTTTTCAGGTTTCACATATGAGTAAAATGATGTGGTTCCTCCATGACTGGCCTATCTTACTTAATGTAATTATCTCCAGTTCCATGCATATTATTGCAAAGGACAGGATTTCATTCTTTCCATACCTCAATAGCACTCCATTGTATATATGTATCACAATTTCTTTATCCATTGATCAGTTGATGATTACTAACAGAATCAGTGAAAATATTTGTACATTCTACAACTGACAAGGAGCTAATGTCCAGAATAAATATGGAATTCCAAAACCTCAACAGCCAAAAAAAACGTAAGGGATCTGAATAGACACTTCTCAAAACAAGACATAAGTAACTGGACAACAAGTACAAGAAAAATGCTGAACATCTCTGACAGTTATGCAGATGCAAACCCAAACCACAATCTGATAATCGTCTCACAGTATGAATGGTGACTACAGCAAGTGCTGGTGAGGATGTGGAGAAAAGAGGACATTGCACACCAATGCTGGGACTATAACTTGGCACTGCCGTTATCAAAAACAGTGTAAAGGTGCTCAAAAATTTAAAAGCAGGTGATCTGGCAATTCCACTCCTGGGTATGTACCCACAGGAAAAGAAATCCATATGTCAAAGAGGCCTTCTTGCAGTGTTCATTGCAGCCTTATTCACAATAGAGTTGAGTGTTTAGGGGGAGAAGGAGGGGGTCACACTAGTTTTCCCAGGCTGCTCTCGAATCTTTAGGCTCAAGTGATCCTTCGACCTCAGCCTCTCAATTAACCAGGAGTACAGGTGTGCATCATGATGTCAGCTTAGTGTCTAAGTCCCACCCAGTGACCAGATGGCTCTGGGAAATCTATTTGACCTTGTTGTGCCTCAGTTTCCTAACCTAGAACTGGAGAGAAAAGAATGAAATTTGTACTTTCTCAAAGCATATATGATAATCAAGGTAAAACATGTACATGTTTGTCACTTGGTAATCACTCAACACAGTAACTACAAAACACAATACCTTAAAGAGCTGTTGGAGGATGTAGATGATTAAATGAAGAAAGCACATCTTAAATGCTAAAATGAAAATTTAAATGTCCCTTATGTAGTCTATCCACACATAGGTAAACATCAAAGCTAGTATTAATCTTACATTTTATATTCAAGAATTGTGCAGTAAGACTTCTTTAATCTCAGCCTAAAAAATAAATAAAATGGCAATGAAAGACAATTTATGTGTCCAAAACACTTTCAAGAATAGGCAGTAAGCCGGGGATTTAGCTCAGTGGTTCTGCCACCTGCCTTGCAAGGGCAAGGTCCCGAGTTTGATCACTGGTAAAAAAAAAAAAAAAAAAAGAATGGGTAGTAAGTTAGACAACATTAGTACGTTCCCAAGTTATATTCCTCAAGCCTCAGTTGTTCCTTGTCAGGCTGTGTTAGTCATTTGCCCATCATTGGGAAAAAAAAAAACCCAACATCCACAGTTTAAACAAGGAGATTATTTTCCTTCACAGTACTCAGAGGACTCAGTTCAAGGTTGAGGGCACCAAGGCAGAAACAGCATGGAAGAAGGGTGTGGTGGAGGAAAACTATTCACTCCATGGCAGCCAAAGAGCAGAAAGAAAATGGAAGGTCCTGGGCCAAGAATGTCCTGATCCTATCAGCCATCCCCAACGTGGCCGCACTTCCTAACAGCGCATTCATTCAGCCGTGGACTGATTGATGGCTTGCTTCATCCACTGATAAATATGACCCCCCCATGACCCAGTCTTCTATTAAAGCCCCGCCTTGGAATACATGAGACTCTAAAGGCTATTTTAGTTATAAAGTATAACATACATTTTCATATTTCAGAAGTTTATTTATTCTATGAGTTTTCTTTAACTTGAGAGCTTTCTTTAACTTCAAATACCAAAGAATATGGAGACAAAAAGAATGGCATATAAACTGGGCATGGTGCTGCATGCCTGTAATCCCAGAACTCAGGAGGCTAAGGCAGGAGGATCACTGTGAGTTCGAGACCAGGCTGGGCTACATAGTGAGTTCCAGGTCAGTCTCAACTACATAGTGAGACCCTGTCTCAAAAAAAACAGAAAAAAATTAATTAATTAAGAATGTCACATAAACAAAATAGTACAGTGCCTGGTTTAAGCCTACCTAAAAAAAAGAGAGAGAGAAGTTCCAGTTTCCTTCCAATATTGCCTATTCCTATCTGTTTCTGGGTGGCTCAAGGATGATTTTTATACACTCTAAATCCCACCAACAACCTTCTTTGCAAACAACTCCAAGAGTGAGCTTTTCGACTGGTTCTTTGTGTGTGTGTGTGTGTGTGTGTGTGTGTGTGTGTGTGTGTGTGTTACCTTTACAAAACTTAGCTGTATGACAAATGTACTGAATTGGTTCCTCCTCTGTCTGCTAAAGCTCTTTTCCTTTCCTTCTAATGGCCTGCTTCACTGACACTAAAACCCATCTCACACCTCCAAGGAGCCCTACTGTGCTTTAAACTGAGCCCTCCCTTGCACATAGATTTTAGCTCCTATAGTCCGCACAGCTGCTTCAGACCCAACCTGAGCCAGAGATCATCAGCTAAATCTCGGTCCAGAATGGGACCTGGAGGTTGCTGCTCAGACGGGCCGGTTTTAATTCTTTCTTTGCTGCATCCACCAGAGGGAGCCTATGTGAGTTTCTGCAGCCCTAGTGGCAGCCACTTCGGGCGAACACCCATCAAGGTAAAATTCCCAATGTTTCCCGTCAGATAAAAAACCACGAGGCATACAAAAATGCAGGAAAATATGACAAATAATAAAAGGGAAATATAAACATGAAAAACAACCAGAAATGTCATAGATTATAAAATAAGTGAAAAAGAACATTAAAACAGCTATTACAATTGTCTCCTATATGTTCAAGGAGTCAGAGGAAAAACTGTATATGTTGATAGAGACATGGGAAATATTTTTTACATATAATAAAAGGAAAAAAGAAGAAGAAAAGCATAAGAATACTCAAATTGAACCACACAGAGTGGCACATACATGTAATCCCAGCTACTTGGAATGATGAGGCAGGAGAATTAAAAGTCTGAGCCAGCTGGGCAACTTAGCATGAACCCATTTCAATAAATGAATAAGTAAACAAATAAGTATAAATTTTAGGTTGAATTTCAGAGATTAAAACTGCAATGTCTGACATGAAAATACAATAGATGAGATTAATAGTAGATCAGACATTGAAGAAGAAAAGATCAATAAACTTGAAGATATAGTGATACAAACCATCCAAATTGAAATACAAAAAAAAAAAACAAAACAAAACAAAAAAAAAACCCTCATTAGTGTGTTGGGACCCAATTTCAGTCTAACATATGAAGAACTAAAAAAATGTTTCCAACTTTTTTTGAAAAATCTAAATTGTCAGAGAGCCCACTAGAATTTTTTAAATAACTGTGTGAGAGGAAAAGAACTCATTTTGCTAAGGCCCCTTCAAGCAAATCTTTGTGCTGGACCCCTTATGGTATCACCAATTCATCAGGCTGCTCTTAGGGTGACACATCAGTCACTGGGATTCACCATCACTCACTCATTTGTTAATATTTTTAATAATGTAAAACAATAGTCTACAAGAGAGGGTTTTCTTCCAGAAATGCAAAAGTTGTTGTACAATAAGAATGCTACCTATGTGAATCACTATATCTATACATTAAGATGAAACCATATATTTTATAAACACAAAAGATGGTTCCTTCATTTAATACCATTTTAATGAAAAACATTAGCTAACATATACTAGAAAAAATTACTTAAACAAAATGGAAACTGTTTATCAAAACAAAATTTTGCTTTCAACCATGAAGGAACACAGACTGGATTTACTGGCCCTCCTTTCACCACTAATGCTGCACAAGATCCTTGAAACAAAAGCTTCCTAGCATTGGACGACAGGCCTGAGAGAAAGAACACAGCAAGATTGGGCGTACCAGGTGCCACCACCTTATTGCCTGGAGAAGTTCCCAGACTGAACACAAAAAGGAGAAACCAAAACAGAGTCTCACTGACTAAGAAAGCCAAGTTCAGAGTTTCAGCAAGGCAAGGTGATGGCAAAGTATCAAGAAGCAAGAAGTGCTGAGTGAGAGCTCCAGTGATCTGCTGACAAAGGTCCTGAGTCTGTCTGAGAACATGACTGTGTGTGAGGAAACCACTAAGGGTGGTGAGAGGACAAGAGAGAAGGCAGAACATCTCAGGAGTACACACTGATAAAGAAGTGTCCTCACCAGCAAGACCTCCTAACACCCTTTTTGTGTCTGTCCAAATCGCTCCTTAGCCAAGGACACCAGATACGTTAGATTAAGACCCCATCCTTGTACGGAATCACCTTGTCTTAAAGTAATTACTTTGCAATAACCTGATCTCCAAATTATCTCTCGTTCTGAAACACAAGGAATTAGAACATCCACATATGAATGTCAGGGGATAAAATCCAACCTATAATGTCCAGTAAAAATACTTTCTAACAATGAAAATTTAAAAAAAATTTGTTACCAGGGATCAAGCTCAGGATTTGCACTTGCAAGGCACGCATGGTACCACTGAGCTAAACCCTTGGCCCTGAAAATAAAATTTTTGCAAGCATACAAAAAGTGAATTTATACCAACAGATCATCAATTGAGAATTGTTACAGGAACTCCTTCAGGCAGAAGGAAAATGATAACACACAGGTATCTGGATCAAAAAGAAACAGAAGTGGCTGGGGATTTAGCTCAGTGGTTCAGCCCTCTGCCTCACAAGTGTAAGATCCCTACTTCAATCCCCAGTACCAGAGAGAGAGAAAAGGGGGGGACACCCAAATAGTAAATATTTAAGCAAATATAAAAGATTCATCTTATCTTAAAAATCTACTTACAGAACACTTGTACTTCCAGTATCTGGTCCAGCACAAAAGAATCTTGGAAGTTGCCACTCTGTCAAGTAAAAAGTTGAACTAACTGAAAAACCAACAACTCTTCTATTCATAAGAAAAGTGAGACTTCCCCCAAATTGAAGAGACAGACAGGTGAGAACAGAGCATTGTGATTTACCTGAGGAGAATCTCACTATCAGAAATCTCTGTGGGAACTCAGCTATAACTGATAAATTATAGAGGTTCTATGTGGACAAGACTCAGGGACAAAAATTCTAGAAGGACCCAGTCACCATTTATGAGTTTTACCTCCTAGAGATCAAACAGTTCTTAAAATAAATGAAGTGGGGAGGGAAAAGAAAGTATTATAAATGTACACAATGCATACTTTTTTCTTAACAAAGCTAGCCAAAGGACAAATTTATAACCAGAGATCAGTTTGCTGGGGTTTACCAAAGCTAACTAACCACAGGGAAGAAAGATCCCCAAATCCAGCCCCCTTAGCTGCTGCCCCATGTGGGGTAAGGGAAACACCCACCTCCAGCCTCTACACCCCCCTGACCCAAAGTATGAAAGATGAAAAAGCACCTTTGAATTCACAAAGGCGTAAGTTCACTAGAAGATAGAAACCTGACTGTAGGAGTGCAGAATATTTTCACTCCTCTACTACTGTTCTCTGCTATTCCATTTACCCAGTACACTGTACTCAACTAACAAGAAAAAATGAAAGGCATAATAAGAGAAACAGCAAACATTGGAATCAAAATCAGGTATAGAGGGAATGTTGGAATTATCAGACCAGAACTTTAAAACAGTTACGATTAAGATGCTAAAGCCTTTCCTAGCATGTACAAGGACCTGGGCCTTATCCCCAGCATTGAGAGTGGGAGTAGAGGTGTCAAATGGGTAATAAAAGCAGAGAAATGGAAATCCTAAGAAAGAAATGAAAAATAATGGCAGAAAGCAAAAACACTTTAACAGAAATGAAGAATTGCTGTGATGTTCTTATTGGTGGATTGGATATGGTTAGGGAAGAGCCTCTGAACGTGAGCATATTACAATATAAATCTTCAAAAACACTGAAAGACAAATATTTTAGAATTGTAGGATAACTACAAAAGGTGCAACATCTTCATAATGGGAATGCCAGAATAGGAAGAAAAAGTGAAAAGAATAATAAAATATTTGAAATAACAATGACTGAGAATTTCCCTAAGTTAATGTCAAATGCCATACCATAAATCCAGGAATCCAAGAGAAACCCAAGAAAAATAAATGCAAAAAAAATTTTTTTAATCTCTACGCTTCTATTTTGTTTTGTCTTGTTTTGAGAGAGTATCTCTCTAGGTAGTCCAAGCTGAATTCAAACTCATGATCCTCCTGTCTCAACCTCTCAAGCATTGGAATTATGGACATGTGCCATCACATCCAGCTAGGCATGAAAACCATGGAAAATCAAAAATAAAGAAAATCCTCATATATTTTTGTATATTAATCCCTTATAGAACCATCATTTACAAATATCTTCTCCAATTCCATGTATTACTTTTTTAGTTTGCTGATTGTTTCTTTCACTGCTTTTTAGCTTGATGCAATCCCAATTATATATTTTAGTATTTTTTTCAGCTTTAATTGAGTTTATTGGTACATTTTAGGGATACAGTACAGTTACATTCATTGTTGGGATCTCGTACCTCTACATGACAAGTCTTGATTATCATTTTTTCCCCTTAACCATGCCCTCCCTTCACCCCCTCCTTCCCTCCTCATATACAAACACTTTATTTTCATCTTTTCATTCTCTCACATTTTTTTCTTTTCCCTTATTACCCTTCCCCTACCAGTCCCACCTTCCCTACACCTTTAGCTCCTTCCCTTCCATTTCTCAATGTCAGTAATCTTATTAGGATCTTATGCATTATTGCAGATTATTCACACCAGAGAAACTATTCGGTATTTACACTTGTTACTTATTTATTTCACTTAGGAGTATATCTTCAATATGTATCCATTTTCCTATGAATGAATCTATTTTCTCATTCTTTATGGCTGAGTAATATTCCATTTTATAGAAAAACCACATCTTCTTTATCCAGTTTCCAGAAGATGGGCAAATGGGCTGTTTCCAAGATTTAGCTATTACAAACTGTGCCACTATAAACATGGGTGTGCATACTTCTCTGTGATATGATTCTTTTAGTTCTTTTGGAAAGATACCTAGCAGAGGGATGGCTGGATCAGATGGGACCTCTAATCCTACTTCTTTGAGGTATCTCCATATTGATTTCCATAGTGGTTGCACCAGTCTGCACTCTCACCAACAATGGGGAAGAGTTCCTTTCTCCCCATGTCCCCGGCAACATTTATTATTGGTTGGTTTCTTGATAGCAGCCATTCTTTGTGGGGTGAGGTGGAATCTCGGTGTTGTTTTCATCTGCATCTCTCAAATGATCAGTGATGTGGAACATTTTTTCATATATTTACTTGCTGCTTTTACTTCTTTGTCTGAGAAATGTCTGTTCATTTCAGATGCCCAGTTTTGAATCGGGTCTTTATATTTGGGGGGACTCATTGTTTGGAGTTCTTTATATATTCTTGATAATAGTCCTTTTCTGAGGAACAGCTGGTAAAAAATTTTTTCCCATATTGTAGATTGTCTCTTAGTTCAGCTGAGGGTTTCTTTTGAAGTACAGAAGCTTTTTAATAAGATGAAATCCCAGTTGTTGATTCTATCTGCTAGTTCCCGTGCTACTGAGGATTTGTTCATAAAGTCTTTTCCTATACCAATGTCTTCCAGAGTTCTGCCTAACTTACCTTCCAGCAAGTTTAAGGTTTCTGTTTTAATATTTAGATCTTTAATCCATTTGGATTTTAATTTAGTGCATGGTGAAAGATAAGGGTCTAATTTTAATCTGTGGCAGGTTGACATCCAGTTTTTCCAACACCATTTATTAAAGGGCTATCTTTCCTCCACTGAGGATGGTCAGCTCCTTTGTCAAAGATGAGGTAGCCGAGTACATCTGGATTTGTTTTTGTGCCCTCCAGTCTGTTCCACTGATCCTCAGACCTATTTCTTTGCCAGTACCGTGCTGTTTTTATCACAGTGGCATTGTAGTATAGATTCACATTGGGAATTGTTATACCTGGTGCCATGTGACTGTTGCCTAAAATAGCTTTTGCTATTCTAGGTCTCTTCTGGTTCCAAATGAATTTTTGGATTTTTTTTTCTAGTTCTGTGAAATATAGTGTTGGAATTTCAATTGGCATTGCATTGAATGCATATAGCAGTTTTGGTAGTATGGCCATTTTCACTATGTTGATTCTTCCTACCCAGGAGCAGGGGATATCTTTCCATTTTTTATATCCTCTTCAATTTCTTTTTTCAGAGTGCTGTAGTTTTCAGTGTAGAGATCTTTTGCTTCCTTTGTTAGATTGATTCCTAGATACTTCATTTTTTTGAATGTTATTGTAAAAGGAATTTTTTCCCTTATTTCTCTCTCCATGTGTCTGTTATTTGTGTATAAGAAGGCTGTTGATTTTTGGGTATTCACCTTGTATCCAGATACTCTACTGAATCTGTCAATTAAGTCTAGAAGTTTTTTGGTGGAGTTTTTTGGGTCTTCAATGCAGAGTATCATATCATCAGCAAATAATGACAGTTTAACTTCTTCCTTTCCTATCTTTATTGCTTTAATTTCTTTCTCTTGTCTAATTGCTGTGGCTAATGTTTCCAGAACTATATTGAAGAGGAGTGGTGATAATGGGCATCCTTGTCTTGTTCCTGATTTTAACATGAAGGTTTTCAGTTTTTTGCCATTTAATAGGATATTGGCTGATGGGTTTTCATAGATAGCCTTTATTAAGTTGAGGTATAGACCATCTATTCCAATTTTTTGCAGGGTTTTTATCATGAATGGGTGTTGAATTTTATCAAATGCTTTTTCTGCATCTATTGAGAGGATCATATGGTTTTTGTCCTTGACTTTGTTAATATAATGTATTACATTTATTGACTTTCGTATGTTGAACTATCCTTGCATCTCTGGAATAAATCCGACTTGGTCAGGATGCATGATCTTCCTGATGATCCTCTGTATTCTGTTTGCTAGTATCTTATTAAGGATTTTTGCATCTATATTCATTAAGGAGATTGGTCTGTAGTTCTCCTTTTTAGTTGTATCTTTCCCTGGTTTGGGAATCAAAGTGATACTTGCTTCCAGGAATGAATTTGGAAGTATAGCTTCCCTTTCGATTTCATTGAAAAGTTTGAAGAGTAATAGCAGTAGTTCTTCTCTAAATGTCTTGTAAAATTCAGCAGTGAATCCATCAGGACCTGGGCTTTTCTTTGTTGGTAAATTTTTAATTACATTTTCAATTTCATTGACTGTAATTGGGGTGTTTAAAATGTTTTTATCTTCTTTGTTCAACTTTGGTAATTCGTAAATATCTAACAATCTGTCCATTTCTTCTGTGTTTTCCATTTTATTGGAGTACAGGTTCTCAAAGTAGGTATTCATGACCCTCTGGATTTCTTTTGGATCTGTTGTAACTTCGCCTTTTTCATTCCTGATTGCATGGATCTGAGCCTTTTCTTTCCTTTTTTTGATAAAATTCGCTAAGGGTTTGTCGATTTTATTTATTCTTTCAAAAAAACCAGCTCTTGGGTAGCCTGAGCCCCGATCCACTACGGGAAGGAGAACCACGCCTGCTCCCGACCCAGCAGCCATCACTCAAGCACCGGGAAGGTAGGTGCACGGGCGCCCCTGATCCCCCATAAGCCCCCCCCCGAGCACTCTCAGACCTCCTGACTGAGTTAGGGTGAGAGGAGTAGATAAGTGTAAGAACTGGAGCAGGTTTGAAGTGAATCCAGAGGATGTAGAATTACCTTACTATCTTTACAAAGCTATTAACTTCAGGGGGGATAGAGAGATTGCAGGAATAAGGACAAGAATATATCCCCTTAACAATAACAGGCACTTGCCTTCCCTTGAAGGTACAGAGCCATGAGTGAAGTAAAATGACTGGAGAAAAGAACATAAAGAGAAACACCTTCCCCCCAAAAAAGAAAAAATAATAAAAGAAGAAGTCTGAGTTAGGGCAGGAGCAGGAATAAAAAGGGAGATGAGGGATAATATGGTGGAGAAAGAGACTGAGTTGGAGAGAGAGGACAGAAAAAAGAAAGAAATTTTAGGGTGGAATGAGGAAAAGAAAAAAAAAAGAATTTGAAGGGCCTCTTTCAAACTATGTCTCTGTTCTCATATTATACCACATGTACAGCCATATGCAGAACTTAATCCCCTGGTCTCAGCTAGCCAATGGCAGTTCCCCAAGACTGAGACTGAACTCAGTCCACAAGGCCTAACTTGAGTTTCCCAACCCTCAGGGTTGAACTCCACTCAGTTCTATTACAGGTTTCCCCTGCCCTTTCTTTAAAGATGTTCAAAGTTGGGAGCTCAGAAAACTACCCTTCATGAGAACCTATGCCTCTGCAGAGTTGGTCCAAGGACTGGCCCAATCAGGAGGTTTGAGACCGGGGGGGGCAGATCGTGGGAGTGTTTCAAGGGCACCCAGGCAGCTACCTTCCTTACTGGGTCTGGTGGCGCGCAGTTCAGGAGGTCGCGCACCCACCGCGTGATCCCGGGCAGGCAGGTGGAGACTATATTTTAGTTTTTATTGACTGTCCTTTTGGTGTCATATCCAAATCCATTTCCAGACCAATTTCAATAAACTTTCCCCCTATGTTTTCTCCTAATAGTTTTATGGTTTCTGATTTTTACATTTAAGTTTCTTTGAAGTTAGTGCTTATTTGCAATACAGAATAATGTTATTTGCATAATAAGGTGGTATATTTATAAAACATATTTTGCTTATTTTATTTCTTGTTATCTCATCTCCCTTTTCTCCCCTCCCCAGTTCCCTTCCTATATCTAAATGTCTGCCTTCTAAATTCCTATCCTTTCTTATTTATTTAATTATTTATTCATTTTTTATTAGTTTATTTATTTTAGAGAAAACATGCAATATTTAATTTCCTGGGACTGGTTTATTTTTTTTTAACGTGATGTTATCCTGTTCTATCCATTTTCCTACAGATTACATTATTTATTTTTATTTTATGGGTGTTATGACTTGAATCTAGATGTACCCCCCAAAGTTTCATGTGGTCATGGATGAGGCTTTTTGGAGGTGGTTGGATTTAGTGTGTGTGAATATTGGATTAAGGGTATGATATTGAAATGAAGGGTGTGGAAAACGGAAGCCTCACCCTGAGTGTGGGTGGCAACAAACAACAGGCTTGTAGCCTAGATAGAATAAAAGAGAATGTCTGCTTGCTGCCTGCTGCCGTCTGCATGCCATATCATGAACTATTTCTCATTTGTAATGCCCTTCTACCATGGAGCCAGATGACCTCTACAAACTATGAGTTAAAACATACTTTTCTCTTTTATCTTTGTTAAAAATTAAAAGGTGTTGGATATTTTGTCTCAGCAATGAGAAAAGTAACTGAAACAGATTTATAATTTTCTTTATTCATTCATCTGTTGACAAGCATTTAGGCTGTTGCCTCTGCTTAGCTATTGTGAATTGGACCACTATAAATATGGGTATACATGATCACCGTAGTATGCTGTCTTTAATTTTTTCAGGACTATACCAAGAAGTACAGAAGAATCAAATCATCTTCCCTTTTTTAGTTTTTTGAGGCATCCTAAACTGATCTCCATAGTGGTTGTACCAGTTTCCATTTCCACCAACAATGTAGGAGGATTTATTTTTCTCCCTACATCCATACCAGCATTCATTGTTTTTTGTGTTCTCAACAATAGTGATTCTAATGGGTGAGATGAATGGCTAAAGATGCTGAGCATTTTTTCCATTTAGTTACTGGCCACTTGTACTTTCTCTTTTTAAAAATGTCTATTCAATTCATTTGCCCATTTGTTGACAGTTAAAAGGGGGTAAATTTTTTGAGTTCTTCTATATATTGTAGATATTAACCTTCTATCAGAAGAATAGCTAGCAAAGATTTTCTTCCATTCTGTAAGTTGTCTTTTTATTCTGTTGATTGTTACATTTAAGTCTAATCCATTTTATATTGTTTCTTATATGGTGTGAGATAAGGGTCAAATTTCATTCTTTTGCCTGTGGTCATCCAATTTCCCCAAAACTATTTACAGAAGACACAACTGGTATTAACAAGTGATAATCATCTTCAGAAAGCACCCAACAAAATTAGTTCGTTTGTGAGTTATGCCAAATATACTAAATTCAGAAGACAGAGCATAACAAAGACTTCTTAATTCATTTCATGAGGTTGGTCATTGATGGCTGGTGTCTGACATTAATTTGGCTTCCCTAACACCAAAACCAAGACTTTACAAAAAAATGGTTTGCTTATATCTCTCATGAACATAAAAGAAAAAATCAAAAAATTATCAAATCAAATACAACATTGTATAAAAACAACTATAAGCCAAAAACAGTGATTTGCCCCAGGTTTTACATATAAAATCTATTTTTATACCCATCAATAATATGTGTATTACAATATGGTAATATATGGATATTATTATGAGTAATATAATAATATGGGTTATGATGTAACCCTTAAACTAAAGGACAAATATCACATAGTCATATCAATAGATGGAAAAAAAATTTGAAGGAAAAAAAACTATACCTGTTCATGATAAAAACTTAAGGTAAACTAGAAATAGAGGAGAACTTGCACCACTTGATAAAGAATATCTATTTTTGGGCCGGGGAGTTAGCTCAGCGGTTCGGTGGCCTGCCTTGCAAGCACAAGGACCCAAGTTCAATCCCCAGTACCAAAAAAAAAAAAGAATATCTATTTTTTTAAAAACCAACACCTAATATCACACTAATGATGAGAAACATGACTCATTCCCAATAAAATCAGAAACAAGTCAAGGATGTTCTCTCATGTCACTTAATTTCAACACTGTACTAAAGTTCTATCTAGGACATGTAGTAAGATAAAGAAATAAAATAAATACAATTTGGCAAGGCCCTGTTTCAAACCCCAGTACCAAAAACAAAGAAGAAGGAAAGAAAGAGTGATATATTGGGGGGGGATAAAACTGTTCACAGATGGCATGATTGGCTATGTATAAAATATGAAACAATCAGGAAAAAATTCCTGGAACTAATAACTGGTTATAACCAAGTTGCAGGACAAAAGGTTACTATAAAAAGTCAGTTGCTTTCCCATGTACCAGCCATGAACAAGTGAAAACTAAAATTAAAAACCCAGTATCAATTTACATTAGCACCATCAATAATGAAAGATGAACAAAATATACAAATGATATATATGAGAAAAGCTATAAAACTCTGATTAGAGAAATCAAAGCAGAGCTATTTAAAAGGACCATAGCCCATGTTCATAGATACAAAGACTCAATATTGTCAAGATGTCAGTTCTTCCCAACTTTACCTATACACTCAATTCATGCCTCAGTCAAAATCTTTAAAAAATTGTTTTGTGTATAATAACAATCTGGTTCTAAATTCTACAGTAGAGGTAAAAGAATCTGAATAGCCAACTTAATTTTGAAGGAGAATAACAAATTTCAAAGACTAACATTGCCTGACTTCAAAAATTTAGTAAAATGACAGTCAATAAGATAGTGTGGAACTGACAAAAGAATAGACAAATAGATTAACAGAATATAATAAAGAGCTAAGAAATAGACCCATAAAATGTCAACTGGTTTTTGTCAAAGAAACAAAGACAATATAATAAAGAAACAGTAGTCTTTTCAACAGATGGTGCTGGAAAAACTGGATGTCCACATGGGGAAAAAAAATCTAGACACAGACCTTATATTGTCACAAAACTCAACTCAAAATGAGCCACTGATATAAATGTAAAACACAAGGCCATAATACTCTTAGAAGATAACATAGGACAAAATCTAGATGAACTTGGCTTTGACAGTAACTTTTTAATCATGACACTAAAGACATAATCCCTGAAAACAATAATTGATAAGCTGGACTTCTTAAAATTAATTTTTCCCACTCTGTAAAGTATACTATCAAAAGAATAAAAAGCCAAGCCACTGACAGGAAGACAGTGTTTGCAAAAGACACATCTGATAAAGGATAGTTATCCAAAATATACAAAGAACTCTTGAGATTCAACAATATGAAAATAAACAACCCAGTTAAAAAATGAGTCAGGGGCTGGAGATTTAGCTCAGTGGCACCACACCTGCCTTGCAAGTGCAAGGTGCTAAATTCAATCCCAGGTGCAAAAAAACAAAAAAAAAAGAATGGGCCAGGGATTTAGCTCAATGGTACTGCCACCTGCTCTGCAAGCACAAGATCCAGAGTTTGATCCCCAGTACCAAAAACAAAAAACAAAACAAACAACCAAAAAAAAAATGGACCAGAGACCATAAGACATATCAAAAAAAATATGCAGATGGCCATTGTGATGAACTGATTATGTCAATTTGAGTAAGAAATGCCCAAATAAATTGGATCAGCATAGTTCTGGGTGTGGCTGAAGGGATTTACTGAAGACAGAAGACCCACCCTGGATGTGAGTGACAGCAACCAAAACGCTTGTCATTTGAATGGGATAAAAGGGAAACAGAAAGAAAGCTCCCTGTTTCTTGAGAGGAGCTCCAGTTTTCACCTTCACCTTGGACATCATCTCCTGGCTTCCAGCGCAGACTCTTCTGCCTCCAGTACAGACCCTTCAGTCTCTTGATACAGACTCATGTGGGACACTACTGTGAACTCCAGGCCCTCAACTGAATTCTTCAGATCTCCAGCACATGGGCAGCCCTTTTGCACTTTTCCACAACCGACTGTGTGGGGGGCCATTGGAAGCCAATCATGTGAATTCTTATATATTTGTATACCTTGCAATAAATCTGTTTCTCTAATAAGCTCTGACTTATACAGCCATCAAGATGCTCTTTGTCTTGAATGGATAAATAAACCATGGTACATCTCAACAATAGATTATTCAACATAAAAAGAAAAGAGATATCAGGCCAAGAAGAGACATGAAGGAAACTTACACGTGTGCTAAATAGAAAAAGCCAGTCTGAAAAGGCTGCATACTGTATAATTCCAAATATATGACAAATATAAAACTATGGAGCTGGTAAGAGATCAGTAGTTGCCAAGGACTGGCATGGAAGAGAGATGAACACTCAGAGCTTGCAGGAATTTTAGGGCAGTGAAACTACTCCACATGATACTATGATAGTGACCACATATTCTATATTTGCTGAAACTCATAGAATGCAAAACTTCAAGAGCAAATCCTATGCAAACTACAGGCTTTGTATGATAACTTTATGTCAGCATAGGTTCATCAATTATAATAATATCCCATTCTGCTGTGGATGTTGAGGGAGATTGCAGGTGTGAGGCAAGGTATACAGGAAATCTCTATACCTTTTCTTAATTTTACTATGAATATAAAACTTCTCTAAAACACAAAATCTGTTTAAAACAACAGAATTTGCTTTTTAATTGATTAAAGCAAAAATAACAATGAACTCTAGATTTTATAGCTTATATAGAAGTGTAATACAAGGCAATAGCTGAAAAGCCAAGAGGGAGAAAAAGAAATGTATTGTTGTAAGGCTCTTGAACTACAAATAAAGTGCAGTAGTAGTATTTCCAAGTACATTCTGATAATAAATGTGTGCACTGTAAACATCAGGGAGCTTACTAAAAAATAAAAATATAACAGAGATAGAGTCAAAAGCCAACAATGGTAAATTTATTCATTAGGAAATTTAAAAGGAGATGAATGAATTCCTCTAGCACTTTTATGTTTCCATCTCACTAGAAAAGAACAGAGCCCAACCTGATTAAGTTCCATTAATAACAGTGGAGGCTCAATTCCCCACTGGGGCTCATGAGATAAAAACAGGTGGGCAACCCAGGCAAACGAGCCTGTGCCCTCCTGCTGCCCCAACTATGCAGGAGGCTGAGGCAGAAGAATTCCTTAAGCCCAGGAGTTCAGGGCCAGCTTGAGCAACATGCTGTATTTTTAAATAAATAGATAAAAGAAAGGTAGGCAGACTTAGAGTCAGGGACTTATCTGAGAGAAAATGGAAAGCAGGAAAAAGAAAAAATGACCAAAGAACAAAAGGGATGAATAGAAAACAAATACCAACATGGTTGATTCAAACAACCATATTGATAATCCTGATATCGATTATAAATGTACTAAAACTCAACTATAAGCTATGTATAAGAAACCCATTTTTGCTCACTATTATGGCTTGTATCTAGATGTCCCCCCAAAGCCTCAAGTGCTCATAGGTGGGGCGTTTGGGAGGTGACTGTCTCATGGGTGTGTGGTACCAGATTAGTCCACTGATGAGTTTATTGGGAGCAAAGCTGAGTGGGATGAGTGGGTCACTGGGGCATGGCCTGGAAATATACATCCTTCCTCCCTTGATCCTGCCTGCTTTGGCTTCCATACTGTGAACTCTTTCTCCTCCACCATTCCCCTCTGCCATGCTGTCCAGCCTTGGAGCCAGCTGACTATAGACTGAAATGCTACAAACTGAGCCTAAATAAACCTTTCCTCCATTAACTTCTGGGTGTTGGGCATCATGTCTCAGTGATGAAAAGGTAAGTAAGACACATTTAATTTTACTTTGGTTTTTATGCCTGCACAAAACAATCATTATTCCACTTATTTACTTTTATTTGTCCTGTTATCTTATTTATAGAAAGTAAGAAGGAACTTATGCTGCCTTTTCCTAAACTTGGGACATTAAAGCAAGCTTAAGGGAAAAGGGAGTTTTCATAAAATCACTAGGGGAAAGGGAAAGAGTCTTTGTTAACTATGCCCTATGGCAGATGATGAACTATTTGTACAATTACATTTCCCTTTTAATAAATCATGTTTAAGGCTTTAATTAAGCAAGGATTCCCTTCTGAGAGCAATTGATCCTGTGCAAGACTGTTCACTGAATGATGTGTGCCCAGGGAAAAAAAGGAAGCTGGGGATGGTGCCCATCCCCAAGGGGAGTGTCCCAGAAATTCATCATGGATAACATGTTCAGCCCAGATCCACATGGGTGCAGTCAGAGTCAGAAATAGCATCCCAGGAGCAGACTAGGGAGTGCATTCTGTGAAGTGGTCCTCAGTTTTTTACTTGCAGCGAGCACTTTCTCAGTGAACAGATCTTGCTTGTTGAAGAACAGAATCACAACCACACTGCACAGCTGTCAGCTGTTCCAGAGTCCCCTGCAGTCTGTTAGTGTGGTTTCTTGTCCTTCCAGATGACCACGAGGTAGCTGCTGCTGACCACCACAATAGTGATGACAAAAGTTCTGTCATCACAGACAAAAGTCAGGGACATCACAGGAGCACAGGACCCACCAGCAGCTGTCATCATGCTGGCCACACACACACACTGATAATGTGCACATTGGCTGTGTCCATGCCAAACTTGATCTCAAAGATCCCTGAAGTCAGGATGAAGCAGCAGAGCAGGTCCCTGACTCCTCACACAACACACGCTGGGCCTGCTTGCTGACCTCAGTCCTGCCAAGGAAGTCTGCAATGCAGTCACTTGGTACCGGGTGGGGCACTCACAGCAGGCACGTACTCTGCTTCCTCCTTTGAAACCCAGACCTGCACCTAGAACTCCAGAGGGCAGGCTGAGGTAACCCCACTAAGAATGCAGTCACTGGCAACCAGTTCTCCACCTTGCCCAGCTCCAGGACAGCATCAGCTTGCTCACAGCAGTGATGATGACTTCAGAGGCCACTTTCAGGTTGTTTTGTTTGCCTTCTCACCATGGCTATTGCTTTTAGCAGCTTGTAGGACCTCTCCATAAACCATCAACATGGAGGAACCTCATCTGCTTCACAGGGTGCTTTTCCTAGATTCTAGGGTACCCAGCAGCTGTCAGGGCCACAGACCTGTTGTACACCGCAACCTTTTGATTGGCCTTGCACTGTGCCTTCTGACCATGGCCTGAGTCTTCAGTCTTACCATCCTAAGGCATCAGCTGGCCTGGTGAAGACTCTGCAAATCTGCAGGGAGTGCACCTGGAGTTTAGGGGAATAGATGAGGAGAAGTCCTTGAAGGGTGCACAGCTCCAGCTTCCATGGGCCAAGACCAAGGAGACTAATGGCTGCCACTAGCCAAAGCTGATAAGAACAGGAACATGGCTAGCTGCTCAAGAAACGCACATAGAATAGAAAGGTGCCATCATACCAAAAGAACATGGTACAGAAATTCTACTCTAATAACTCTAATCAAAAGAAAACTGAATTAATGTCAAATACAGTAGGTTTCTGGACAAGGAATATTACAAGGATGAAGTAGATCATTCTGTGATGATGAAGATGTTAATTAATCACAAAGACATAGCAATCCTAAACATGGATCCTCCTAATAGCAAAGCTTCAAAATTAATATAGCAAAAACTGCTAGAACTGAAAGGACATGGACAAATTTCTATTCAGAGTTGGAAATTTCCACACACCTCTTCTGGCAACTGAAAAAGAAGTAAACCAAAACTTTAAACATACTATAAATTCTGAGCAACACTAAGAAACAATCTGATCTACATAACTTTTATAGGACACTCTTTCCAATAATGGAATACACATTTCCTTTCATATGTAAAAGGAATTTTTATCAAAATAGACAATATTCTGAGCCATAAGACATGTCTCAAGAAAAAGTTTCAGGACAGAATATATTTTCTGACCATAGTGAAATTAGAAATCAGTAACAATAAGGTATCTGAAAAACTCTGAGATGTTTGAAAATTAAAACACTTTTTCTGAACTTAAGCTAGGGCCTTGTGCATGGTAGGCAAGCTCTCAAACACTAAGTGATATCTCCCACCTGCCCTCCTTTTTTCTCTTGAAACATGCATGTCTTGCTACACTGACTAAGATGGCCTTGAAATAGCAGTCCTTCTGCCTCAGCCTCCAAAGTATCTGTGTATCATCATGCCCAGTTAAAGCACATATTTCTTTTTTCTTTCTTTTTTTTTAGAAGGGAAGGGGTTTATTTGGCTTACAGCTTGTTGAGGTTTCAGTCCATAATCAGGTGACTCCAAGGTAGGGATGACAAACAGATATGACAGAGCCAAAACAATGTGGCACACACAAGACAGCAAAGGTAACAAGAGAGTTAACAGCCTCTTTCTGCCCCTTTTCTCTTATTCAGACTACTTAGGGTGGGTAGCACTCACACCCTACATTTAGTGCCCTTGAGCCTAGGATTGCATCATGAATCAATTTCAGCTTCACACACAAACCTATGACTACATGAGTCAAGCCTATGACTAGACCCAAACCATAACATTCTTCCCCTGACCCCACCAAAGACTCATGCACATTCCCTTACACAAAAGGCACTTACTACATCTCTAAGGGTTGCCAAAGTCCTAACAGTTTCAGCACTGTTGAAAAGTCCAAGTCTAAAGTCTCCTCTGAGATTTGAGGCAAACTTTTAGCTGCAACCCCATGTACAGATGAAAAGAAAGTCAAACACTTCCCACATTCAATGGTGCAAGACAGACATTATCATTCCAAAAGGTACAAACAGGAGGATACAAAGGAGTGGGACCAAAGTAAGTCCAAAATCCAGTAAGGGAAACATTAAATCCCATAGTGCCATTTACAGCATCCTCAGCAATCTGTGGCAAGTTGTGAACTCCAAAGCATTTTGGTGGCTCTGACCCTATGGCACTTTTGGTGGTTGTAGCTCCCATGGCTTCTCTCTTGGGTGGCTCTGCTCCCCCGTTGTACCTTTCCTCAGACAATCCATGCTCCTGGCTTCTCCAAACTTCTGGGGTCTCCAGTGTTCCTTCAGCTTCTCACACTCACAGCTTCACACATTGCCCTCTCAGGGGCACACTGCCTGGCCTCCTAGGACTTCTTCTGAAATCTGGGTGGAAGCCCTGCTGACCCCACAACTCTTACATTCTGCATGTGCCTAAAACCAGCACCATGTGGATGATTCCAAGGTCTGCTGCCAGCTTGGGCAGTAGTAGCCACTCTTACCTCTCTCTTGGCTGTAGGGGTCAAGTGCCTGGATTGCTGAGCACTCTGAACCCAATCCTGCTGCCATTGTGGAACAGCTTCCCAAGGCCACCATTTTGGAGCAACTTCCCTAGGCTGCCACCATTTTGGAACATGGTGTGGTTCTTGCCATTTTGAAACCTGGTTCTCTGGGGCTTTTTCCTCAAAGCAAATTCTTTCACCTTTATAAATCTGAGGCTGCAAAGTGTGGAGTCCTGCTGCTTCTTGTGATGTTCTCAAACTATCTTTTCTATTTTCCTGTTCCTTCTCAGTAATAAAGATCTGCTCTGCTCTATCTTTGCACTCCACAGCTTTATTGGCACTTCCTTTCTGACCCAATTTAAAATGCTTTAAATCATTCTTCTGGTCTCTTTGCTCTTGATTCTCCACAGAAATCTGGCTAAAAGCCCCCAACAGTAGCCATGCCACTGTCTCAATATCCAACCGCCTTAAAAATTCTTCTGCAAGATTAATTAATCCAGCACCCTTAGTTTCAGTCTCAGGCAAAATCTCTGGACTCAAAATGCAGACAAACTTTCTGCCAAGACATAACACACATCATCTGGAGTCCAACAGCCAATGCAGTCCTTCTTCCTAGCAAAAACCATCCCAGCCTGATCTTTATAAGTAGCTTTCCAGTCTTCTGAGCTCTGACCAGAATCTCCCATACAAAACAGTAAGGTGTTTCAGTTCTGCTTCTGTTGCCAGTGTCTCTAGATCTTTCCTGATTCTTCCCTTTCCCACAAGCCAGAGCCAAACACTTTTGAGCCACATGGCCAGGTGTGTCACAGCAACAACCCCACTTCTGTGGTACTCTGTGTTAGTTACTTTTCTCTTGTTGCTGAGACAAAATACCAGACACCCAAAGTTAAAGGAGAAGGGGTTTATTCGGCTTAAAACTCATAGAGGTTTCAGTCTATAGTCAGCCAGCTCCAAGGCAAGGATGACAAACAGGCATGGCACAGCAGAAACAACGTGGCACACACAAGGCAGCAAAAGTAACAGAGAGAGTGTGTTTTAAAACACATATTTATTTAGAAGGAGAAATAGCAAAAGGAGGAGCAGGAGCCAGAGGCCAATGCCATAGAAAATTGTAAAATTCTGACACCACTTCCATTAAAAACAGGTATAAGAAGAGAAGGATGTCTGCTATCACTACTAGTATTTATATTGTCTCATTGGGTCTAACTAATGTAAAATGGCAAGAAAAATAAATAATGTGAATATTTTTAATATTCACAAATAGTAGCAATATTGTTAATAAGTAATATGATTGTTAATATATTATAAAGAATTCCCTTCTCTTCCATTAGTAGCATCATAAAATTATGCCTCTTTTTTTTTTTTTGCTATGTTCCCCAGGCTGGCCTCCAGCTCCTAATTCTTCTGCCCCAGGCTCTTGACTAGGTGGGATCACAGTTGTGTAGCCCCATGCCCAGCAAAATTATACCTCTTAAACTTACACCTCATTGCATAATATGACTATACGAGCAACGCCTTCAGTAACAGTATTGATGCTAATATTTTTTATCTCTACAGCTAAAACATATTAAAATGAAGTTGTTGTCGTAGCTGCTGGCTTAACATTACTTAACACATGTTCATTACATCATTTCTCTTATCTAATTTTTCTTATTTGATTCCTCATAATGCATAGCCTAATAGCTCCCTGATTTGCTTTTATTGTAATTGGAGTTGGAAAGTTATCTCATTTTTCTTGGGAGATGTATCTTGAATGGTTTTAATTGCTTGTTGAATGTTTTTGACATAGCTTTTCAGTATGAATAGACTTTGGGGAGTTAGTTTTAAGGTTCAGTAAGTATGCTGATGATAAATTCTATCTCCTATTCTATGCCTAATACACTTCCACCTCCACTCCCAGGGAACATAGAGAACACCCACTATGTTTCACCCAAAAAATCCACATTCTTGCTTCATCAAAGCAGATGTTGACTCAAAACTTACAGAATTGGCAGATTTTATTGACCCAATTCTTGGTGCCAATAAACTAAAAAGTTTTTAAGAAGAAAGCCAGAGCCAGGCATGCTGGCACATGCGTAATCCCACTGCAGATTTTATTGACCCAATTCTTGGTGCCAATAAACTAAAAAGTTTTTAAGAAGAAAGCCAGAGCCAGGCATGCTGGCACATGCCTGTAATCCCAGCACTTGGGAGGCTGAAGCAGGAGGATCACTGTGAGTTCGAGACCAGCCTGGACTACAAAGTGAGTTCCAGGTCAGTCTCAACTACACAGTGAGACCCTGTCTCAAAAAACAAACAAACAAACAAAAAAAGCCAGACTGACACACTATTTCCTCTAAATCCTTTAATATTCAAAATACCAAAACTTTTTTCATTCTTGACCTCTTTCCATTCTTTCTACATTCTGTTATTTACTCCTTTCTTCACTTTTGTAATTACCAGCATATTTATGTCTGTATTTCAATACAAAATATTTCAAACACAAAAATTAAAAAAAAATACATACACCAATAGGTGATATCCACTATTGAAATGTGACTGTTTTCATCATTTTTGGTTAGATCTCTCTAACAAGGAATCTTGTAATCTGCTTGCTATGTGTCATGGAAATATGTAAATATTCTCATATAAAATACATGCATTTTGCTATCACATCAGCTCTATGTGATAGATTTTATCATTATTTCCATGTCATAGACAGAAAAACTGATGCATGCAAAAAAAAAAAATTTGGACTACCACAGCCCATAACTGCAAGATTTGAGATCTGAACTCAGATAAACTTCCTACCAGAGCTCATGATTTTAACCTCTACTATGTTCTGCATCTAACACAGAAGTTATAAAGATTATGTATTAAAAAATACAAAATAGGGTTGCAACTAAGGCACCTTCTTTTAACTCATTCTATAAACACAAACAGAAGTACAATCAACATTTGTATACATATCCTATTATGGACCTATTTGGGAATTGCTCTGGAACATGTTAACATAATTTAAATTTAAGTGATGTAACTTACTCTCCAAAGAAAATTATACCATTGTACTATGGAGTATACTTATTTTCCTACTTTTATTTGGCCCAAATTTAGTCTACAGAGCCTGTTTCTTTTCCTATCTTTAAAAAATATAACCTCACTACCTTTTCCAATTGTCTTGACCAAGTATTTGCTCAAGGGCACACAGGCCAAAGCCAAAGGCCCACCCAGAAAAGAGCTGCACACAGGCATCAGCCAGATGCTTGTCCCAATACCATCAGTAAGTGTGTGGAGACCCTAGCCAAGAATCCTGCTCAGACACCAGGAACTGGGGTGGATAGCCCTCAGCCAAAGGCCCTCCCAGACAGTAGATACCTAGGAGCCCTAGCCAGAGATACCCTCCCAAGTGTGCACAGGCTTCAGCCAGAAGCCCACCCAGACAACAGGTCAGCTCAGAGATCCAGAAGGCCATCATTCTGAACTCAGGATGGTTCACTGGTGAGCAGCAGAGAAAAGGCCACTCAGTGGCTTCCTGGGAATTGAAGACCACTAGATGAACAAAAAGTTGCCTCAACAAAGGCACAGCAGGCTGCACTTGTTGAAATGAGAACATATGTAGATAAGTCTCAAAACCAGACTTTCAGATCATCTAAGGCAACCTCAAAGGGAAATGAGATGGAACAATCTGATACTCAACCACCTGTTCTCCCTGAACTAGCAACAAAAGAGGATCTGGAAGATATGAAATCAGAAATAATTTCTCAGATAACAACAGAGATTGTGCCCATAGTGCAAGACATGATTAATAAATCTAGGAAAGCACAGATTTAAAAAAAGAGGAGCTAAAGAACATGATGGAATCCCAGCAAAGAAACAAATGGAATCCATAAAACAGATGCAAACAGATTCCAAGAGGTTAAACATTCCATTGAACGATTACATAGCAGAATGAGACAATGTGAGGACAGAATTTCAAATGTAGAAGATAAGATTGCAATTAGTGACCAGGAAAAGAATTTTTTTTAAATAGTAAGGAACCATGAGAAGTAAATCCAGCAGCTGCTAGAAAATGCAAAGAAGAATAACATCAGACTGATCAGAGTCAATAAAGAAACAGGAGAGAGTGTAGACATTAAGAAAAATGTTCAGAGAAGTAATGGAAAAAATTTCCCAAGTAGGGGAAAAGAATGTGACATACAGATAAGTGAGGCATATAGGACTCCAACTAGCTATGATTTTTAAAAAATGACATGGGCATATAATAATTAAGATTCCAGAAACCCAATAGAAGAACAAAATTCTTTAAGCACTTAGAAAAAATAAACAAATCACATACAAAGGAAATTGTATCATAATCATAGCAAACTTCTCAACACAACTCCTCAAGAACAGAAGAGCTTGGAGTGATATATTTCAAGCCCTAAAGGAAAGCAACCTCCAATCCAGACTGACGTACCCTGCAAAACTATCTTTCAAAATGGTCTCAATTCACCAACCCCCCCAAAAAAATGGCCAAGAAGCAAGATCTAACAATATGCTGCATACAAGAAACACACTTAGGACTGGGGATTTAGCTCAGCAGTTCCGTGGCCTGCCTTGCAAGCACAAGGACCCAAGTTCAATCCCCAGTACCAAAAAAAGGAAAAAGAAACACACTTAATTCAAAAAGAAACTCATAGACTGAAAGTTAAAGGTTGAAAAACAATACTTCATGAGACAGAAAAAAAGCAAGAGTAGCTATCCTTTTTGCAGACCAAGCACATTTCAAACCAATACTGATTAAGACAAAGAAGGACACTACATCCCTGTAAAGGGAACAATCCAAGAGGAAGAGATGACAATCATAAATACATATGCATCAAACACTAATGCACCCAACTATATAAAACAAATAAATGAACATGAAAAATCAAATAAGGGGCTGGGAATTTAGCTCAGTGGTTCTGCTGCCTTCCTCTCAAGTACAAGGACCCACATCCAATCCCCAGTACCAAAAAAAAAAAGAAAAATCAAGCAAGCAATAATACAAAAGTAGTAGGGGACCTCAATACCCCACCATCACAAATAGATAGATCAACTAGACAAAAAGTAAACAACAAAATACTAGAGCTCAATCAAACTCTTAAACAAATGAATTTAAGAGATGTTTACAGAGTGTCCCACCCCACAAAATCAAAATACACATTCTTTTTAGCTGCATGTGGGATTTTCTCCAAACTAGACCACATACTCACTCCAGTGAGAGTGGTTGGCTTCATTTATTTTTTTATATCATTGTCTTAGTCTGGATTGCATTTCATTGAGCTCTCTCTGTTTTCCTAATATGAACTCTTGAAGACACTGGTGTAGGAAAAAAATTTTTGACAAAACCTCAGTTGCTCATTGAACTAGCACAAACAATCAACAAGTGGGATCTCTTCTTGTTTAAGTAAGTGCAAAAGAATTGAACATGTTTAAGTAACATGTTTAAGTAAGTGCAAAGAAATTGAAGTTATCCCCTGCATATTATCAGAACTTAGTGTGTTGAAATTGGAAATCAATAGCAAAAGAAACTGCAAGAATTTCATAAACACTTGGAAATTGAACTCCACACTTCTAAATAACCAATGGGTCACAGAGGAAATTAAAGAAAAAATCAGACAGTTTCTACAATTAAATGACAGCATCAATACAACATATCAGAATCTATGGGACAAAATGGAAGCAGTCTTATGAGGGAAATTCATAGCAGTGAATACTCATATTAGGAAAACAGCAAGCTCAATTAAGCAACCTGATGCTGAACCTCAATCTTTTAGAAAAAGAAGAGTAGGACAAACCCAGAGCTCATACAAGGGAAGAAATTATAAAGATCATAGCAGAATTCAATGCAATCAAGACTAAGACAAGGATACAAAAAATCAATGAAGCAAAGAGTTGGTTTTTTTAAAGAATAAACAAACTTGACAAACACTTAGCCAACCTTATCAACAAAAGGAAAGAAAAGACCCAAATCCATGCAATTAAGAATGAAAAAGTTAAATTACAATGGACTCAGCAGAAATCCAGAGACTCATCAATACCTATTTCAAGAACTTATACTCTGATGGAAAACATAGACAAATGGACAGATACATATGATAGATACATATGAGTTGCCAAAGTTGAACAAAGATGACCTAAAAATTCTAAACAACCCAATATCAATCAATCAATGAAATTGAAAATGTAATTAAAAACTTACCAACTAAGAAAAGCCTGGGCCCTGATGGCTTCACTGCTGAATTCTATAAGACATTTACTCTTTTTTTCTGGTACTGGGGATTGGGATCACACTTGAGACCTTGCACTTGTGAGGCAGGTGGCAGAAGCACTGAGCTAAATCCCCAGCCAAGACATTTAGAGAGGAACTGCTGCCACTACTGTTTAAACTCTTCAATGAAATTGAAAATGTAATTAAAAACTTACCAACTAAGAAAAGCCTGGGCCCTGATGGCTTCACTGCTGAATTCTATAAGACATTTACTCTTTTTTTCTGGTACTGGGGATTGGGATCACACTTGAGACCTTGCACTTGTGAGGCAGGTGGCAGAAGCACTGAGCTAAATCCCCAGCCAAGACATTTAGAGAGGAACTGCTGCCACTACTGTTTAAACTCTTCAATGAAATTGAAAGGGAAGCAATACTCCCAAATTCATTCCCGGAAGCAAGCATCACCTTGATCCCCAAAGCAGAGAAAGACCCAATGGAAAAAGAGAACTATAGGCCAATCTCACTATAATGAACATAGATGCAAAAATCCTTAAAAAGATATTGGCAAATAGAATGCAGAAGATCATTAAGAAGATCATACACCCTGACCAAGTAGCATTTTTCCCAGGGATGCAGGTATGGTTCAACACACACAAATCAATAAATGTAATACACCATATTAATAGAGCCAAGGACAAAAACCATATGATCATCTCAGTAGATGCAGAAAAATACAAAATCCAGGGCACATTCATGAAAAAAAGCCTACAAAAAATTGGGATAGATAGACTCCACATCAATCTGATAAAATCCATCTATGAAAAACCAATAGCCAATATCATACAAAATGGTCAAAAATTGAAACCCTTCACACTAAAATTAGGAACAAAACAAGGATGCTCACTATCACCACTCTTGTTCAAAATAGTTTTGGAAACATTAGCTACAGCAATTAGACAAGAGAAAGAAATAAAATGAATAAAGATAGGAAATGAAGAAGCCAAACTGTCATTATCTGAAGACAACATGATATCTATATAGAAGACCCCAAGAACTCCACCAAAAGTCTTCAATACTTGGTAACCAAATTTAGTAAAGTAGCTGGGTACAAGGTCAACAACAAACAAATATCAATAGCTTTCAAGTACACAAACATCAGACTCACTGAGAGAGAAATGGGGCACAAAATTCCTTTCACAATAGCATCCAAAACATTGAAATACCTAAGAATCAACCTAATAAAAGAAGCAAAAGACCTCTACACTGAAAACTACCACACTATGAAAAAAGAGATCAAAGAGGATATAAGGAAATGGAAAGATATCCCTTGTTCCTGGGTAGAAAGAATCAACATAGTGAAAATGGGCATACTTCCAAAACTGCTATACAGATTCAATGCAATCCTAATTGAAATTCCAGCAGCATACTTCACAGACCTCGAGAAAGAAAAATCCAAAAATTCACTCAGAACAAGAAAAGACCTAGAATAGCAAAAGCAATTCTAGGCAATAAAGACAAGGTAGGGGGTATCACAATCCCCAACTTGAAACTATGCTACAAAGCTACCGTGATTTTTTTTTTAAAAAAAACAGCATGGTACTGGCAAAGAAACAGACCTGAGGACCAGTGGAACCAATTAGAAAATGCAAAAACCACACCAGACACATTCAACCACCTCATCTTTGACAAAGGAGCCAATAACTTTCACTGGAGGAAAGATAGCCTCTTTAATAAATGGTACTGGAAAAACTGGGTTTCAACTTGCCAAAGACTAAAACTAGATCTACATCCCTCACCATGCACTAAACTAAAATCAAAATGGATTAAAGATCTAAACACTAAAACAGAAACACTAAACCAACTGGAAGATAGTTTAGGTAGAACTCTTGAAGACATTGGTGTAGGAAAAGATTTTATGACAAAACCTCAGTTTCCCATAAACCATAAGCACAAGAAACCATAGGAACATCACAAACACATGGAAATTGAACAACACTCTCCTGACCAATCAATGGATCACAGAGGAAATTAAGGAAGAAATCAGATAATTTTTACAAATAAATGAAAATGCCAATACAACATACAGGAATCTATGGGATACAATGAGAGCAGTTCTTCATGGAAAATTCATAGCACTGAATGCCCACACTAGGAAATAAATAAGTCACACATGTGTAAATACCAAATAGTTTCTCTGATGTGACAAACTATAATAGTACATAAGATCCTAATGATATAATTGACCATGTGAAATAGGAAGAAAAGTGCTAAAGGTGTAGGGAAAATGGGAAGGGTAGGGGAATAGTAATAAGGGAAAAGAAAAAAATATGACAAAATGAAAAAACGGAAATAAAGTGTTTGTAAATGGGGAGGGGAGGAGGGGGTGAAGGGAGGGCATGGACAAGGGGAAAAAATGAGAACCAAGACCTGTCATGTAAAGGTACATGATCCCAATAATTAACTGTATACCTTAAATGTACCAATAAATTCAATAAAAGGAAAAAAATAAGCATCATATGTCTTCAGGAAAATACAAATTAAAATGCCAATGAAAAGTTATTACACACCTATTGGAACAGTCAAAATTCACAACATCAACAATACCAAGGATATGGATCAACAGGAACTCTCACCCTTTGCTGATGAGAATGCAAAATGGTACTGCTGATTTAGAAGACACTTTGGAGGTTTCTTACAAAGCTAAGCATACTCTTATCAAGGATCTTGCAAACGCCCTGCTTGTTATTTACCCAAAGTCATTTAAAAAGTCTGCCTAAACACATGCACATAAGTGTTTATAGTAGCTTTATTCATAATTGCTAAAGTTGGGAAGCAATCAAGATGTTCTTCAGTAGCAAGTAGACAAATAAACTGTGGTACTTCCAAATAATGACATATTATTCAATGCTGAAGAAAAATAAATAATCAAGCCATGAGAAGACATAAAATAAATTTAAATGTGCATTACAAAGTGAAAGATACCAATATGAACAGGCCACACCTTGCATGATTCTAACTACATGACATTCTAGAAAAGACAAAGCTATGAAGTCGATAAAAACATAAATGACTACCAGATGTTAGGAAAAGGGGAGGGATGAGCAGTCAGAGCACAGAGGATTTGTAGAGCAGTGAAACTATACTGTATGATACTATAATGGTAGTGCATGTCATTGTAAGTTTTTCAAACCCACAGGCTGTACAGCACCAAAACTGAAACCTATATTAAACTATGGATTTGGGATGATGATGATGTGTTGATATAGGCATCTACTATCCCTTCTTTTAAGTCACTACATCCCAAGATAACCCCTACCATGATTTCTAGTACCATATATTAGTTTTGCCTAATTTTCAACCATAAATAGGATCACAGACAATATGCTTTTTCACAATATTTTTAATACCATTACTTCTTTCATTCAACATTATTTTGTAAGATTCTTTCAATAGTTTGTGTAGCAATAGTAATATTCATCCTTGCTTGTGAGTAGCATTCAGTTATATGAATGTACAACAAGTCACTTACCCATTTAGGATCTTTTCAGTCTGGGCTTTGATGAATAATGCTGATTTGAACATTCTTGTACTAGTCTTTAGGGAAAAACAACTGAATTCATTTCACTTGTTTGTGTATTCTTAGAAATTGGAATTGCTTTTCATAGAATACACATATGTTCAAACTTAGTATATCTTGCCCAATAATTTTCCAAAATAGCTCTAACAAACTAACACTCACAATAACAGCAGGTAATGGTTCTAATTGCATTCACACAGCCAAAGCCTGTTTGTTAAATGGGTGTGGAAATGCAACACACCGAGTTCCAATTCAATATCCCTCCCCATTCCAATACTACAGGTCTTGGCAAGAAAATTTGCACATCCCAACACCTCCAGATGGAGATGGAAGGACTTTTTGGTCTCATTTTTATCTTTGCTCTTTTTTAACCTCACCATTTTTTCCTTTTCTTGTTTGTTGTTTTCCTGTTAGTATTATGGAGTTTTATTTATTGTTATTATTTAATTGGGTTTTAGAATCTTTATTCTCTTCCTCTTTCACATCTTTTCTATTTTTTAATTAATTTTATTGGTACTCTTTTGATATATATAATGATCACATTCATCATAGGGAATATGTACCTATACATATAATCTTCATTTTTCTTTTTTCCCTATTCCCCTCCCCTCTCTTCAGTCTTTCTTCCCCTCCTTATTTCCAAGAGCTCTGTTTGCATTTTTCCTTATATTCTCTCTTTTTCTCCCTTCCCTCCTCCTTCTTCCTTCTTTGTTCCCTTTCCCATTTGAACATTTTCCCATTGATCCATTTTGGTCCTTATTTGTGCTTTTGGTTTCTCACACAAAAGAAACAATGTAGTACCTAAACACAGGTGTCCAATTTATTTCACTTAAAAGTATGTGTCAAGGTGCATCCATTTACCTAAAAAATGTTACAAGTTTAATCCTTCTTTATGGTACAGTAGTGCTTCATTATATATAAATACCATGTTTTCTCTGTTCATTCACCCAATGGTGGGCATCTGGGCTCTTTCCAAGATATAGCTATTAGAGTTATTCTGCTACATACATGGGTATGTATATATCACTGTGGTATGATGCCTTTAACTCTTTTGGGAAGATACCAAGAAGGGGAATAGCTGAATCAAATGGAACCTCTAGTTTCAGTTTTTTTAGGAAGCTCCATATTGATTTCTATATTAGATGCACCACTTACACTCCTATCAACCATGAAGAAGTTTCTTTTTCTCCAGAGAAAATGGAGCAAAGACCTAGGTATAAGATATGAAATTTTGAAACTGCTAGAAGAAAAGACAGGTGAAACACTTAAAGACATAGGCACAGGCAAAGAATTTCTGAATGGGACTTCAATAGCACAGAAAAGGACAGAAGAATAAACAAATAGAACTATATTAAATTAATTAAATTTAAAAGTTTCTTTTAAAAAGTTTCTGCAAAGCAAGGAAACAACCAACAGATTGGAAAGACAGTCTACAGACTGGGAAAATCTTTGCTAGCTACTCTTCCAACAGAGAATTAATAACTAGAACTCAAAAAACTTAACACTAAAAAAAATCAAGCAGCTCAATCAATAAAGGGGCAAATGAATCCAACAGACACTTTTCAAAAGATGTATAAATAGGCAATAAGTGTATGAAAAAATGTTCAACATCCTTAGCATCAGGGAAACACAAATCAAACCTATACTGAGACTCCATCTCACCTGTCAGAATGGCTATCATCAAGAAGGCCAAAAAAATCCAATAAATATCGGTGAAGAGGTGGGGGAAATGAACATTACTGCACAGCTGGTGAGAAAGTAAATTAATTAGTACAGCCTCCATGGAAATCATATGGAGGTTCCCCAAAAAACTAAAAACAGAACTACTCTATGACCCAGTTTTACCACTCCTACCCAAAGGAATTTAAGTCAGCATATTATAAGATATCTGCACATCCATGTTTACTTTGGTACAATTTACAATAGCCAAAACATGGAACAAGCCTAGATGCCCATCAACAAATGAATGGAAATATATGAAGTTATGTCACTTGCAGGAAGACGTATAGAGCAGGAAATCACCATGTCAAGTGAGATAAGCCAGGCTTAGAAAGACAAGTGTTACATGTTTTCTCCACTATTGTTGCAGAAGTAACTGATAAATGACATACAGAGATGAAAAAGTGGGTAAAACAAACAAACAAAAAATACTTTGCTAGCAAAGGGTCAGCCTGCACAAAAGGCTGTGCCAAACTACCAACCCTGGGCTGGGTTACAACCTGCCTTTTATAGGACTCTTACAATCATGATCTCATTTTAGGTGATAAAACATTCTAGTTCCCACAGTTCCCATCACAAATCATGGTCACAAGACAGTTCAATATTAACCCAAATGCAGCACCTTCTTTGTGGTTAGGATGTTTATCTTTAGGATTCACCTAATTAGCTATTCTAACCCACAAGAGTGAGGCTCAGGGTTAGGAAAACAGGACTTATGGTATTCCTTTCATCTTAAAAGCTATGGTGATTGACATTTTAGTTTGAATATCTGGTCTCACCCTGGGGATGCAGGTAAGCACCTCTGGGATCTGTTAAACTTAAAACATTTTAAACTGGGGCTACATGTTTTCAGGCTTTGTAGTTAATGATGAAACCTCTGGTATTGTTGTTCTGAGAAACAAGCAAAGCAAAGCAAATTTCAGAAGTGAAAGACAGCAGTTGTTCTGTATCTCCTTAACATTTTGCAGGTTTCAGAAGTTTTCAGAAGTAGGTACAGAAATTCTCTTTATCAGTATGAAGAATCTAAAGGGAAAAAAGCATGAGTTTAGAAGAGAAACTATAATCAGATAAGAGGAATAAGATAACAGGAATAAGGGTGGAAGAAAGGGAGTTTCATGGGAGATGGATATGACCAATATGTGTTATAGCCATCTATTAAAACATCACTTTGAAACCCAATATCTTATAAAATTAATAAGCACTAATAAAATATATAGTTTTAAAAGACTATCCTTTCCCTATAGCATATCACTGGCCATTGAGTGGAACTTCACACAGTTTCTACACCCTGAAAACCTTCAAAGCAGATATAGGACAGGAAGCAGGAGATCTGCAGCACAAACACCAGGAAGCACTCTGTACCTGTACAGACCCTGTCGAGGCTCCTGTGCTGTTTGCCATGATCTGACTGATATTAGAGGCAGGGATAGGATAGGCAGCCAGTCTTGAAGCCATGAATATGAGAGCCTTCACATAGCACCCAATTTAGATTCCCTCACATCCAACCTCACTCACAAGTGAACACACTTCTAAAGAGAAGTCCTCACTCCCCTGTCATCCTCCTATCTAGTATTATTCCTGTGGAGTAACCATAGTAACCACAAAACTGTCCATACCTTCCTTTAATGCTCATACATGTAACACGTGTGAGACTAAAATAACACTGTGCATGTAGTATGAAAAAAAGAAACAAATAAGAATAAAAGAAAAATATATGCATAGCTCTTACAGAATAGCACTGCATACACATTCCTCTTAAGTATACATGGGTCATTCTCCAGGGTAGATTATATGCTAGGCCACAATTCAAATCTCAGTTGATTTCAAAATACAAAAGGGAAGGAGAGAAAGGAAATGAAAAGAAAGGCAGGAAAGGGAAGGGAACAGAGGCAAAGGAAGGGAAGGGAATAGGATGGGATGGGGGGAAGGGTAGGAATAGAAAAAGAGAAACTGATGACCAAGTGGTGAAAAACACATGGGAAAATAAAAGGTATTGCTAAAATAAGTGTTAAGGAAAACATGAATAAATGAAAAGGTATTCTGTGTCCACAGATTGGAAGACTTAATACAATTAAGATGTCAATCTTAAAAACTTAAACCCAGAACAGTCTAAAGAGTCAGTGGAATCCCTACCAAAAGCCCCAGACATCTTCAGTAGAAAAAGAAAAATTCATTCTAAAATTCTTATGGAATCTCAAGGGGCCCCCAAAAACAAAAGCAATCTTAACAAAGAACAAAGTTTGAAGATTCACACTTTCTATTTCAAAGTTATTGTCTTAGTTCATTTCTGGTTGCTAAGACAAAATACCAAACATTCAAAATTAAAGTTGGAAAGCTTTATTTTGGCTCTTAGTTCAATCCATAATCAGCTGGCCCCAAGGCAGGGTGACCTGGCAGAGCAGCATTGCAAAGCAAGGAGGAGGCAGCAGAGGACAAGCAGCAGCAGCAGCAATAAGCAACAACTGACAATCAATGACACTAGCCATCTTTTTCTCTCTTATATTTTTATTGTATTTTGTCTCATATTTGCTCACAGCCAAAGTGAAGCACCCTTAATCTATCCAAAGTAGGCCAAACCAATCAGTGGACTAATTTAATAACCACACATCCTGATCCCAGTATCATACACTAGATCCAGCCACTTCTAAGAAGCCCCACCTATGACTGCATGAGGCTTTGGGGGGGACATCTAAATACAAGCCATCATAGTTACTACAGACCTAAAAAATTAAGAAAAATATGGTACTGAAATAAGGACAGATGTACAGCCCAATGGAATACAGATCAGGAAATAAACTCTTTCACATATTGCCAAATAATTTTTGACAAAAGTATCTGCACGGCTGGAAAGTTTAGGATCAAGATACTGGTAGGTTCTACTCCTTGTGAGGGTTCTGGTCTCTTTCCAAGATTATGCCTTGTTGCTATAACCATTTAATGGAGCCTTTTCAACAAATGGTGCTGGAGAAACTAGATAGCCATGTGCAAAAGAATGTAGTTGGATCCTTACCATGCACAAAAATGAACTCAAAATAAAGACCTAAACATAATAGCTAAACTATAAACCTCTTACAAAAAAAAAAAGGAAAAGCTTTAAGTCATTGAATTTCATAATGATTTCTTTGATATAGAACCAAAAGTATAAGCAACAAAAACAAAAATAGCAAATTGGACTTCAGGAAAAGTAAACATTTTTTGTATCAAAGGACACTATCAACAGAATAAAAAGTGATCCACAGAATGGGAGAAAATATTTGCAAGCTACATATTTGGTAAAGGAATATCTAACATTTGTAGATAACTCCTAGACATCAACAATACTAAAATACCAACTTAAAACTCAACAAAGGATTTGAATAGATATTTCTCCAAAGAAAATGTACAAATGTCCAATCGCACATGAAAAAATTCAACAGTAGTATTCATTAAGCAAATGCAGATCAAAACCACAATGAGATACCACTTTACATCTATAAGGATGACTGCTATCTAGCAAATGCTGGTGGGTATGGAGACCTTAAAACCTGTACACTGCTGGTGAGAATGAAAAATGGTACAACTGCTGTGGAAAATAATATAATGTTTCCCAAAAACTTAAACACAGAACTACCATTTGATCTAGCAATTCCACTTATAGGTATTAAAACAAAATGAATCAAAGTGGGGACTCAGATATTTGTATAATGATGTTCACAGCAACATTAGTCATAATACTCAAAATGTGAAAACAATCCAATTGTCTATCAAGACATGAATGTATAAGTAAAATGTTCTATAAACCAACACACAACAGAATATTATCCAGCCTTTAAAAAGAATGATATTCTTTTTTGTTTGTTTGTTTATTGGTACATTTTAGGTATACAGTACAGTTACATTCATTATTGGGATCCTGTACCTTTACATGACAGGTCTTGGTTCTCATTTTTTCCCCTTGTCCCTGTCCTCCCTTCACACCACCTCCCCTCCCCCTTTACAAACACTTTATTTCCATTCTTTCATTTTCTCATATTTTTTTCTTTTCCCTTAATACCTATCCCCTACCATTCCCACTTTCCCTACACTTTTAGCCCCTTTCTTCCTATTTCACATTGTCAATTATCTCATTAGGATCTCATATACTATTATAGTTTTTCACACCAGAGAAACTATTTGGTATTTACACATGTGTGATTTATATATTTCACTTAGGAGTATATCCTCAATATGTATCCATTTTCCAATGAATGAATATAATTTCTCATTTTTATGGCTGAGTAGTATTCCATTTTATAGACAAACCACATCTTCTTTATTCAATCTCCAACTTATGGGCAAATAGGCTGTTTCCAAGTTTTAGCTATTACAAACTGTGCCGCTATAAACATAGGTGCACATATATTATGTGATATGATTCTTTTAATTCTTTTGGAAAGATACCCAGCAGAGGGATGGCAGGGTCAAATGGAACCTCTAGTCCCAGCACTTTGACGTATCTCTATATTGATTTCCATAGTGGTTGCACCAGTCTGCACTCCCACCAACAATGGAGAAGGGTTCTTTTCTCCCCACAACCCCACCAACATTTGTTATTGTGCGATTTCTTGATAGCAGCCATTCTTTGTGGGGTGAGGTGGAATCTGTGTTGTTTTCATCTGCATCTCTCCAATGACCAGTGATGCGAAACATTTCTTCATATATCTACTTGCTGCTTTTACTTCTTTGTCTGAGAAATGTATGTTCATTTCAGCTGCCCACTTTTGAATTGGGTCTTTATATTTGGGGGGGCTGATTGTTTTGAGTTCTTTATATATTCTAGATAATAGTCCTTTGTCTGAGGAACAGCTGGTAAAAATTTTTTCCTACATTGTAGGTTGTCTCTTAGTTCTGTTGATGGTTTCTTTTGCAGTGTAGAAGCTTTTTAATAAGATGAGATCCCACTTGTCGATTCTTTCTGCTAGTAGTTTCTGTGCTACTGAGGATTTGTTCATAAAGTCTTTTCCTATGCCAATATTTCCAGAGTGCTGCCTAACTTATGGTCCAGCAAGTTTAGTTTTTCCGTTTTAATATTTAGATCTTTAATCCACTTAGATTTTAATTTAGTGCATGGTGAGAGATACGGGTCTAGTTTTAATCTTTGGCAGCTTGAGATACAGTTTTTCCAACACCATTTATTAAAGAGGCTATCTTTCCTCCAATGGGAATGGTCAGCTCCTTTGTCAGAGATGAGGTAGCTGAGTACATCTGGAGTTGTTTTTTGTCTTCCAGTCTGTTCCACTGATCCTCTGGCCTATTTCTTTGCCAGTACAGTGGCTTTGTAGTATAGTTTTAAATTGGGAATTGTTATACCCATTACCATGTGTCTGTTGCCTAGGATGGCTTTTGCTATTCTAGGCCTCTTCTGGTTCCGAATAAATTTTTGGATTATTTTTTTCTAGTTCTGTGAAATATACTGTTGGAATTTCAATTGGCATTGCACTGAGTCTGTATAGCAGTTTTGGTAGTATGGCCATTTTCATTATGTTGATTCTTCCTACCCAGGAGCAGGGGATATCTTTCCATTTTCTTATATCCTCTTCGATCTCTTTTTCAGAGTGTGGTAGTTTTCTGTGTAGAGGTCTTTTGCTTCTTTTGTTAAGTTGATTCCTAGATAGTTCATATTTTTGAATGCTATTTTGAAAGGAATTATTTCCCTAATTTCTCTCTCAGTGAGTCTGTTATTTGTGTACAAGAAGGCTATTGATTTTTGGGTGTGACCTTGTATCCAACTACTCTGCCAAAAGTGTAAATTAAGTCTAGAAATCTTTTGGTGGAGTTTTTTGTGTCTTCAATGTAGAGTATCATATCATCAGCAAATAATGTCAGTTTAACTTCTTCCTTTCCTATCGTTATTGCTTTAATTTCTTTCTCTTGTCTAATTGCTGTGGCTAATGTTTCCAGAACTATATCAAAGAGGTGTGGTGATTGTGGGCATCCTTGTCTTGTTCCTGATTTTAATGCAAAGGTTTTCAGTTTTTGGCCATTTAATATGATGTTGGCTGTTGGTTAAAAATGATATTCTTATATATGACATAACATGGATGAAATATGAAGATGTTATACTAAGTAAAATAAGCCAGACACAAAAGGAAAATAGTGTTATGATTCTGCTCACCCAAAGTACCTTTGGTATCAAATCCACACAGAAGCAGAATAGTGGTTACAGGTTGAGGTGTGGAACTGTTGGTAAATGGATGAGCTGTAGTGTGGAATTATGACAGAGTTACAAAGATGACAGTGATGGTAGTTGCACAACAGTGTTAATGTACTCAATACCACTGAATTGTTTATTTAAAAATAATTAAAGTGGTAAGTTTTATGTTTTACAGGTTCTACCACAATAAAAGAAAGAAGGAAAAGAAAACTCCTTGCTACTCTGCAAATTTTCTACCTTAACAATACATCATAACTATTTTCATAGTAAACAATATAAATAAATATTTCATCCTTTTTGATATGTCATAGATGTATTATGTATATATTATATCATTGAAAGGGGATGCTGTAATATGCTTATTCCCATACTGATAGACATTTGCTCTTATAAACAAACTTGCATAAGAATCTTTAAGATATTAATTATCTATTGGTTCTGTGTACTGGCATTCCCAATGTGTGATTATTGGGCAAAGTGAACAGAACATTTAGGTTTTTCAATAAGCAGTCTTTAATTTTATTTATGGTGTAGAGCAGGTGTAAAGTCTGCATTTGACTTAGACATAGATTTAGTTTCAAGTAACAAAAACCTCAAATAGTTGTGACTGACACAAGATATTTTTCTTTCACCTAACAGTCTGCAAGTGGGCATATCCTCCTCCTCTCAGGACACCCACCCAAAGTTGCCTATTTCACTTCTACTCTCAGCCCATTGGCCTGCACTTTATACATTAGGTAAAAGGCTAAAGGGGAAAAAATTGTTCTTATTTGGCCATGTGTGTAACTAGTAAAACCAAGGAAGATGATGAGCAATTTTATGATAAGTGCTTCCAAAAGAATGGGCAATCATAACAGCAACATTTATCATATAAATGACTATTTCCCATGGAATTAAAATGCCATCCTTATGTTCTCTAAGGTCCACATAAGGACCTATTTATAGAGACTTATTATAATTTTATATCAAAATAGTTTAATAATGATTGTTATTAGCTGGTATTATTATACTGTTTTATAGTTGATTCATTAGCAATTTACCTTTTGTTAACTATCTGATTGAAGCTGTTTGATTTAGATTATCATTACAGATCAAGTTAAAGGTGGTCAAATTTACATTTTTAAACCAGTTTGTTCTAACACTTTTAGTGTTTTAGTTTGAGGTAGAGATAATTTTCTTACTTCTGATTTTTCAGTATTAAGAAGCCTCTCTGGAGAAAAAGAAACCCTTCTACATTGTTGATGGGAATGTAAACTACTGCAACCACTATGGTATGGAGCAATCAGTATGGAGATTCCTCAAAAAAATAAAAAGAAAAATTGCAATTGATCCAGCTATCTCCCTTCTAGGTATCTTTCTGAAAGCATTACAGACATCATATTATAGTGATACATGCATAACCATATTTATAGCAGCACACTTCATAATAGCTAAATCTTTTTTTTTTCTTTTTTTTTTGTACTGGGGATCCATCTCTGGTCCTTGCACTTGTGAAGCAGGTGGCAAAACCATTGAGCGAAATCCCTAGCCCAATAATAGCTAAATCTTGGAAGCAGCCTATATGTCCATCGAAGATGAATGGATAAAGAAAATGTAGCATTTAGACACAATGGAGTACTACTCCTCCATAAAGGATAAACTTGAACCATTTGTAGGAAAAGGGATGCACCTTGACACCACAATGTTAAGCAAAATAAAACAGACACACAAATGTAAAACATCATGTGGTTTCTCTTATATGAGAAACCAAAAAGTATAAGTAAAGATCTAAATAAAAGACAGATCATAGGAAATAGACAGCTGGATCTTTTGCAAATGGAAAAGAAACCAAGAGATGAAGGCAGGGGGACAAAGGCAAGGAAAGGGGGATGGAAAAAAATTGAGATATGTTATTTGCATGTTCCAATTCTCCATGAGGAAGTTAACCATCATTGTGGGCTGAAAATACGTTCCAATAAAAATTATGAAAAGATGAAAAGAAGCATCCCTACCTAATTAAGAGCTTCATGCTTGTTTCATGATCTTAATCTATGAGAAAAATAAAACATGACTAAAGAGATAGGTCACAAAAAGGATCTGGTGACAAAAAATAGCCTCTCCCAGGATGACAGGCATCCAGGGCTCCACCCCATCATCCATTTCAAAATCCACCAGTTAATATTAGCAGGCACCAGGAAGAGGCCTTGTAATTAAACACCTAATGCAGAAGGCATCATCTTGGTACTTGGTAACACCCAGGTATTTTGAAATGGGTGACAGGATGGAGCCCCGGATGCCTACCACCCTGGTAGAGGCTGCTGTTCCTCACAAGATCCCTCTTAGGGGCATTTGCCTCAGGAACTTAAGTGGTTTTCTAGCAGCTCCTGTATCCTGCCTATGATGTACCCAAGGTACATGGCTCCATTATGCTTTTAACTGATAGCACAGTCTCTGGACTTTAACCTTTCCTGCCTGGTCCTGATGATTCCATTTTACAGAAGAATATGCCTTATGTTCCCCTTAATGCCTTATGTTCCAAAGTGCTTTTCTTTGACTTTATAAAAAAGAAAAGGTAATTAATCAAAAACAGCTGCACCCAGGCCCTGTGCTCTCCTTTGTGGTTAGTATATATCTGTTACCCTTCTTTACACAAACACAAACATCATTTCCGTGAAATCCTCAACAGTAGAATATGCTAAAAGGCATATTACAGACCTAGATGCTGTGCCTTATCCCTGACTGCCTCTCGCCCTCTGAGAAGTTTTTCCTGGGCTCCCAACAACTACGGAGGCCATCATCTTAGCTATAGACACTACAAAGACATGTAGCATAGATACTAAAAAAAAAAAAAAAAAGTCCTGCATTCCTAGGAAGGAAGTGAGGCCTCTGGAGGCAGAAATTTTTATCTTTGTGCCCCTAGGACAGTGTCCATCTGCCAGATTTGTTGTCAGATGAGCACATGGAAGATTTGTTGAATGGATGAGCTAATCATGTGATACTCAAAAGTTAGCCAACAAGCTTTACCCAGAAAAATCTACATTCCGCTCCCAGATATGCCACAGGAGAATCCCTCTGCTACAAGGCGATCCTCGTGCTCGCGGTAATTGCTTGGCTGGGTAATGTCCTGAGCTACAACTTCTGCAGAGTTATCCCCGGGTCCTGTGAGTGCTTTGCATAGTAGGAAGTTACCATGGGTCACCCTAGATGACCTAAGAACCTGCCTTAGTACACACCTTAGGGAGTGCCTAGGAAAGGAGACATCGCCAAGGACAGGTCAGGAGTACGAAGCTGGAGCGACTGGCGGGGCCCGGGAGGAGGTCGAGGTGCAGAGGGCGCGGGCGGGGCTGGGCGGGGCGCT
The DNA here is from genome assembly GCF_012274545.1 of Fukomys damarensis. Classification (NCBI taxonomy): domain Eukaryota; kingdom Metazoa; phylum Chordata; class Mammalia; order Rodentia; family Bathyergidae; genus Fukomys; species Fukomys damarensis. Next base: position 77,685,884 of record NW_022900928.1, read on the forward strand.
CAGAGCGCCTGCATCTGCTTGGCCACGGCTAGCACTTGGCAGTTGAGCGGCGGACTCTCGGAAGGCACACAGGTCAGGGGCGCGGACACGGAGGGGAGCGCGGGGGGACTGTGGTTCGAGCTGGGCAAGAGAGCTGGGAGTAGGGGAACCCCAAAAAGAGGCCTGGGACAGAGAGGCGCCCTCGGATTTGGAAGAAGGCTCAGACTAGGAAGAAGCACCGATATGGGGAGGGGGTCCCATGGGGAAGCAGAGGATCCTTACTCGGGATCCGCCAGCTGGAGTCCAGAGGAAGGTGTGAAGCCCTGGTCTCCCTCCGCCCAGCCCGCGGAGATGGGTCCACCTGGGCCGAGACGCCGACCTTTTGGTGTGCCCGCTTAACTGTGGGCACTTGGACCCCTGCCATCGCTCCCTAGCGCCGATCCATAATACAGGAGCTAGAGGCTGTCCTTATAGCCAGGAGGTCTGGTATCTAACAATGCAAGGGGAATGATAAAGTCCCTCGGGCCATTATTTAGTTTCTGCGAATAGCACAAGAAGCGAAAGGGCTGTGGGAGCCAAGGGAAAGATCAGCCGTGAGTTGGGGACCCTTGTCCCGGCCTAGGGGGTTGACCTTGCAAATGTGATCTAGCCCTAAACAGAAGAAAGTCTGTGTTTCAGCCAGAGAAACCTGAGCTTTGTGAAAAGCAAATCATTTTTTTTTTTTTTTTGAATTCTGGGGCAGGCCCCTCTCCTACAAATCACAGAAAGGGCCATTTCCTCCACAATGTCTGCCCTCCCTGCTATTTGCCTCCTCTTCACAATTTCGGGCTCTGTTTGGCTCCTTACCGGCATAGACTCGCAACTGAAAGGCTATAGCACTTACCTTGCGATTATACAATCGCTTTAAAATAAGCAATATGGTTTATTGCCCATAAGAAACATGCCCCTGGGCCCGGACAAGGGTCCCCAACTCATGTCTGTGCTCTATATTCAGCCACTAAGGACCTAGCCTGTTTCAGACATAGCTCTTCACCACTGAATTTCTTGCTTAATAACAACACAATCACTCTTTGTCTCCACGGTTTCTAGGAAGTGTGTGAGAGTGATATTAAGGCTTTATTGGATAAAGCCCCTTGATTTTACAAAGGGCAGTGCTGGAGATAAGCAGAGGGTGAGGCATTATGTATGGTTGCACCATATTTGTTCTGGTAATAGAAGAGTAAGCTGTCTCCTAAAGAGCCTTGATTTCCTCTTTCCTTCTGTAGGAGGTGGAAATAGTGCTATCATTTCCTCATCTTCAAGTCATGCACCTTTCCCTATTCCTGTGGGTTCCTCCCTGTTGTTTACAATGACCAAAGTGAAGTTACTGAATCACACATGTGCCATCAGGTGTTCCACTTAAGATCTCCCCCATATGACCTTGGTATGGCATTAGCTTCATCTTGGCAAGTGGCACTTTAAGGTAGGATTACTTAAAAGAAAAGAGGTAAAGAGAAAGACTTCTGTTTATCTCCCCAAATAACATCAGCTGCCATGCTTGTTATAAGTACAGATGTCACCTATTGGTATAATCAAATGAGTGTCTCTTTTTTCAAATATCTGCTTGTTCAAAATGGGTGGATAAGGGCAGTTTTCCTACAGCAAAAGCCATTCTTATAGACAAAAGTCTCTGCAATTGCAAAACCATTTCATTGTAAGAGAATTGAAGTCATGAACATGTCATCAAAAGGCATTTGCAGGAATATTTATCATCTATATTTGTTTCTACAGACAGGTCATAAGATAAATACTAGATCACTCAAGATACTGCCCATGTTGAATAGGAAAAACTAGAGATCTCAGGCACACACTGCAATCTGCATACTTCATTTGAACTCAGCTTTTACCCATCTGACCAGCCAGCGCTCTCCCCTGGAGCTAGAAACAAACAAAAAGAGATCATTGAAATTTTAATTTGTTTGCCATTTTATAATCTGTTCTCTTGTGTATAAGTAGTCCCAAGAAACATTACTGAAAGTCAATAGAACTATCACCCACCTGTATGTGATGCAAAATTACAAGGCATGCTACATTATTCCCCTTGCCAGAATTTAGATATTATAAGCCATTATCAGTATCTGCTAGTAATCAAATAATAATTGGGCTTCACAGAGCAAAAAGTGATTTTTGTAAGCAGCACTAAGAGATAAGAGTAATGTCTCCATTTCATAGTTGAGGAAACAAAGATAGAAGAATTTTGTATCTGGCCCAAAGTTTTACACTTATTAAATGGCAGAGTCAGGATGACAACTAGAATTTCTTCCACAATACCGTAGCTCCCATTAGGATGTTGTCATTGTTTGTTTAGTTTTGCAATCAAAGACAATAATTTGTTTCAATACAATCTTTCACTTGAACTCCTAGGACCTAAGTTTAGAGACACATAGGTCCACTTCATACCCATATCTTACTTCAGTATAATCACAAAAGTACTTCAAAGCTGGTTATAATGTTAAAGATTATCAAGTCTATTCTTTTTTTTTTCAAAAGAAAATAAGATTCAGGAAAAATTGGGTACTGTATGTTGCTTCCTCAAATCTACTCTCTTAAAGAATTATAGCTAAAATCATTCAAACCTAGATCCCCTGGTGTTGAGACTATTGCTCTTTCTGGAATGTGATCTCTTGTGAGTTTCCTAAATACAAAAATTAACTGAGTTATTCTGATTTAGTCTATTGGTTTAAGGTCTACAGCAAGCCCATAGCCTTTCTGAATGCTGGCCTCAAATATAGATGTTCTATAACTTACAATGGGTAATATCCTTTACACAAATCATAAAATTAAAAATATTGCAAATAAAAAATGCCTTTACTACATCTAATCCCCAAACACCCTGCTCAGCCAAACAGAACACTGTAGCATATGGGCTGTACCCTGTTATAATCGCTTGGCTGGTGGAGAGCTGTGACTTGCTGCTGCTGCCTGGCAGGGAAAGAGAGACTTGTATTGAATGCACTGGCTTGCCCAGGAGAAGTTCAAAGTTCAAAACCTGAAGCACCCTTTCTACTGAATGCTTATCGAGAGTAGGAACACCTGGTGGGCCTATTTGGATTTTGTACACATTAGGTGTATTACTCTGGCCCATTAACTAACTGAGTGACTCGTAAAGCTGCAAGTTGTGAGTGGGACTCAAAGCAAGAGAAATCCCTGCAACAGGTCCAGATGGCTGTGCAAGCTGCTTTGCCACTTGAGCCATATGATCTAATGTGTTCAATAATTTAGGTGTGTCATATATTTGTTAAGTAAATGTTTGAACGTGTACAAGATGACATTAGAATTTCATGCAGCTACAAGAAACAGAAAACCTAAGAAGGCTTAAATAAATAAATTAGTTCATTTTTCTCAGAGAACTAGAAGTCTGAAGGTGAGAAGTTTGAAGCTGGGAAATGTGTTCTAGAACTTCACCTAAAAAGGTTCCTCTGTCTTCTGAGGCTCCCTGGAACACTTTTGTTGTTTTCTTTTTTTTTTTTTAATTAATATTGAATTCTTATTGTCACTAATTGCAAACCATTGAAGTATATTTCATTAGGTAAGCCATTACAGTTACTGTTTCTTGGATAATTTAGAAAGTATGCATTTTCCTGGGCTTTTTTTTTTTTTTCCTGGCACAGCCTTTTTTTCCTGGCATTATTCCCTACACAAAATAGAATAATTATTTACATAGCATTTACAGTGTATGCAGTTTTGCATACTTTTTTTTTTTGTTCGGTACCAGGGATCAAACTCAGGACCTTGAGATTGTGAGGCAGGCTTGTTGCCACTAAGCTAAATCCCCGGCATTGCATGAGGTTTTGCTAAATAGTCTAGACGTGGTTTAAAGTACACAGGAAGATGTGTGTAAATGATATATAAAAACTATCCCATTTTAAGTAAGGGACTTGAGCATGTGGAGATTTTAGAATTGGGGATATGAACTAACTCGGCATAAGTATGGAGAGAAGACTATATTTAGGGCTAGGATAGTTCTGTAAATTTGAATTATAGACTGGTTGTCCAGGTCATTTGAATACAGTGAATGCTAGATGACACTTCGAGAAACACCAAATTTGGAGTAGTTCAACATAAGTACCTTTGTTTTAATCTAAACTGATTTCTACCTCACTCTGCCTGAGGCTTTTACTTTCCTTATTAACTTCCCACTTGGATCAATACAAATCAGTGTATTATCTTAGAAGTCACCATTTAGAAGTGTTTTTTGTACTGAGTTGCTGCTCCTTGAGATGCTCGTGTTGTGGTTTTTCTTTTTTTGTGTTAACACTGAAATTTTTTTTTTTTTGGTGGGGAGGGTTACCAGGGATCAAACTCTGGACCTTGCACTTGAAAAGCAGGCAGCAGCACCACTGAGCTAAATCCCTGGCCCTATGTTGACGTTTTTATTGTCTGTGCTTACAAACCTTTCCCCATCCCCCATCCCTTGTTCTTCCTCCAATATGGACATTGTCTTCCCATTTCCAAATATCTATTATACATTTTGGCCCTTATTTACACTTTCATTTTCTCACAGCAGAGAAACAAAGCAGTATTTAAAGTGTGTCTATTTCACTTAAGAGTATGGTCTCAAGGTGCATCCATTTAGCTAGAAAAGTCTCAAGCTTATCCTCCATTGTGGCAGAATAGTACTCCATTGTATTTTTTTTTTAATCTTCTTTATCCATTCATCTGTTGATGAGCTTTTGGGCTGTTTGCAAGATTTAGCTATTACAAACTGTGCTGTTATAAACATAGGTGTACATATAGTGCTGTGGTATGATGCTTTTAATTCTTTCAGGAAGATACCAAGAAGGGGAACAGCTGGGTCAAAAGTAACTAGTTTTAGTTTTTTGAGGAAGCTTCATACTGATTTCCATAGTGGCTCTCGTTTATAGGCCCACCAGCAATAAGGAAGGATTTTTTCCTCCACAGCCTCCTCAGCTTTTGTGACTGGTTGATTTCTTGATGACAGCCATTCTTTCTGGGATGAGATGGAATTTCAGGACTGTTTTAATTTGCATTTCTCCGATGACCAGTAATGTTGAGCATGTTAAAATATATTTATTTACTGTTTGTACTGCTTCATCTGAGAAGTGTCTATTCATTTAAGATGCCCATTTTTGGACTGGGTCTTTAAATTTGGGGGGGTCTAATTCTGAGTTTTTTATATATTCTAGATGTTAATCCTTTTTCTGAGTAGCTGGAAAAAAATTTTTCCCGTTCTGTGGGTTCTCTCTTCACTCTATTGCTGTGCAATAGCTTTTTAATTTGATGTGATCCCAGTTGTTGATTCTTTGTAATATTTCCTGTACAGGTGGGGTTTTCTTCATAAAATCTATGCCTATACCCATGTATTGTACAGTTTTACCTGTTCTATATTCCAGCAGATTACACTGTTTCTGTTTTTATATTTAGATCTTTGATCCATTCTGATTGTAGCTTAGTGGATGGTGAGAGATATGGGTCTAGGTTTAATTTTTAGCACATGAAAAGCCAGTTTTCCCAGCACCATGTATTAAAGAAGCTATCTTTCTTCTAGTGAAGGTGTTTGGCCCCTTTGTCAAAGATAAGGTAGTGAATCTGAGTGTGTTTGGAGTTGTGTCTGCATCCTCTTTTATTTGTCTTCTTTGTTTTGTTTTTGCCAGTACCATGTCATTTTCATCACAGTACCTTAGTGGTATAACTTCAAATTGGGGGTTGTGAAGGCCCCTGCCTTGCCCTTGTTGCCCAGAATTGCTTTTGCTATTCTAAGACTCTTCTGGTTCCTAATGAATTTTAGGATTATTTTCTCTAGTTCTGTGAGGTATGCTATTGACATTCTGATTGGGATTGTATTAAATCTGTATAGCAGTTTTAGAAGTATGGCCATTTTCACTATATTGGCTTTGCCTATCCAAGAACAGGGGATAACTTTCCATTTTCTGATACCCTCTTCAATCTTCTTTTTCAAATACTGTAGTTTTCAATGCATAGGTCTTTCACTTCCTTAGATTGATTCCTAAGTATTTCATTTCTCTTGATGCCACCATGAAAGGTGTGGTTTCCCAAATTTCTCTCTTGGTGAGTTTGTTATTCAGATCTTATTAATTTTTGAATATTGATTTTGTATCCTGCTACACTGCTGAGTTTGTTTATTAATTCTACAAGACTTTTGTTGGAGTTTTACGGGTCTTCCATGTAAAGTATCATGTTATCACCAAATAATGATAATTTAACTTCTTCCTTTCCTATCTATATTCCCTTTATTTCTTTCTCTTGTCTAATTGCTCTGGCTAATGTTTCCATGCTGGACAGGAATGACGATGATAAAGAGAACTTCTGTAAATAGTCTGAAACCTACAAAATGTTAAGAAAATACAGAATAACTGCTGTCTTTTGCTTCTGTAATTTGCTTTGCTTTGCTTGTTTCTTAGGCTAACAGTACCAGAGGTTTCATCATTAACTACAAATCTTAAGGCATGTAACCCCAATTTAAAGTGTTATGAGGGCCAGAGATATAGCTCAGTGATGTCGCCGCTTGCCTCTCAAGCACAAGGTCCCAAGTTTGAGCCCCAGTACAAAAAAAAAAAAAAAGGTATGATTATAAAAAAAAAAAAAAAAAAGGTATGATTAACAGATGCTGGAGGTGCTTAGCTACATCCCCAGGGTGAGACCAGATGTTCAAACTAAGGTAACAATCACCAAACCTTACAAAGTACACTTAGACCCTAAACCTAAACTTTCTGTAAATCATATGACTATAAGAATTATGAAAGGAATATCACCAGTCCTGTTTTCTTAACCCTGACCCCTACCCTTGAGGGCTAGAATAGCTAATTAGGCAAATCCTAAAGATAAACATCCTAACCACAAAGAAGGTACTACATTTGGATTAAAATTAAACTGTCTTGTGACCATGATTTGTGATGGGAACTGAGAGAAATGGAATTTCTTATTGAACTACCTAAAATGAGGTCATGATTGTAAAACTCCTATAAAAGGCAGATTGTAACCCAGCCCAGGGTTGGTCATTCAGCACAGCCCTTGGTGCAGACCGACCCTTTGCTAGCAAAGTAAACGTTTTTTTGTTTTGTTTTGTTTTACCCACTTCTGCATATCTGTTTCATTTACCAGTTCCTTCTGCAACAATGATATTGAATATCCTTGTCTTATTCTTATTTTAGAGTGAAAGCTTTCTGTTTTGACCATTTAGTATTATGTTGGCTATTGGTTTGTCATGACTATGGCTTTTATCAGATTCAGATAAAGACCTTCTATTCCAATTTTCTGTAGGTCTTTTTTATCATGAATGGATGTTGGACTTTGTCAAATGCTTTTTCTGCATTTACTGAGATGATCTTGTGGTTTTTGGCTTTAGTTTTATTCATGTGGTGTATTACACTTACTGATTTGCATATGTCGAATCATCCTTCCATCCCTGGGATAAAGCCTACTTGGTCATGATGCATAATCTTCTTCATGATTTGCTGTAGTCTATGTTCCAGTGTCTTATTGAGGAATTTTGCATCTGTGTTCATTATAGACATTGGCCTATAGTTCTCTTTTCTGGTTAGATTTTTCTCTGGTTTGGGCATCAGGGTTATGCCTGGTTCTAGGAATGAGTTAGGGAATATTGCTTCTCTTTCAATTTCATTAAAGTGTTTGAGGACTAGTGACATTAGATATTCTTTAAAGTTCTTGTAGAATTCAGCAGTGAATTCATCAGGATGTGAGTTCCTTTGTAGTAGTTTTTATATAACATCTTCAATTGCTTTGATATTGGTTTATTTATAATTTTTATATCTTTCTTAATTCACCTCTGGTAATTCATTTGTACCCAGGAATCTGTCCTTTTCTTCTGTATTTTTCATCTTATTAGAGTACAGTTCTTGATGATTTTCTGGATTTCTGCATGGATCTGTTGTGGTTTCACCCATTTTATTCCTAATTTCATGGATTTAAATCTTTTCTTTCCTTTTTCAGATAAGGTTGGCTAAGGGTTTATTTTATTTAACCTTTCAAAGAACCAGTTCTTTGATTCACTGATTCTTTGTGTTGTTTTCTTAGTCTCCATTGCATTAATTTCTGCTCTGATCTTTACAGTTTCCTCCTTTAACACACTTTGATTTTAATTTGCTCTTCTTCTTCTAGAAATTTGAGGTTCAACATTAGGTTATTTGAACTTCCTGTTTTTCTGATGTGGGAATTCACCCCTGTAAATTTTCATCATAGGACTGCTTTCATTTCATCCCATAAGATAAGGTGTGTCATACTGGCATTATCATTTAATTGTAGAAATGTCTAATTTCTTCTTTAATTTCATCCAGTTGTTGGAGGGCATTATTTTCTTTTTTTTAATTGAATTTATTGGTACATTCTAGGTATACAGTACAGTTCCATTCATTACTGGGATCTTGTGCCTTTACAGGACAGGTCTTGGTTCTCATTTTTTCCCCTTGTCACCACTTTCCCTTCACCCACTCCTCCCTTCCCTACCTACCATCACTTTAATTCCATTTTTACATTTTCTCACATTTTTCCCATTCCCTTATTCCCCTTCCCCTACCCTTCCCACTGTCCCTATACTTTTAGCCCTTTTCTGCCTATTTCACATGGCTAATTATCCCATTAGGATTTTGAGTACTATTTTAGTGTTTCACACCAGAGAAACCATTTGGTATTTACACATGTGAGATTTATTTATTTCACTTAGGAGTATATCCTCAAAATGCATCTGTATTCCTATGAATGAATCTACTTTCTCATTCTTTATGGCTGAGTAATATTCCATTTTATAGAAAAACCACATCTTCTTTATCCAGTTTCCAGCTAATGGGCAAATGGGCTGTTTCCAAGTTTTACCTATTATAAACTGTGCTGCCATAAACATAGGTATGCATATTGCACTGTGACATGATTCTTTTAATTCTTTTGGAAAGATACCCAGCAGAGGGATGGCAGGGTCAAATGGAACCTCTAGCACCAGCACTTTGAGGTATTTCCAAATTGATTTACATAGTGGTTGCACAATTCTGCACTCCCATCAACAATGGAGAAGGGTTCCTTTCTCCCCACAACCCCACCAACATTTGTTATTGTGTGATTTCTTGATAGCAGCCATTCTTTGTGGGGTGAGGTGGAATCTGTGTTGTTTTCATCTGCATCTGTCCAATGACCAGTGATGCAGAACATTTTTTCATATATTTACTTGCTGCTTTTACTTCTTTGTCTGAGAAATGTATGTTCATTTCAGCTGCCCACTTTTGAATTGGGTCTTTATATTTGGGTGGCTGATTGTTTTGAGTTCTTTATATATTCTAGATAATAGTCCTTTGTCTGAGGAACAGCTGGTAAAAATTTTTTCCTACATTGTAGGTTGTCTCTTAGTTCTGTTGATGGTTTCTTTTGCAGTGCAGAAGCTTTTTAATAAGATGAGATCCCACTTGTTGATTCTTTCTGCTAGTAGTTTCTGTGCTACTGAGGATTTGTTCATAAAGTCTTTTTCTATGCCAATATTTCCAGAGTGCTGCCTAACTTATGTTCCAGCATGTCTAGTGTTTCTGTTTTAATATTTAGATCTTTAATCCACTTACATTTTAGTTTAGTGCATGGTGAGAGATACGGGTCTAGTTTTAATCTTTGGAAGCTTGAGATACAGTTTTTCCAACATTATTTATTAAAGAGGCTATCTTTCCTCCAATGGGAATGGTCAGCTCCTTTGTCAGAGATGAGGTAGCTGAGTACATCTGGAGTTGGTTTTTGTCTTCCAGTCTGTTCCACTGATCCTCTGGCCTGTTTCTTTGCTTTGTAGTATAGTTTCAAATTGGGAATTGTTATACCTGCTGCCATGTGTCTGTTGCCTAGGATGGCTTTTGCTATTCTAGGCCTCTTCTGGGTCCAAATAAATTTTTGGATTCTTCTTTCTAGTTCTGTGAAGTATACTGTTGGAATTTCAATTGGCATTGCATTGAATCTGTATAGCAGTTTTGGTAGTATGGCCATTTTCATTATGTTGATTCTTCCTACCCAGGAGCAGGGGATATCTTTCCATTTTCTTATATCCTCTTCGATCTCTTTTTCAGAGTGTGGTAGTTTTCTTGATTCTTCCTACCCAGGAGCAGGGGATATCTTTCCATTTTCTTATATCCTCTCTGATCTCTTTTTTCAGAGTGTGGTAGTTTTCAGTGTAGAGGTCTTTTGCTTCTTTTGTTAAGTTGATTCCTAGATAGTTCATATTTTTGAATGCTATTTTGAAAGGAATTATTTCCCTAATTTCTCTCTCAGTGAGTCTGTTATTTGTGTACAAGAAACCCAGGAGCAGGGGATATCTTTCCATTTTCTTATATCCTCTCTGATCTCTTTTTTCAGAGTGTGGTAGTTTTCAGTGTAGAGGTCTTTTGCTTCTTTTGTTAAGTTGATTCCTAGATAGTTCATATTTTTGAATGCTATTTTGAAAGGAATTATTTCCCTCATTTCTCTCTCAGTGAGTCTGTTATTTGTGTACAAGAAGGCTATTGATTTTTGGGTGTGACCTTGTATCCAACTACTCTGCCAAAAGTGTAAATTGTCTAGAAGTCTTTTGGTGGAGCTTTTTGTGTCTTCAATGTGGAGTATCATATCATCAGCAAATAATGTCAGTTTAACTTCTTCCTTTCCTATCTTTATTGCTTTAATTTCTTTCTCTTATCTAATTGCTATGGCTAATGTTTCCAGAACTATATCAGAGGAGTGGTGATAGTGGGCACCCTTGTCTTGTTCCTGATTTTAATGTGAAGGTTTTCAGTATTTGGCCATTTAATATGATGTTGGCTGTTGGTTTTTCATAGATAGCCTTTATAAATTGATATATAGACCATGTATTCCAATTTTTTGTAGGGTCTTTATCACGAATGAGTGTTGAATTTTGTCAAATGCTTTTTCTACATCAATCAAGAGGATCATGTGGCTTTTGTCCTTGACTTTGTTAATATCGTGTATTATGAGCTGGGGATTTAGCTCAGTGATTTGGTGGCATGCCTTGCAAGCGCAAGGACCCAAGTTCAAATCCCGGTACCAAAAAAAAAATACACACACACACACACACACACACACACACACACACACACAGAGTATTACATTTATTGATTTACGTATGTTGAGCCATCCTTGCATCCCTGGAATAAATCCAACTTGGTAAGGATGTATGATCTTCTTTATGATCCTCTGTATTCTGTTTGCTAGTATCTTATTAAGGATTTTTGCATCTATATTCATTAAGGAGATTGGCCTATAGTTCTCTTTTTTACTTGCGTCTTTCCATGGTTTAGGAATCAAAGTGATACTTGCCTCCAGGAATGAATTTGGAAGTATTGCTTCCCTTTCAATTTCATTGAAAAGTTTGGACAGTAATGGCAGTAGTTCTTCTCTAAATGTCTTGTAAAATTCAGCAGTGAATCCATCAGGACCTGGACTTTTCTTTGTTGGTAAGTTTTTAATTACATTTTCAATTTCACTGACTGCAATTGGGGTGTTTAAAATGTTTTTAACTTTTTCATTCAACTTTGGTAATTCATAAGCATCTAGAAATCTGTCCATTTCTTCTGTGTTTTCCATTTTATTAGAGTACACGTTCTCAAAGTAGGTATTAATGATCCTCTGGATTTCTGTTGGATCTGTTGTGACTTCAACTTTTTTATTTCTGATTGCATGGATCTGAGCCTTCTCTTTCCTTTTTTTGATAAGGTTTGCTAAGGGTTTATCAATTTTATTTATTCTTTCAAAAACCCAACTCTTTGATTCATTTATTTTTTTGTATCGTTTTCCTAGTTTCCATTGCATTGATTTCTGCTCTAATCTTTATAATTTCCTCTCTTGTTCAAGCTTATGGTTTTTCTTGCTCTTCTTTTTCTAGGAGTCTAAGATTCACCATTAGGTTGTTTATTTGAACTTGTTCTATTTTCCTAGTGTGGGCATTCAGTGCTATGAATTTTCCACATAAAATTGCTTTCATTGTGTCCCATAGATTCCTGTATGTTGTATTCGCATTTCTGTTTATTTGTAAAAAACTGTCTGATTTCTTCTTTAATTTCTTCTGTGATCCATTGATTGTTTAGGAGAGTGTTGTTCAATTTCCATGTGTTTGTGAAGTTCCTACGGTTTCTTATGCTATTGATCTCCAGCTTTATTTCACTGTGCTCTGATAATATACAGGGAATAACTTCAATTCTTTTGCATTTATTCAAACCTGTTCTGTGAGCTATCTTGGAGAATGACTCATGTGCAGCTGAAAAGAATGTATATTCTGATTTTGTGGGGTGGAACACTGTGTAGACGTCTAATAAGTCCATGCATTCAAAAGCTTGGTTCAGGTCTAGTATTTCACTGTTGATTTTTTGCCATATGATCTGTCTATTTGTAACAGTGGGGTATTTAGATTCCCCACTACAATGTATTAGTGCTTATTTGGTTTTTCATGTTACTTAATATTTATTTTATAGTTGGGGCATTTATATTTGGTGCATATATGTTTATGATTGCCATCTCTTCCTCTTGAATTGTTCCCTTTATAAGAATGTAGTGGCCATCTTTGTCTCTCTTAATCACTTTTGGTTTGAAATTTACCTTGTCTGCGAGTAAGATTGCTACCCCTGCTTTTTTCTGGGCTCCTGTCATGTGGATAATTATTTTCCACCCTTTCACTTTCAGTCTATGGGCTTCTTTTTGCATTAGGTGTGTTTCTTGTATACAACATATTGTTGGATTTTCTTCTTAATCCAATCTGCCTGTCTATTTCTCTTGATTGGTGAATTGAGGCCATTAACATTGATATGCATTATCATTATAACTGATATGCACTGACTTCTTATTGTCATGTTATTGTCTTTTTGTTGACTTTTTAATTTTTCACCCTCTCCTTTTAGTTTCTTGCCTTGCCTATTTGATTTGGTCTGTTGGGCCTCATGGTGTTGTGATCTTCATTGTCTTTTTCTAGGATATTGTTTAGAATTCATTGTAGTGCTGGTTTGGTATTTGGTATTCATGAAGCTTCTTGGGTGTTCTTTGTCATGGAAGTATCTTATTTCTCCATCCATTTTGAAAGAGAGTTTTGCAGGATACATCAGTCTAGGTTGGAGGTTGTTTTCTTTTAGGACTTGAAATACCTCACTCCAGGCTCTCCTTGACCTGAGGGTTAGTGTTGAAAAGTCTGCTGTGATTCTGATGGGCTTTCCTTTGTATGTGATTTGTTTCTTTTCTCTTACTGCTTGTAGTATTTTGTTCTTCTGGTGGGTTTCTGGGATCTTGATTATTATATGACTAGGTGTAGATTTTTTTTTATCTTGGCTAGTTGGAGTCCTATATGCCTCACTTATAGGTATGTCAAATTCTTCCCCTCTGCTTGGGAAGTTTTCTGTCATTAATTCTGTGAACAGCTTTTATAAATCATTTGCATTTTCTCCTGCTACTTCATGGATTCCTATCAGTCTTATGTTATTCTTCTTTGCATCATCCAGGAGTTGGATCAATTCCTCATGATCCCTTACTGTTTTTAAGAGACCTCTCTTTTCACTGTCACTGACTGCTATCCTATCTTCTATATATGAGATTCTATCTTTGAAATCTTTTATTCTGTTGTGTACACTTTCTATGGAGTGTTTAATCTCCTGGATATCTGTTTGAATCTGTTTTATGTATTCCATTTCTTTCCTATGTTGGGCATTCATTGTTTCCATTTCTTTCTTTTGCTGGGTCTTCATGCCTTCTATTATGGTCCTAAGCTCATCTTTTTTTTTTGGCCGTGATTTGCCTTGAGTAAGCTGGAAGCCTAGGATTAAATCTTGTTTAAATGAATATATATATATATATATATATACACACACACACACACATATATTTGTTGTTGTTGTTATTTATTTGTTTTCTGCATTGAGGCTTGTAAATTATAGTAGGTAGCTTTAGTACTAGTACTGAGACTTCTTTAGGAAATGATTATTTTTCAAAGATGTCTTCCAGGTGCAGCTGGCTTTTGGCTTTTGAGTCTGTCCCAAGATCCTGCCTCTTCTATTTATTAGGGATGAAAGATTGCTGCCTGTTTGGCCTAGCACCCAATTCTTTCATACTAGACTAGTATCACTTATGACTCCCAGATGATCTAGGTATTGGCATACAAGGAGATCAATTAACCACAACTATGTCACCCTGGCTAAAGTAGTATAATCAGTAATAACAATAGCATCAAGCACAGGCTAGAAAATTATAAACTGAGTAAATAATAATTTGCCACCTTTAACCATAGGCATAAGATTTATAGTTATATAAGAAAGTCTAAGACAAATCAGAAAATTATATATAGTAAGTATTTACTCAATAGAGTGATTTTACCCTAGGGGAGAAAACTTAAAAGGGACAAGGAAAAAATAGAGCTATTTGAGACCTTACACATTTAACACATTTAAGATATCCACTTTTCTTCCTTCACTGGATTGGTGTCTTTGGAGATAATTTCCTCTCTGAGTTTTGAAAGCACAGCTTTATTTTCTTCTACAGTGGGCCTTGACTTACAAACTCAATTTGTTCATGAGGGCTGGTTGTGACTCAAGACTATTGGCTGTAAGTCAAGACTATTTTCCCATAAGAAATCATGGAAATACCCATAATACATCCCAAACCTCCCAAAGCACCCCTTAAACTTTTCATAATAAAAGTGGCTACATAATGTGTAATTTACCAGAAACACCAGTAATTTTCTTAGTGTAGTCACCAAAAAGTTATAAGATGTGCCTATTTTATCAGAAATAATTTCATACTATACACACCATTCAAGTTGACATCTTTGGCAGGAAGGGAGGATGAAATGGAAGGTGGTTATTCTTTGGAAGGAGAGTCCCCTTCCATAAGAACATCAGGAATCTGGCTCTCTGGTTTCCTTTACCTCCTTGGGAGAGTCTAGGCAACCAAGATTTGCTTTGGGTTCACTAGGTCTCAACCTTTTCAGAACTAAAAACAGGTCTAAGGTTGTCTGTTTCTGCCTTTTCTTTAATACTGTTCTGTAGTATGACATGACATTGTCATTAAGCGAGTGAATGTAACAATTTGCTTTTTCCGTTTGTAGCTCTGTCATTTTTTTCAGGATTTTATTTTAGAAAAACTTTGCTGCAATGATTGTTGAAACTTCCCATCCTCTTCAGAAAGCTCCCCAGCTGCCATTCTCTGTTGCTCAGCCAGAAGTTTCTGAAGTTCCTCTGTAGACAGTTCCTCTGAGTGTTCCTCCACCAGTTCAACATCACTGTCTACCTACAAGCCTATGGACTCTGCTATAGTGACAATGTCATCAAAAAGAGTCAATTGAAGGGTCAGGATCCTCTACACAGCCTTCAAAGTTTCTCTCCTATATAAATTTTAGGCCACACTTTCTTCCATGCAGATCTCAGTGGCCCAGGATTTCTCAACCATACACAGAGAAAGAGGTACTGTTCCTTCCAGAACACTTTAAGGGTTAAATCTGTATCTAAGACCATCTGGAAGCACTTCAGGAAGTTTCTTAGTTTATTGCTTCTTAAAGTTAGTTTTAACCTGCTGGTCCACAGGCTGCGCTAGAGGAGTTGCATTAGGTGGGAGGAATTCAACTGAGAGCCATGGGAATTATTTAGCTAATTCTTCTTCCAAATCTCATGAGTGAGAAGGAGCACTGTCCATGATGAGATCCTTGAGTGGTAAATCTTTGTCCTCTAGATCTTTCTTAACAAGACATAAAGCTCCCTGATCCATCCAAGAAAAAAGTACTATTATTCTCCAGCTTTTACTGTTAGATCTCCACATGGCCCTTAGTCTCTAGCAGTCTCAGAGTGATAAACAAAGAGTAGCTTTATCTTGAGGTCACCACTCACATAGGTACATAGCAATAAGATTAGCCTATCCTTCAGGTTCTTGTGTCCTGGGATTTTCTTCTTTTCTTTTCTATGTTCTCTTGAATATTTTCTTCCAGAAAAGGACAGTTTCATCAAAGTTGAAAACTTGATGAGAAAAAGCCATTTATTTGTGTCATCATTTCAAAGTGGTGTGTGTAATTTTCAGCAGCCCTTTTATTAGCACTGGCTGCTTCACCATGGCTAGTTATACTATAAACCCCAGTTCTCACTTTAAAATTGTGAAACCACCCCTTATTGGCATGAAATGTTTCACCATTATCACTCATTGATGGATCATCCCTTATGAGATCTGTATTTATAGTCCTAGTTCTTTCACAAATTATAGACTCAGATAGGCTATAACCTACTATCATCTATCATCTGCCTTTCATTTATCCACACTAGTTATAGTTTTTCTACCTTGTCTAACACTGTTGATCATGACTTACTAATTAGAGTAACACCTTTAGGAACACTTGCTTCCTTATACAAATCTTTTCCTCTGTGAGATTTTCAAGATGGTGGATTTTGACCTGCTGTACATATTGGTGAGATTGTTCACATGAATACCACTCTCATATTTCTCAACAATTTCCTTCTTCTTTTCAATTATGACTGCTTTCTTTACCTTCCCTTTCTTCCTTAGCTTCTTTTCTAGCTTTTTTGGAGCCATTCTGATGGCAAGTAATCACAGTCATTATATAAAGCACTGACTGCAATCACATCCACAAATGAGCATCTGGGCTCAGATTGACACATATGCTTTTCTGGCATCATGAGTCCTTGTTTACAACTGCACAAGTATCTGATATTCAGGTCATAACTCAAGACTTTGGTTGTTAAGTGGAAATTGAAATAACCCAAGTTATTCATATGAAAGGCCAGAAATAATTCAAGGGCCCACTGTACTTTTTTACAGTGATGTTAAGTTGCTGCCATTCTAATTCTAGATTCATTATACTCTTAATCTCTGGAATTTTATGGTAATTTATTTTTCTTTATTCCTCATAATCTAGTATTTCAATATGCTGTTGGTATTGGGTCTTTTATTGTCATTTTCCTATACATTTACAGGCATTTTTATCTCAAAATTACATTTTTCAGTTCTGGATGGATTCCTTTATTACCTAATTTTCTCTTTTTCTGAAACTTATATACTTGGATGTTGGATCTCCTGGATCCATCCTGTAATTTTATCTCTATTTTTAATGATATCTCTTATAATCCCAGCACTCAGGAGCCTGAGGCAGGAGGATTGCCGTTGAGTTTGAGACCAACCTGGCCTCATAGTGAGTTCCAGGTCAGACTCAACTACATAGTGAGACCCTGTCTCAAAAAAATAATTAATTTAATGAACTAATTAATTAAGATATCTCATCATTAGTTCTAACAAAACTTCTAATCTTTCTTTAAAATTTGTACATTTCTTTTTTTTTCAGCTTTAATTGAGTTTATTGGTACATTTTAGGGATACAGTACAGTTACATTCATTGTTGGGATCTTGTACATCTACATGACAAGTCTTGATTCTCATTTTTTCCCCTTACCCCTGCCCTCCCTTCACCCCCTCCCCCCCTCCCCATCTACAAACACTTTATTTGTATCTTTTCATTATCTCACATTTTTTTCTTTTCCCTTATTACCCTTCCCCTACCCGTCCTGCCTTCCCTACACCTTTAGCTCCTTTCTTCTCATTTATAAATGACAGTGATCTTATTAGAATCTTATGTTTTGTTGCAGATTATTCACACCAGGGAAACTATTCAGTATTTACACATGTGTGACTTATTTATTTCACTTAGGAGTATATCTTCAATATGTATCCATTTTCCTATGAATGAATCTATTTTCTCATTCTTTATGGCTGAGTAATATTCCATTTTATAGAAAAACCACATCTTCTTTATCCAGTTTCCAACGGTTGGGCAAACGGGCTGTTTCCAAGATTTAGCTATTACAAACTGTGCTGCTATAAACATGGGTGCACATACTTCTCTGTGATATGATTCTTTTAGTTCTCTTGGAAAGATACCCAGCAGAGGGATGGCTGGGTCAAATGGAACCTCCAGTCCAAGCTCTTTGAGGTATCTCCATATTGATTTCCATAGTGGTTGCACCAGTCTGCACTCCCACCAACAATGGAGAAGGTTTCCTTTCTCCCCACAACCCTGCCAACACTTGTTATTGTGTGATTTCTTGATAGCAGCCATTCTTTGTGGGGTGAGGTGGATTCTAGTGTTGTTTGCATCTGCATCTCTCAAATGATCAGTGATGTGGAACATTTTTTCATATATTTACTTGCTGCTTTTACTTCTTTGTCTGAGAAATGTCTGTTCATTTTGGATGCCCATTTTTGAATCAGGTCTTTATATTTGGGGGGGCTGATTGTTTGGAGTTCTTTATATATCCTTGATAATAGTCCTTTGTCTGAGAAACAGCTGGTAAAAAATTTTTCCCACATTGTAGATTGTCTCTTAGTTCTACTGATGGTTTCTTTTGAAGTACAGAAGCTTTTTAGTAAGATGAGATCCCAGTTGTTGATTCTATCTGCTAGTTCCCATACTACTGAGGATTTGTTCATAAAGTCTTTTCCTATGCCAATGTCTTCCAGAGTTCTGCCTAACTTACCTTCCAGCAAGTTTAATGTTTCTGTTTTAATATTTAGATCTTTAATCCATAAAATTTGTACATTTCTACTATTATATTTTTTAATTCTCAAGAGCTTTTACTGGTGGGGGAAAGTCCTAAATTTTAAATGTTTATTATTTCACTTCTTCCTATACTTCAATATTGCCTTTTATTTCTCTGAGAATTTTAACTCTATACTTTTTTAACATTTTTAACAGATTTCTTCAACTATCAACACTGTGTGTATTTTCCAAGTGACTTCCTCTGTTTTGGGTTCTTTCATGTAGACACTTTGAATAAAATATATATGGTTTAAAATTATGAGCTGTCCTGGATTTAATCCTCAGCATTGCTGTTTTGTTAAAGAATAACTAGACAGAACAGGCTTTTTGGTAACTTATTATTAAATGTCTGTTGCAGTTTTAATAGGGTCATCAGTTGCTCATTAGAAAGACTCTTGCTGTTGAGAAAAGTCCATTAATAAATTAGATTTATTTACGTAATTTTCTTAACAGTGGAGGCTCTTATTATGAGGTGGTATATTAATTAGTTTGAGATAATTTAAAAAGAGAAACAGATTTCTTGGCTCACAATTTCACAGGTTTCAGTCCCTGATCAGCTGATCCTGTTCCTCTGGGCCTCTGACACCATATCATGGCTAGGGCTGTGATGATGGAAATCACTTACCTCATGACTGGGATGCAACAAAAAACACAGGAGGGGGCTATGGTTGCAGTTTTCTTAAGGGCACACCCTCAAAAGCTGGAGACCTTCCACCAGGCCCCACCTCTTCAGTATTCCACCACCTCCTGATAGCACCAAGCTGGGGACCAATTATCTAACTCATGGACCTCTGGGAGACACTCCACACCCAAGCTATGGCAGATGATTATAATCAGAATTTTGTTCTTGACTCTGCCCTAAACTCTGCTTTGCTGACGTATTTGTGTTTTCTCCTCACCTGAAAAGTGCAAATAAATGTCCTCAAAATTACAGGATAATGAAAGCTTTTTGAACAAGTGGACAACTGATTATTATGGAATAACTATTTACAAGACAGTCTGAATTAGATAGCATTTCTAGTTTTAGATTTTTCAGGAATCTCCATACTGATTTCCATAGTGATTTTACTAGTTCACATTCCCACTAAAAGTATAGATTAGCACTCCCACACATACAGCTTTCCAACATTTATTACTGTATTTGATTTCTTGATGATGGCCATTCTTTTGGGGATATGATAGTATCTGAGGATTGTTTAAACTTGTGTTTCTCTAATGGCCAGTGATGTTGAGCCTCTCTTTTTGTATTTATTGGCTATCTTTACTTCTGTGAAGTGTCTATTTATTTCATTTGCCCATTTTTGATGGGTCCTTTGGGGGGTCTATTTTTGTTGTTGTTCTTTCACCTACATTGTTATTAAGCAGCTAGCAGAACAGAAAGAGGTACTATGCTATTTCCAAGGAAACAAAAAGCTGAGTCAGGCAGAGTTGGTTGTGTTCCAGCATATGCTCAAAAAGAGGCCATCTCAGCTGGGCATGGTGGCACATGCCTGTAATCCCAGCACTCAGGAGGCTGAGGCAGAAGGATCACTGCGAGTTCGAGACCAACCTGGGCTACATAATGAGTTCCAGATCAGTCTCAACTATATAGTGAGACCCTGTCTCAAAAACAAACAAACAAAAGAGGTCATCTCAGTGTTCCTGCTAGAAAGGACAAACTCAGAAAGTATAACAATGGAAGTTTTTGTTTTGCTCTGTTTTTCATTTTGAGACAGGGTTTTGCTATGTAATTCAGATTGCCCTAAAACTCACTGCGTAGCACAGGTTGGTCTTCAACTCACACCCATCCTTCTGCCTCAGCCTCTAACTGCTGATATTATAGGTGTGCACCACAATATCTGGCAAAAAAACAAAAGAAACAAAAAAACATATTCTGCAGCAAAACAATACAATATGACCACCACATAATATACTTCATTACTCACCAGACATTGCATTCCCATTAAAAATCCTGCCTCTTTGGCAGCACCAGCATCAAGTGGAATCCTGTATAGGAAATGTCTCTTGCAGAAATGTCTCTCTATCCATCACTTAAAGATATGAAAGTAGACAAAGCTAAAACTGCTTTTTCTTCAAACCCTGCCAACACAGCAATTTTGTCAGAACCCTCTGCCCCCATCTCACAAGATGGAAATCTCTATCTCAAACCATATCTGGAGCTTTCTCAATACATGGGCCTGAATTTAAATGGGGAAGTACATGCCATGGTCCCTGGAACACCAATTCTGGGGCAATTGGGAGCAAGACCTTCCAGTATAAACTACATGGTGGCCCTGGTAACAGGCAATGATATTGGAATTTGAAGAGCAGAAATAAAATAAGGGATTCGTGAACCCATTTTGTGAAAGAATCAAGATGGAAAAGTTGGGCTCAGGCTTAAAACAGTAGATAATGGTATATTTGTTCAGCTAGTTCAGGCCAATTCTCCAACTTCATTGGTTGGTCTGAGATTTGGGGCTTTAGTCCTCCAGATCAATGGTTAGAACGGTGCAGGCTGGAGTTTTGATAATGCACACAAGGTGCTCAAACAAGATTTTGCAGAGAAGATTACCATGACTGTTCATGACAGACCCTTTGAGCGGACAGTTACCATGCACAAGGATAGTACTGGACATGTTAGTATTATCCTTAAAAATGGAAAAATAACATCCATAGTAAAAGATAGTTCTGCTGCCAGAAAGGGTCTTCTCACTGAACATAACACCTCAGAAATCAAGGGACAGAATGTCATTGGACTGAAGGATTCTCAAATAGCAGACATACTTTCAATATCTGGGACTGTAGTTACCATAACAGTCATGCCTGCTTTTATCTTTGAACATATTTTATGGATAGCACTAAGCATTATGAAAAGCCTCACGGATCACACCATTCCCAAGGTTTAAAAATCTTGGTACAACAGAAACACAGCTGAACTTCTCCAGTTTCCTTCTTTGGCAACTTCTGCATTATGCACCTAGAGCTTTCCTAGAGCCAGGGAACATACACTGCACTAGGACCTTTCTATCTTATATCATGGCTGGGAATCTTAACGGTTTCATCTGACACCTTCTTCAGATTTCAAGATAGTTGTAGCCTTATCCTGGTTTTACACATGTGAAACTTTCAGAAGATGTACTGACTTTCCTAGGATAGTTTCTCTACTGGAAACCTGATGCTTTTATAAACCACTGTGATTAGGATGATGGATGCAGGCTTAGCTTTGTGTGAGACCCAGTCATATTTCTCTTAGGTAATGTATAGTGCTGTTCATATTTAGTTCCATGGTACCTTTGCATTTTTAACACTTCACCATAGTATATTTAGCATGACATAAGTTATACTGGTTTAATTCCATATAAACATTATACAGTATGCAATTTGCAAGAGATGATGCAATTCGCAAGAGATGATTGTGTTTAAATTTTAACTACCTGCACTTAATATGCTTGTCACAGTAACTATGTTAAGAATCTAGAATAAAAGTCAAAATGTAATTATTGCTGCCTTTCTGAAGCCCAGAATATAGTTCTGTATTAAACTGAAATGTACACTAGCTCAGAAGTTTACTGGTACTTCCTGAGCTATAACATAGCTGCTTATAGTTGAGATTTTCTAGTCATTGCATAGTGGAAAATTGTTCTAAAAGTTGCCAGTATCCCTTTCTGAAAAACAAATTACTATATATTTCATGTGAAAATTCTTATACTAGATAGGATAAACTTTGCATTTGTAGATTAAGTGGGATAATAATTTTGGCATTTGAATCTTAACCTGTAGCCTAGCTACTTTGGGATGGCCTTAGATTGTTTTCCTGTTAATCTGTTACTGATTCTTCACTGCAAAAAAAAATGACAGTAACAGTTTGTCTTTCTTTTTTTCTTCATTTTGTTAACGCTATCCAATTAAATGTGTAGAAATTTTTAAAATCCTGCCTCTTTATGATTAGGTGATTTTAAACAGTAATTTTTCTCTTCTCTCTTCCTGGGGTCAGCTTACTTGAGGCAAAGGACTGCAGTTTTTGTCCAAGTAGAGTTCAGCAAGAGACCTACAAAGCCTTGATCTCTCCCCTACTAATACTGGGACTATGTATAAGACCACTGAGAGGAAACTCCTATCTATAAGATACAAAGTCCATTCATCTGTTCAATCATTTCAGTTATTCTTCTCAAGATGCCCTAAGATAGCTATTAATGTCCCTGTTTTAGGACAGGAGTACTGGGATTCAGAAGGGTTAGGGAACCTTTTCAAGGACTTGCCAGCAGAAATGGCAAAACTAGGATTAAACTGAGGTCAGATACTCCATGGTTCATTTTCTTTTATATGACTCACTCTATCCCCCACCCCTAAAGGAAAGTTTAGGAAAATCTAGAAAACAGAATGCACTTGTCCTAATATAACACTAAAAGACTTTTCTAACTCAGCTTTCCCATGTATGAGTTTATATCCTCTGTCAGAAATTCTTGGGCACACAGGACCATAATACCTACTTGATTTGACTTTTAAGTATAGCTTTCTGGTCAGTCCCAATCCAACACAATGTCGAGGTTTAATACATTTCAAGGTTCTACAGAAAATAATGATGCCTGACCCTTCTTGGCAAAGAAGTGGATAGCATAAAGAGAACAGGAAAGAAAGAAAGAAAGAAAGAAAGAAAGAAAGAAAGAAAGAAAGAAAGAAAGAAAGAAAGAAATAGAGAGAGAGAGAGAGAAAGAAGGAAGGAAGGAAGGAAGGAAGGAAGGAAGAAAGAAAGAAAGAAAGAAAGAAAGAAAGAAAGAAAGAAAGAAAGAAAGAAATATATACAGACATAGATATATAGATAGATAGATCTATATATATATATATACACACACATTAAAAAAAAAATAGGGCCAGGGATTTAGTTCAGTGGTTCTGTAAGACCTAAAGTCTCACTTTTATTCTATGAAGCGTGAACAGCCAAAAAGGCCTCTATGATGTTGGGCCCTAATATCCAGCGAGGCTCTGGGAGCTCAACAGAGAAACGAGAAACCCAGGAAGAAACACACCAGGCTAAATGGTAAATAGACCTTTATTAGTCTGGCCAGATGGCACTCCCAGAGCCAGGTGGCTCAGAGAGGCAACTGCTCAGGGACTGAGGTACTTTTTATAAGGTTTTTCTAAACAAAGAGTCAGGGAATTCACAGAACAAGACTGCAAACACATTGCTTATCTTACGCAGGAAATGTTGTAAGGTCAACTTTTGTCAATCATTTGCCCCTGGGTGGGCTGTTAACCAAGGTAGAATTAGCATACGAAGAAACACAGTGTGGCCTATTAGCATGGAGTCACTTTAGCTTATTCAAGTCTTACAATCTCCACTGATCTTAGGTAGAATCAAATCCTTGATTCATTGTTTTATTTAAATTTTTAGTTAAGGGGTCACAGTAATTTGTAAAGGTATTTTTTATATAGTTAAATTGGGGATTAGGGTTTTTGGAGTATAAAAAGTTTTTGTATTTTTATTATCTGTAGGTTCATAAACTCTTAATTTAGAAGTATAATAATTTATAATAGTTTGATATAATATAAGAGTTTATCTAGATTGTAGTTTTTATTTTTTAGTCGTGTGTAGACTCACCAGTTTTTGGTGTCGTGTGTAGACTCACCAGTTTTTGGTGTGGTGAGAGTAGGGTTTTGAGTGTGTTGTTTTGTGGTCTCTTGGAGTCGGAATCCCTGGAATTTTGTTTTATTTTAGAGTAGTGGTAGTTGAGTTTTAGTTATTTTGATAGTTGTGGGAATAACCATAAGTGATTTATATGGATTTTTTCATATAGGTCAGAAAGGGGTGTTTTTAAGATTTATATATGTAGAGAATCTAGATCCTGTAAAAACATCTCAAAAAATTTTTTGTCTTTTTATCTCTAAGTAGTATAAACTTTATATTTTGTCTTGAAGCAGTATTATTTTTTTAATATCTTCTTTTTATTTAGTATATCTAAAAACTAATAATTATAATTTTATGTATGAAATTTTGTAATTTTTAAGTATTTTTATAGAATCTCTTAATAACTTTTATAGAAATTTTATTTTGAAAATTGAGTATTATAAACATATCACAATAGCATATTTAGAATTTAATCCTTTGATGATAACCAATGTAAACATTTTATAACAACATATTTGGTCATGTTTATTGGGGGTATATCTTTTTAGAAGGCATTAGTGAATAAAGACCAGAATAAATTTTTTTGAGTAGTTGTCTTTTTTATTATTAACAGGAGTTTATTTAGATTTGAGTTTATATCTAATTATTTTGACAAAATTTTAACTTATAAAACCAGGTTATAGGAATTAACAAATTATTAGTATCTTTGTTGTCATTTTAATCTAATTGGATAAATACTTTTTAAACAATTGTATAGACACAATCATGTAAGACAATTTGTGAAACTATAATATGTTCAAATGTATTGTAAGACTTGAATAGGCTACAGTGACTCCATGCTAATAGGCCAGACTGTGCTTCTTCATATGCTAATTGCTACCTTGGTTAACAGCCCACCCAGGGGCAAATGGTTTGACAAAAGGTGACCCTAGAACATTTCCTGCATAAGATAAGCAATGTGTTTGCAGTCTTGTTCTGTGAATTCCCTGACTCTTTGTTTAGAAAAACCTTATAAAAAGTACCTCAGCCCCTGAGCAGTTGCCTCTCTGAGCCACCTGGCTCTGGGAGTGCCATCTGGCCAGACTAATAAAGGTCTATTTACCATCTAGGCTGGTGTGTTCCTTCCTGGGTTTCTCGGTTCTCTGTCGTGTTCCCGGAGCCTCGCTGGGTGTTAGGGCCCAGCATCGTGGAGGCCTTTTGGCTGTTCACGCTCCGTGGAGTGGAAGTGAGACTTTAGGTCTTACATATTGGAGGCCCCAGCGAGATACCCAGGCGGGAACTGTAAATCCGGCCGAGATTCTCTTTTGCGGGATCCAGCAGGAGATTCTCAGACACAGACCTTTGAAAGCCTCCGGAGGTAAGCTTTGTGCTGGCGGTTGCAACTGTCTTGTTTGTCAGGATCGAGGTGGCTGACGAGCCGGGAAATCTCCCCTGACCCCGGCCCTGACGAGGACTCCGGGTAGTAGAATCAAAGCTTTTCTTTTTGTGTGGCGCCTGTCTGTCTTGTCAGTGTCTCATCTGTTGAGTGTTAAACTAAATTTGTTCCTAGGGACAAGATGGGAGCATCCAGCTCCAAGACCACCCCAATGGATTGCTTTCTAACTAATTTTAAAATTGTTTTTTATCCCTGAGCAGAAGGATGATTACGGGATTAAATTCTCTCATGGAAAGCTTCGCTCCCTGTGTCAATCCGAGTCCCACCTGAGCAAGCGACTGTCTGCCTCCTTGGAAGGGAAAAGGTGCGTGCCCCCAGGATTTCCTGGGTTCCCTTTCTAGGACGCAGAGGCCGGCTCGTCAATAGTTGAACAGAAAGAAGGAAAATGAATAAAATCATCTGTCTGAATGGTGAGATCCCCTGGGTTGCTCCCTAGTTTGTCTTTGGAAGGGGACCCAGGGAGGGAATGTATTAACTTCTTAGGTGACTGTGTGTGAAAGAGAATTGGTTAGGAGAGTGAATGGGAAGAGCTGGGTAGCTTCCCTTGTACATCAAAAGGAAGGGAGGAGGGCTTATGCTTAAAGAGCCCTCCAGGCAAATAAACAAGGCTGTTTTCTGAAACAGAACCCTGGCACCCCACCCTTTGTCTTGCATTGCATCAGGGGACAAGGGAATATCTAATAGTTATGGGAAATGCTGATGCCAAACCAACTGTTCTGAAGTGCATAATTAAAAATTTTGATACAGATTTTGTGGGGGACTATAAGATAAAACTGCAACCAAAGATGCTTAAAAACTTTGTGAGTTATCATGGTCTCAGCTAAGCCAGACTTGGCCCCAAAGGAAAAAAAAAAAAAAACTCTAGACAAAAGAAAAGTTATCTGCCTTTGTTTTACTTACCTGAGACTTTGATAATGTGGAGCCTCTTGTGCTCTAGGAGCTACTCAAGCTTTTCTGCTCTGTGGTAATCAGCTGCTAGTAAGAACTATTTAGTTTTGTTTGTAAAACACCTGCTTGCTAAATCTGCCATTTTCCTGTGGTAAACTTGTCTCTCAGAAAATGTGACATCGTTACAGGCAAATCCCAGTGTTTCCCCTTTGGAGGAGGTCGAGATGTCTCCCCTCCACTTGAGTTGCTAAGATAGAAGGTATGAAGGAGGTAAGGGTAGAACAAAGTTGTTTAACCTTACTGCACTGGAGGATGCAAATGGGAAAGCATGATGGGACTCAGAAAAAAGATGAAACAGGGCTTACACTCAGATTAACAGAACTAAAATGAGAAAATCTCTAATGGATTAAAATCAGGTAGGAAAATTCTGAAAGACAAAAATATAAGGAAAAAAAAACTGCAAGCCAGAGAAACTGCAATTGTGTTTTGGCAGACATCAAGAGATTTTTACAACAAAAATCAAGTTAGAAAATTTTAACTATTTGATAAATGTATCTTTGTTTCAATTAAAATTAAGTTTAATTGGTGTGCTTTAAACATTTATTGTGCATTGCAAATTTTTGAATTTCAATTATAGGGTTAACTTGGTCTTTTATACTTTGTTGATAAAAACTCAAGGTTAATACTGTTCTATAGATAGCCAGTCAAATTTTAAGATGTAACAATCTTGAAAAAAAAAAAGAACACTTTAAGATTTTAATAGCTGAAGTTTGCTATAGAAGGTTAATAGTAAATGAGACAGAAGAAGATAGTAGAAAAGCTATGGGTAAAAGAAATACACTTTTGATATGAAAAGATTTTGTATGTTTGTCTTGTTAGAAAGATATAAAGAAAGATATACAAGACCAGAAGGCTTAAGTATGTAGAGAAGGTATGTGGAAGTGATTTAACAAAATTATATATATTTGCTTGTTGGTTTCAAGTTTGTTACAGAAGGTTTACTTTTATAATAACAGAGCTTTCATTCCTTTTGATTCTAATTCTATGAGATCTGTTAATTGATCTACCAAAGTTTTGACTAGTGTTAACTAAAAGAGGTTAGGGCTGGAGATTTATTTAGCTCAATGGTGCTGCCACCTGCCTTATAATTCAATTGGTCAAAATACATTTGAGTGTATTATAGTTTCACAAATTGTCTTACAAGTTTGTGTCTGTACAATTGTTTGAAAGGTATTTGTCCAATTATACTAGATTGAAATGACAGCAAGGATACTAATAATTTGTTAATTCCTATAACCTGGTTTTATAAGTTAAAATTTTGTCAAGATAATTAGGTATAAACTCAGATCTAGATAAACTGTTAATAGTAAAAAAGACAGCTACTCAGAGAAAATTTATTCTGGTCTTTTCACTAATGCCTTCTGAAAAGATATACCCCCAGTAAACATGGCCAAATATGTTGTTATAGAATGTTTACATTGGTTATCATCAAAGGGTTAAATTCTAGATATGCTATTGTGTTATGTTTATAGTGCCCAATTTTCAAAATAGGATTTCTGTAGAAAAAGTTATTAAGAGGTTCTATAAAAATGCTTTTGATACCTAATTAGATTAAAGGTTATGAAGTTTCATACATAAAATTATGATTATTGTTAATTTTTGGATGTACTAAATAGGATATTGAGAGAGTATTAATGCTGCTTCAAGAGGCAGGATATAAAGTTTGTGCTGCTTAGAGATAAAAGGACTTAAATTAAAACATAAAAAATTTTTGAGATAAAAGGTTTTTACAGGATCTAGATTCTCTATATGTATAAATCTTTAAAGGCCCCAGAAAGACAGTGATTATTATAGAGTAAAGAGCAAGAGTCAGCATTTAAACAGCTAAAACTAACTCTTTCTGCTGCCCCCCTGTATCAGGGATCCTAAATGTGATCCAGCCTTTTAGTTTGTACCTGACTAAAAGAAATCATACTGCTTTAGGGGTGCTCCTTGACGGAATAGGGCCATAGAATTAACCAGTGATATATTTATCTTAGAGTTTAGATCCAGCTGTGAAGAGATAGTTCCTTTGTTTATAAAGCCCTGGCAGCTGCAGTAATGGCTAATTGAGAAAGCTGACCAGATAACATTAGGAAAAAGTAAATTATTCAGTTTTCCCATGCCTTTTAGAACTATTGAATAACAGGACATTGATGGCTCTCAAATAATAGAGTCACATAATATCAGGCCCTCATCTGTGAAAATTCCCCCCCTTATATTTTGCTCCAGCTAAAACCTTAAACCCTGCTACTTTTTTGCCCTCGGAACCTGGCCCCCTGACCACGACTGCCTCAGGGTCACTGACGAATTGTTATCCAGTCATCTAGATCTGCAGAAAAGACCCCCTGCCTGAGGTTGATTCCTTCCTGCTCAAGGATGGGAGCAACTTCATAGAAAACTGGGTACGCTATGCTGGCTATGCAGAGATGACTCAAGATGAAGTGGTCCAAGCAGGATCCCTCCCCACTGGATGGTCAGCTCAATGAGCAGAGCTATGGGCACTCATACAGGCTCTCCGATGGGCAAAAGGAAAGAGGGTAAATGTTTATACAGATTCCTGGTTGCCACTCGATATAACTATGGCACAGTCTATAAAACTGTGGGCTTCTCACAGCAGAGGGCACTTATTAAAATTAAACAGGATATAATATAGTTATTTGAGGCAATGTGGAAATCTGACAAAATAGCTATAATATTTTTTTAATTCCAAGGTTTGGTCTGCCTCTCTCCATAGGCAGTGACAATGGGCCAGCATTTATAACAGGTTGTAGAGACTTTAGGGCTTATCCAGTATAAAATCACAGGGGTTAAAATTGTGCAAGTATTTAAAAAAATATTCAAGGGTAAATTAAAAATAAAAAAGACCCTGTGATGTTAAAATTTAGAAAAGGACCCCTTTCTGACCTATATAGAAAGGGCCATATGAGTCACTTGTAGTTACTCCCACAGCTATCAAGGTAGCTGAAACTCAGCTACACCACTCTAGAGTAAAACAGAATTCCAGGGAATCCGACTCTAGGAGGCCAAGAGACAACGCACTCAAAGCCCTGCTCTCACCACACCGGAAGCTGGTGAGTCTACGCACGGCTGAAGAAGGAGAACTACAATCTAGATATAGACTCTTATATTGTGTCATACTGTTAAGAGATGCCTTTACAAATTGCTGTGACCCCTTAGCTAAAAATTTAAACAATGAATCAAGGATTTGATTCTACCTAAAATCAGTGGGGATTGTAAGACTTGAATAGGCTAAAGTGACTCCATGCTAATAGGCCAGACTGTGCTTCTTCATATGCTAATTGCTACCTTGGTTAACAGCCCACCCAGGGGCAAATGGTTTGACAAAAGGTGACCCTAGAACATTTCCTGCATAAGATAAGCAATGTGTTTGCAGTCTTGTTCTGTGAATTCCCTGACTCTTTGTTTAGAAACCCTATATAAAAAGTACCTCAGCCCCTGAGCAGTTGCCTCTCTGAGCCACTTGGCTCTGGGAGTGCTGTCTGGCCAGACTAATAAAGGTCTATTTACCATCTAGGCTGGTGTGTTCCTTCCTGGGTTTCTCGTTTCTGTCCTGTTCGTTCTTTGTTTAGAAAAACCTTATAAAAAGTACCTCAGCCCCTGAGCAGTTGCCTCTCTGAGCCACTTGGCTCTGGGAGTGCTGTCTGGCCAGACTAATAAAGGTCTATTTACCATCTAGGCTGGTGTGTTCCTTCCTGGGTTTCTCGGTTCTCTGTCGTGTTCGCGGAGCCTTGCTGGGTGTTAGGGCCCAGCATCGTGGAGGCCTTTTGGCTGTTCACGCTCCGTGGAGTGGAAGTGAGACTTTAGGTCTTACAGTATTTGATCAATTGAATTATAAGGTAGGTGGTAGTATCATTGAGTTAAATAAATCTCTAGCCCTAGAATCTCTTTTAGTTAATACTAGTCAAAACTTTGGTAGATCAATTAACAGATTTTATAGAATTAGAATTAAAAGGGAATGAAAGCTCTGTTACTATAAAAGTTAACCTTCTGTAACAAACTTGAAATTAATAAGTAAATATATTTGTATATATCTTTTTTATATATTTAGGCCTTTTGGTCTTGTATTTTTTTATATCTTTTTAATATGATAAACATGTAAAATCTTTTTACATTAAAAGTATGTTTTTTTATAGCTTAATATTTTTTTCTGTATTATTATTAACTTTTTATAACAAACTTTAGTTGTTAAAATCTTAAAGTGTTTTTTTTTTTGATTGTTATATCTAAAAATTTGGTTATCCATAGAACAGTATTAACCTTGAGTTTTTATCAACAAAGTATAAAAGAGTAAGTTAACCCTATAATCGAAATTTAAGAATTTGTAATGTATAAGAAATGTTTAAAGCACACCAATTAAACTTAATTTTAATTGAAACAAAGATATATTTATCAAATAGTTAAAATTTTTTAACTTGATTTTTGTTGTAAAAATCTCTTGACATCTGTCAAAACACAATTGTAGTTTTTCTGGCTTGTAGTTTTGTGTTTGTTTTTTTTTTTTTTTTCCTATATTTTTGTCTTTCAGAATTTTTTTATCTGATTTTAATCCATTAGAGATTTTCTCATTTTAGTTTTTTTAAATCTGTGTGTAAGCTCTGTTTTATCTTTTTTTTGAGTCTCATCATGTTTTTTCATTTGTATCTTCTAGTGTAGTAAAGTTAAACAACTTTGTTTTATCCTTATTTCTTTCATATTATCTATCTTAGTAACTCAAGTGGAGGGGAGACAGCTCGACCTCCTCCAAAGGGGAAACACTGGGATTTGTCTGTAACAATGTCACATTTTCTGAGAGGCAAGTTTATCACAGGAAAATGGCAGATTTAGCAAGCAGGTGTTTTATAAACAAAATTAAATTTTATTAGCAGCTGATT
Organism: Fukomys damarensis; assembly: GCF_012274545.1. Taxonomy (NCBI): domain Eukaryota; kingdom Metazoa; phylum Chordata; class Mammalia; order Rodentia; family Bathyergidae; genus Fukomys; species Fukomys damarensis. Next base: position 77,717,287 of record NW_022900928.1, read on the forward strand.
ATCACAGAGCAGAAGTTTGAGGAGTTTTTAGAGCACAGGAGGTTCTACATTATCAAAGTCTCAGGTAAGTAAAACAAAGGCAGATAACTTTTTTTTTGTCTAGAGTTTTGTTTGTTTTTTTTTTCTTCTGGGGGCCAAGTCTGGCTTAGTTGAGACCATGATAACTCACAAAGTTTTTAAGCATCTTTGGTTGTAGTTTTATCTTATAGTCTCCTACAAAATCTGTATCAAAATTTTGAATTATGTACTTGAAAATAGATGGTTTAGTATTAGCATTTCTCATAACCATTAGATATTCCCTTGACTGGTGATGTAAGACAAAGGGTGGGGTGCCGGGGTTTCCATTTCAGAAAACGGCCTTGTTTATTTGCCTGGAGGGTTCTTTAAGCATAAGCCCCCCTCCCTTTTTTTTGATGTATAAAGGAGGTTATCCGGTTCTTTCTATTTATTCTCAATCAATTTTCTTTTACACACACAGTCACCTAAGAAGTTAATATATTTCCTCTCTGGGTCTCCTTCCAAAGACAAATTAGGGAGTAATCCAGGGGATCTCATCATTTAGACAGATGATTTTATTTATTTTCTTTTTTTTCTGTTTTACTATTGACTAGTAGGCCTCTGTGTCTTAGAAAGGGAACCCAGGAAATCCTGGGGGCATGCCTTTTCTCTTCCAAGGAGGCAGATAGTCACTTGTTCCGGTGGGACTTGGATTGACACAGGGAGCAAAGTTTTTCCTGAGAGAACTTAACCCCGTAATCATCCTCCTGCTCAGGGAAAAAAACAATTTTAAACTTAGTTAGAAAGCAATCCAGTGGGGTGGTGTTTTTGGAGCTGGATCTTCCCATCTTGTCCCTAGGAACAAATTTAGTTTAACACTCAACAGACGAGACACTGACAAGACAGACAGGCATCACACAAAAAGAAAAGCTTTGATTCTATTACCCGGAGTCCTCGTCGGGGCCGGGGTCAGGGGAGGTTTCCTGGCTCGTCAGCCACCTTGATCCTGACAGATAGACAGTTGTAACCGGTTCAAAGCTTACCTCCGGAGGCTTTTAAAGGTCTGAGAATCTCCTGCTGGATCCCGCGACAGAGAAACTCGGCTGGATTTACAGTTCCCACTTGGGTATCTCGCTGGAACCTCCAATATGTAAGACCTAAAGTCTCACTTCCACTCCACGGAGCGTAAACAGCCAAAAAGGCCTCCACAATGCTGGGCCCTAACACCCAGTGAGGTGAGGCTCCGGGAGCTCGATGGAGAAACGAGAAACCCAGGAAGGAACACACCAGGCTAGATGGTAAATAGACCTTTATTTGTCTAGCCAGACAGCGCTCCCAGAGCCAGGTAGCTCAGAGAGGTAACTGCTCAGGGGCTGAGGTATTTTTTATAAGGTTTTTCTAAACAAAGAGTCAGGGAATTTACAGAACAGACTGTAAACACATTGTTTATCTTAAGCAGGAAATGTTCTAGGGTCACCTTTTGTCAAACCATTTGCCCCTGGGCAGACTGTTAACCAAGATAACAATTAACATATAAAAAAACACAATCTGGCCTATTAACATGGAGTCACTTTAACTTATTCAAGTCTTACAGTTCCACTGCCTGCCTTGCAAGCACAAGGACCCGAGTTTGATCCCTGGTACCAAAAAATATATATATTTTTTCATATTTTGCCACTGAGCTAAATCCCAGCCCAAGAACAGGTAACATTATCTAGCCCAAATCTACCATATGAATTATTGGCTGCAGTAGACTTCCACCCTTTCCTCTTCCTGGAACTCACCCAGACTACAAGACTAAGGCATATTTTTTAAGTAAGCTTTCCTAGCATTTCCCTCTCTAACCTTTCTGCCTTTTCACCCCATGAACCCAGCTGAACAGGTTTCCTCCCTTTATTTTCTTAATACTTGTAGACTCTAGCATGGCCTTTTTGTTATGCATCATCATAGTTTAATTAATCACAGTTTGAAGCAGGTTAAAGGTCCTTCTTAAAGATTCATGAAATTTACTTTTAAAAGTGTTGCCTAGGCACAAGGCAGTGGGGGGAAAATGTAGAAGGGTATTAAAACAATTCACTGGGGCGGAGGAGTCTTTTCAACCAGCAGCTGGAACACTGTATAATTCTACTTACATTAAATGTCTAAAATAGGAAAATCTACAGAGATTCAGTGATCACCAAAGCTGGAGGGCTGGAAGGAAATGGGAAACCGCTGCTAATAGGTAAAGGACTTCTTTTGGTATTGGCAAAAAAGTCCCAAATTGCGCTGTAATTTATTAAAAACTAGATATATAGTAGTAATGATTGCACACAACTGAATACATCAGAAATCACTGAATGGTACACTTTTAAAGGGTGAATTTTATGGTGTGTGAATTATGTCAATAAAGGTGTTATTTGGAGTGAAGGAGTAATTGTGACAAAGAATTGAGATTTCTACAATCGTCTTACATTGACTTTCAGAGCCATCAGAAAAAACTGCCCCTAAAATAAGAAAATGATGCTGATAAGGTTGTTAAAACTTTCATAATTTCTTTTTTTATATGACTGAGTTATCTTTCATAGTGAATTTATAAATAAATCTGTAAAAGCAAAACAAAATGAAACACTGAAGCACTGGGGACCAAATCTCCTCAGCTTCAGCAGGCCAAGCTGCCCGAGCCCATAGAACAAAGGTTGGTGACCACAGGTCAGGGCCACTGTCCCAGTGGGTCAAGAGGGCAGGACCACCCTATGAACACAAACAACAGAGCACCTAGCTAAAGAGGATTACCTTCAAGCCTAAAAACCTAATCTGATTTTCCCTGCTGATTTTTAAAGTTTCTTGAGACCCATGATCACTGTCTTCTTCCAATACCTCCAGCCTGTGTTGGAGTGAAAATGTCTGTTCTATGCCTGTCCTATTTTGGAAGCAGATAATTTCTTCTCTCATTTTAAAGCTTCAGTGCTGGAAAAGAGTTTTGCCTCAGGCTTAATTATACCTCAAGTCTTGTCCATACCTGATTTAGATGTTACTAGAAAATGATTTTTGACTGATAGTTGATGCTGGAATGGTTTAAGACTTTGGGCACTGTTGGGATAGGCTGAATATACTTTGGATGTAAGAGGGTGTTGAGGGACCAGAAAGCAAGGGGTTATGGGCTAAATTTTGTCCTTCCAAATTCAAATGTTAAACTCCTAACTCCTAGTACCATAAATGTGATTGCATTTGGAAACAGTATTAATAAAGAGACAAACTAAAATGAGATCTTTAGGGTTGGTCCTAATCCAACTGGCTAGTGTCCTGGATACAGACATATATGGAGGGAAGACTATGTGAAGATATAGAAAGTAGGTGGCCCTTGATGAGCCAAAGAGAGAAGCTTCACATGAAACTAACCTTGCCAACACTTTCATTTTGAACTTTTAGTCTCCAGAACTATGGAAAAATACATTTTTGCTGTTCAAGCCTCCTAGTCTGGGAATTTTGTTCCAGCAGCCCTAGTGAAATAAAAAACAGTGGTTTAATTTCATATAATAAAATATTATTCAGTATAAAAAGGAATTATTAGTGATACATGCTATAATACAAGTGAACCTTGAAAACATAGCGATCCAGCCACAAAATACCATACCTTGTAGGGTTCTGTTTATAAACAGGCAAGTCTATAGATACATAAAGATTAGCAATTGTATGAGCTTGGGGGTGGGAATTAGGGGGAATGGAGACTTACTGATGGGTGGAGGGTCTTTGGGTTATGATGAAAATGCCTGAAACTGTCATGATGGCTACATAAATGTGGGCATATTAAAAATCACTGACTTTCACACATTAAATCGGTAAACTATATGACATGTATGAATTACATCTCAAGCAGTTATTTTTTAAAACAATATAGGCAATAAGAAAAAAATCCTGAAGAAATGGATTTTACTCCATAAACATACCCCTAAGTGACTGAAAGAATAAACCTCTCTCAGAGGGAATAAATGATGGTTGAAATAACAAAGAAAGGGACACAGCCCGATTTTTGGTTCTTTCAGGACAAAGGTGATATAAGAAGCTGGCCTAGAACTAATGGTCTGCTAAATTTAGCACTACTGATACTTTGGGCCACAGAATTCTTTGTTTGGAGGGACCATCCTGCCCTTATAGGATGTTTAGCCACATCCAGGTTCTCTTCTTCCAGAACCACATGCTAAATAAACTCCTATTACACATTGCCCAGTCTGTGCTATCGGGTTGTATCAACAGAATGAAGACTAAGGCACATTTCTGGCACAATTTCTGCCATTCTTACAACACCATACCTCTTCTTTGTACTTAATAAAGTTTTTCAGCACTTTTTTAAAAATTCCATAAATCTGAATAGTCTTACTCCATAGCATGTTAGCCTCATTCATCTCTCTATAATTCAGAACAGGTTAAGTTATTCCAGTTCAAAACAATACACAAAGCTTAGTGGCTCATTATAACTGTGTATGCTCCCTCATGCCACTGTTCATCAAGGTTTCTTTGGAGTTCAGCTCCATGTGTGTTTACTCTCACATGCAGGTTGGATGAGGAGATACCATCATGAACACCAGGAGTCATTGTGGTAAAAGGACACGTGCTGGGAAGTCTTGATTTTGTGCTTATCTCAAAAGTAACCCAATACTACTCAAAGTTCATCCACCAGGGCTGGGGATTTAAATCAGTGGTTCTGCCACCTGCCTCACAAGTGCAAGGACCCAAGTTCAATCCCCAGAACCAAAAAAAGAGACACTAGACTACAAAATTCATTGGCCAGAACCAATCCCAAGACTCCACCTAGTCCCAAAGAAGTGCAATCATACTATGTGCCTGGAAGACAGAAAGCCAGAAAGGCCTAGTAACGGCCATTAAATACCTCCCATAATCTTCCATATTGCTTTTTTGTTCATATGTCATATATACATCTGTGTAACCCCATAAATGAAACACGACATATTATTTCACACAATGGGGTCATAGTAGTCCTGTTTATGTTGCTTGTCTCTGCCAATACCTCATGGGAAACCACCCAGTTCAGATAATGTAAGTCTTAATTCATTCTTTGTAGTGGTTACATGATATTACATAGTGGAGATAAAATATAATTTATTCAGTCAACAGGATGTCTTGTTCAGATTCTCTGTGACAATTGGTGGTCTATACATTTTGTACTTTGTCACCACAAACTGGGAGAAATTCGCTGTGCCTTTTCCTTTGGCTGTGAAAGCCAATTCCTTAGTTCTTATGATGCTGTGTGGATTTTTCATTAGAGTAGGTGTTAGTGTGTAATGACTCTACTGTGTTTATTAGGGAGCAAATCGCTGAAGTATTTACTTTTTAAATTTAATATTTAAATTTTAATATTTTCTTTGAATGAATAGTTTACTTCAGTTATTTTTGAAGCTAGATTTCTTGGGGGCTTAGCCTCTTGGTTATATAAATTATGAGAAGTCTAGCACAAGGACCTGAATTTGATCCCATTAACCAAAAAAAAAAAAAAAAAAAAAAAAAAAAAAAAAAAAATTAATTTTTTAAAAAAAAAAAAAAAAAAAAAAAAAAAAAAAAAAAAAAGTCTTAATTTTTATTGTTCTAGTGGAAGGAAGTTGTTTCCTGTTTTCTACTTGTACTAAAACTGACATTCTTGAAATAACCAATAGATCTTCCTCTAAGAATAGCAAGGGATTAACTTTTACCCTAGGGCTATTTTCATTGCTCCTCTAGCTCAATCTGAGATGTTAAGTAAGACTAGGCTGGCTATAAAAACCAGTACCTTTACTGCCACATGAAAGACTGGATTTAGAGAAACAGCTGAAGGGTTGAAAAATCCTCAGGTTTGCTGGTTAACATAGGAATGACTACAGGGTTGAAATAAGAAGGGAAAAGCAACAGCTTTGCTAGCCTGAGGCTATAGCCCTACTTGGGGCAAACATCAGACTAATGGGGAACTTAACAGGGAGATCCTGGAAATAAAGTTATAGAAGAATTGAAATAACTTCTCCAGACATCCCCAGCTGACTAAGAAACTAAATATATGTGTATCTCCCATTGTAAGGCTAGGAGAATTTACATATACTCATTCTTTAAAATATGAAATTGTTAGGGCCAGGGATTTAGCTAAGTGGTTCTGCTGCCTGCCTCACAAGTACAAGGTCCCAAGTTTGATCCCTGGTACCAAAAAAATTTAAAAATTTTTTAAAATATGAAATTGTTTAGAGCAAATAATTGCAACACTGTTGGTTTATAAACTACAGCAGTGTTGATGAACCTATGGCACATGGGCCACAGCAAGCATGTGGAGCCCTTTCTGCCATGCTAGTTTAGATCTAAATGGGCCTGATATTGGAGTCTTAGTTGCTTGCCTGTGGTGCTACTGAGAGGTAGTGTGACCTCAAAATGGGACCTAGTGGAAGGAAGGTTATTGGACATAGACCCTTGCAGGGGATATTGGGATCTTGGCTTCCTCCTCTCTGCTTCTCAGCCACCAGCTTTGTGAGCTAAGCAACTTTGTTCTCCAGGATAATAAACTTCATGATAATAAACTTCAAAAAAATATATTCACCATATTTATCTAAACTAGTAGCTGTGCAGACCATAGGCACTTTATGTTGTTAGGGGACCTTTCTAGATTTCTATTTTGGCCTGTCTTCTACTTCTGTAATAGAATACAATGGACTGCATAATTTATAAACAGCAGAAATTTTTCACAGTTCTATAAGTAGGAAGTCTAACATCAGACAGAACCTGCACTCACTGTGGTATTCACCCCTCACCAATTCCACGTCTGTGGACTCCATGCCCTGCCCACAGCCACCCACCAACTCTAAGCCCACTCTGTGTTCTGTTTCCCCTCAGCACAAGACAAGAGAAGTGCAACCAACGAAGGGACCTGACTGTGGACAAGGCCAACACCCCAGGAGGGAAGGTAAGCCCCAAAGGGTCTATAGCTCCAGGGAGAAACAACAGGCTGGCCAGCAGCCCTAGTCCCAGGAAAATCCCACAGCTATTGTAAACTACAAAAACAGTCTGAGGTTTCACTCTGAATGACTCCATGACAGGATAGAGCTAGAGAAGAAATCCAGTGCAGCACCCACCAGATTACAAGAAAGTGTTTATATCAGGTAACATTGTGGGAAGGGGATGTTAAGACTGAGCCAGAAAATAACTACAGAACAATCCTACATCAGGGTTTCTAGTGTTACCCTCCCATTGCAACTGGTGAAAAACAGCCACAGGACACAGCTATGGAGAGGGTGCAGGTTAGACAGACCCCCTGAGTTTAAGCTTGGGCTGAGAAGGACTTGGGCCCTGGACTCCATGGTAAAAATTCCTTCCTGGTAAGTGTGGCTATCAGAGGTGGCTGGATCTGAAAGCAGTGGCATTAAGTCCAGTAGACTGCTTGAACTCCTAGCCCTCTGTCCACATCCAGCAGAAACCAGTCATCTAATTGCTTTCCCCATCTACCAACGTGAGCAGCAAGCCTCAACTTGACCAGAATATATGAACACGGGCCCCAGAAGCAAAGCACAGGGGCACAGGGTGGGGTGCAGCTCATGAACCCACAGGTAATAAAGATAGGCAGAGAAAATTGTGACTTGCTGAATTCAAGACTGCAGAACCTGGAAAGAAACTCACTCCAAAAGAGGAATTTTGTTTTCTTCCATTGTTTTTTTGCAATTTGAGTTTTTTTCTCTTTTCTTTTTTTTCCCGTCCTTTTGATTCTTCTTTTCCTTATTATTTTTCCTTTATTTTGCTTTTCTGTCTGCTCCTTTCTGCTTTTATCTAATACTATTAATTAATTGAACCCTCTATAGGGTCCTTTACCTCAATGTCTACTCCTCATTCTCAACTTCCACTGATTAATTTTTCAAATTCAACTGTTTTCATTCTCCAGTTCACCTCCTTTATCCCTACTTATATAACCATTAAGCTTCCTGAATCTTTAGATAGTTAACTGTGCTATTACCACTGAATACTGTTCTGTTGTTAATGGAGGTACAATTACTGAATTTAGTAAACATTTACTCCAAGTCAATAATTGGTTTGTCTTAGTGTCTATACTATAATAATAGATCTCTTTGCTATAGTTAAGGGTGGTATAATACTGATTATTAAGCCATGTCAATCCAGTTTTTCACTGATGCTACTATTACTGCTGCTGATTTTATTGCTACTGCCAAGGCCACATAGCTGTTGCTCTTGTATGTCAATCTCTGGATTCTCTTTGTGTCACTAACAAAACTACAGCCTATTCCCAGAGAACTGAATATTAAGTCAAATACACTGCAACCTTCTCTCCCAAATAAACAAAAATGGTTGGATCTTGGGACAGAAACAAATAGCCATGCATATAGTAGAGTAGAGATAGTAATTAATGAGGTCATCCTACTACTAACAAAGTCTTCCACTATAATCAACCCATAAACCTTAGCACAAAACAGAAACATGAGAAGACAAAGCAATAAAATGCCTCCAAAAACTCCAAATTCCTGCAAAGCTGATACATGGAGAAAACCAAAAGCCACACAGCCAAATTATTTGAAAGGAATGCAGAAGAGATAGAAGATAGCTATTAAAGATAGATTTCGTAGGGGCTTAGCCTCTTTGGTTATCCAAATTATTATAAATCTAAACATTTATTGTTCTAGTGGAATGAAGTTGTTTCCTGTTTTCTCCTTGTACTAGAACTGACCCATCCTATATCTATCTGTAGCTTTGATGGCAGGGGTGGGGAGGAGAAAGGAGAAAGGAAAGAAAAGAAGAAAATAAAGAAAGAAAATAAAGAAAGAAAAGAAAGAAAGGAAGGAAGGAAGGAAGGAAGGAAGGAAGGAAGGAAGGAAGGAAGGAAGGAAGGAAGAAAGAAAGAAAGAAAGAAAGAAAGAAAGAAAGAAAGAAAGAAAGAAAGAAGGAAGGAAGGAAGGAAAGAGAGAGGAAAGGAAAAGAGAGAGAGAAGAAAATTACTTATATTTCCTGAAAAACTGCCTTTCAAAGTTGACAGAGAAATAAGGTATTTCCAAGAGAAAGTGTACCTTAAGAAATTCATGATCACCAAACCAGCATTCCAAAAAATTCTCAAAGGTATCCTAGAAAGAGATAATGAAGCTAACAATGCCCAAAAGTCTAATAGAATGAATACACCAGGCAGGTGAGCAGTTAAACAAAAGGAAAAACAAAGACAATAGCAATAGAAAAATAATGCAGTGGGCTGGGGATTTAGCTCAGTGGTTTCACTGCCTGCTTTGCAAGCACAAGGACCCGAGTTCAATACCCAGTACTCCCCCCAAAAAAGAAAGAAAAATAATGCAGTGACAGGAATAAATCAAAACTTTTCAGCAATAACTCTCAATGTGAATGGTCTTAATTTAGCAACTAAAACATACCGATTGGCAGAATGGACCAAGAAACAACACCCAATGATATGCTGTATGAAATAAACACATTTTAAAAAAGAAACACATTTAATATGAAAAGAAATTTATAGACTAAAAAATAATATTCCATGCATAAAAAAGCAGAAGTAGCTATTCTATATTCAGATAAAGTGGACTTCAAGCCAGAACTGATCAGAAGGAGCAAAGATGGTCACTACATATTGATTTATAAATATAAATGCACTGAACACAAGCACACCCAACTTCATAACATGAAATATCAAATAAACATAAACACAATTATAGTGGGGGAACCACAACATCACAATGTCAAAAATCAACTAGACCAAAAAAAAAAAATCAACAAATAATCAGAGTGGAACCAAACCACTGAACTTAATAGATATCTACAGAGTACTCTACCAAACAACAATAGAATACACATTCTGAGAAGCACATGGAACTTTCTCCAAAATAAACCACATACCAGCCAATAAAGCATGCTTAAGCAAATGCAAAATCACTGAAAGTATCTCATGCATATTATCATAGCACAATGAAATAGAAATCAATAGTGAAAGAGCCCACAGAAATTGTGCAAATGCATAGAAATTAAACAGCACACTCTTCAATAATCACTAGGTCACAGAAGAAATCAGGAAAGATATTAGTTCCTAGAATCAAATGATAACACCAGTACAACATAGCAGAATTTATAGGACACAATGAAAGCAACCTAAGAGGAAAGTATATCTCTGGCTACATCAGAAAAACAGACTAAGCCAAAATAAATATCCTAATGATGTACCTGAAGGTCCTAGAAAAACAATAATCCAAATACAAAGCTAGTACAAGTAAGGATATTATCGAGAGCAGAATTGATGAAATTGAATTAAAAAGACAATACAAGAAACAAGAATGAAAGATTTGGTTATTTGAAAGAATAAACAAAATAGACAAACCTTTAGCAATCTTACAGAGAGAGAGAGAGAGAGAGAGAGAGACCCAATTAAAAGCAATTAAAAGGAAGAAAATGACATCACAATGGGCACTGCCAAAATCTGGGAGATTATTAGCAACTACTTCCAAAACCTGCATGCCAATAAATTGGACACTTCAGAAAAAATAGACTCCTAGATACATATGAATTACCAAACTTAACCACAATTTCAAAACCTTGAATAATCTAGTAATAGGCAATGAAATTTAAGCAGTAATAAAAATCCTACCAACTAAGAAAAGCCCAGGTCCTGATGGATACACTGCTGAATTCTATAAAAACTTTAGGGAAGATCTAACACCAATACTCTTTAAATACTTTAATGAAATTTTTTTTCTTTTTTATTGAGGTTATTGGTACAATCTAGGTATACAAATACAGTTACATTCATCATTGGGATTCTGTATCTTTACATAATAGGTCTTGATTCTCATTTTTCCCCTTGTCCCTGCCCTCCCTTCACCCCCTCCTCCCCTCCCCATTTACAAACACTTTATTTCCATTTTTTCAGTTTCTCATATTGTTTTCCTCTCCCTTATTACCTTTCCCCCGCCCTTCCCACTTTCCTTACACCTTTAGCCCTTTACTTCCTATTTCACATTATTAATTGTCTCATTAGGATCCTGTGTACTATTACAGTTTTTCACACCAAAGAAACTATTCGGTATTTCAGTTAAAGAAATCTCTGTATGAACATTAAAAATAGGGAATCCTAAAATAAAACTAAAAAGGAAAGTAAAAGAGAAAAGGCAATGCTGTAACATCAAAATAATCCTTAATTCTGGAGATGAAAACGGTCCCTGAACATATTTAAATTGCTTCTCGCTCTTATAGTCTTATCTTATTCTTTTTTCATTATTTAGAGAATATTTTATTAGTTTCTGTAATCAAACCCACGTAGATATGACCTTACATATTTAGTACGATGTGTTACCCCTGTACACATGGAAAAAAAATAAAATAAAATAAATTAACATTTCTAGACCAATATATGAAAGTTTTTTTTTAAAAAAGCGGAAAATAGGGACTGGAAAAGCTGGCTGGGGAGGTAGGCATGTCCTGTCAATGACAAAATCCGAGTAACAAATCAGAACAGTTCCCAAATTCCAGCACATGGACATCTCCCTCGAACTCAAGTAGGTATTCAATAGGACAAGCTGGACCTGATTTCAGCATGAGGAGCTATTTATGATAAACCTGTCAATATCATATCAAATGGGGAAAATTGAAACCTTTTTCTCTAAAATCAGGAACAAGACAGGTATGTCCTCTATCACAACTCCTGTTCAATATATTACTCCCAACATTAGTCAAAGCAACCAGGCAAAAGAAAGAAATAGAAGGAATATATATCGTAAACTATCCTTATTTGCAGAAGACATGATCTTTTACATAGAAGATGAAAAAAAAATCCACCAAAAGGCTTCTTGTTTTACTTTTCTCATTGCTCAGAACAAACACTCACTACCCAAAGATAAAGGAAGAAAGGTTTATTCTGGCTTACAGTTTCTAGAGGTTTCAGGACATAATCAGCTGGCTCCAAGTCAGGGTAGCATGGCAGAGAGGCATCACATAGCAGGCAGCAACAGAAGACAACCAGCAACAGTAGCAAGCAACAAGCAGCCCTCTTTCTATCCCTTACATCTTATCCAGTCTACCTACCAGTAGGGTGGGTACCACTCACACCCAGGATGGGGCACCTTTAACCCTACCTGTAACTATGCCAAACCAATGAGTGGACTAATTTAGTAATCACACACCCTTGATCACAGCATCACACACTCCAGATCCAGCTACCTCCAAAAAGCCCAACCTATGACCACATGAGGCTTTAGGGGAACATCTATATACAAACCATAACACTTCTAGAACTAATAAACAAATTCAGCAAGGTGGCGACGTAAAAAACCAATACACAAAAATCAATAGCATTTGTGTACACCAGGAAAGAAATTAGGAAAACAAAACCATTCACAATAGCTTTATGAAAAATACTTGGGAATTAACCTAACCAAGGAAGTAAGAGACCTCTACAGTGAAAACTACAGTACTCTGAAAAATAAAATCGAAGAGGATATCAGAAAATATCATCTATTCCTGGAGAGCCAGAATGAGGACTGTCGATATAACCATTTTACCAAAACTTCTATGTAGATTTAATGCAATCCCAATCAAAGTATCAAGAGAATTCCTCACAGAACTAAAGAAGACAATCCTAAAATTTATACAGAACCAGAAGAGGCCCAGAATAGCAAAGACAATTCTGGGAAACAAGAACAAAGTAAGAGGCATCACAATCCCATATTTCAAGTTATATTACAAAGTTACACTGATAAAAACAGCATGATACTGGCACAAAAACAGACATATAGATCAATGGAACAGAATAAAAGATGCAGAAACAACTCTAGGCACATTCAGCTATCTAACCTTTGACAAAGGGGCCAAATACATACACTGGAGGAAAAAATGGCCTCTTTAATAAATGGTGCTGAAAAAATTGGCTGCATACATGAATCTAGATTGATATATCTCACTATGTAGCTAATTAAAATCAAAATAGATCAATGCTCCAAACATTAAAACTTAAACTACTTGCTGGAAGGTAAAATAGGTAAAAGTCTTGAAGATACAAGCAATAAGCTAAGACTTTCTAATCAGAAGCCCACTTGCCCAAGAAATAACATCAAGAATCAAAAATATGATCATATCAAATTTAAAAGCTTCTACATAGCAAAGGAAACAAGTAACAGAGTAAAGAGACAACCTACAAAAAAATTTGCCAGCTATGCCCCAAAGGGTTAATATCTAGATTATATAGAGATCTCAGAAAAACAATTAGAGCCCCTCAAAATAAAAGACTCAGTCAAAAAATGTACAACTCAAATGAACAGATGCATCTCAGAAGTACAAATGGCCAATAAATAACAAAATGTTCAATATCACTGGCCATTAGATAAATGCAAATTAAAACAACACTGAGATTATCTCCTACCCCAGAAAGAGTGTCTATCATCAAGAAATCAAATAACAACAAATGCAGGCAAGGATTTAGGGGAAAAAGAGCCCCTTTACATTGTTGGTGATAATGTAAAGTAGTACAGCCGTTATGGAAATTGGTACGGAGATTTCTCAAAAACTAAAAATAGAAATTTCATGTGACCCAGCGATTCCCCTTCTACATGTCTTCCTGAAACAGTTAAAAAGCCATCATATTACAGTGGTACACACAGAGGTATATTCATAGCAGTACAATTCACAATAGCTAACTCTTGGAAGCAGCCTATTTATATCCATCAACAGATGAAGATGTGGTATTTATACACAATGGAGTACTACTTTGCCATAAAGAAGGATAAACTTAAGTTATTTGTAGGAAAAGGGATGTACCTTGAGACCATAATGTTAAGTAAATCAGAGACACAAGCTTAAATATTGCACAGATCCTCTTATGTGAAAATGTCAAAACATAATAGGTAAAATTAAAGAAATGGACAACAGGAAATAGGGAGATGGATCTTTTGCAAAAGGAAAGGAAGCCAAACATGGTGGCGCATGCTGGTAATTCCAGGACTTGAAAGGCTAAGGTAGGAGGATCGCCACAAGTTCAAGGCCAGTCTGGGCTACATAACAAGACCCTGTCTACAAAAAAACTACAACAATGACAACAAAAGGAAAGGGGACCAAGAGATGGAAGGCAGGGAAGGGAAGGGGATACAAAGAACTGAGATGCATTATGTATATGTACCAACTCCCCATGAGTAATATGATCATTATGTACGGCAAACATGTACCAATAAAAATTTTTTGTTAAATGAAGTCTAAGATCAAGGTCCCAGCATTTGGTGTCAAGCAAGTGCTGAATTCACGCAAAGCCCAGGGGCAAAGGGGGCAGATATATTAGTTACTTTCCTCTCATAGCTGAGACAAAATATCTCACAAACAAAGTTAGAGGGGAAGGGGTTTATTTGGCTTACGTTTCATAGAGATTTCAGTCCATAGTTGGCTGGCTCTAAAACAGGAATGGCAAACAGACATTGAAGAGGAGAAACAACATCACATGCACAAGGCTGCAAAGGCAACAAGACAGAGCTTCACAATGTCTCCTTGCCCCTTTTATCTTATTCAAACTACTTAGGGTGCACTGCACTCACACCCTTAATCCTAGTGCCCTTGAGCCTAGCACTGCATCATGAATCAATTCCAGCTTCACACACTATATCTAGCCTATGACCACATAAGGCTTTGGGGAGACATCTAGACCCAAACCATAACATTCTGCCCCTGGCCCCCCAAAGATTCATGTACAATCCTTTACCTACTCCTGTGCCATGCCATCTGCCTTGAAGTTAGTGAAATATGTCCTGAAACATCTACAAACTGTGAGCCAAACTAAACCTCTCTGTTGGGTGTGGTGGTACATACCTGTAATCCCAGCACTCCTGAGGCAGGAGAACTGCCATGGTTTTGAGACCAGCCTGGGCTACAAAGTGAGTTCAAGGCCAGCAATAGTGAGTTCAAGAACTACATAGTATTTCTTCCTGAACTACACAAGGAGACCCTGTCTCAAAAAACAATCAACCAATCAATAATGGACTTCTCCTTCCTTAAATTGTGGGTATTGGGTATTTTGTCCCCCCAATGAAGAAAATAACTAAGACAGATTTTGGTACCACAGAAGCGGGTGGGGTTGTTACTGTGACTACCTATCCATGTGGTTTAGAAGCCTTTGGAACTGGCATGAAGGAGGAATTTGGAAAGGTTTGGAAAAAGTGACTGGAGAAGTAGCCCTGGAAAAGCTTGATGAGAGATTGTCAGAGCTCAAAAGAATGTTAACAGTAATAAAATGAGTAAAGACCATTCTCAAGAGGTTTCAGTTGGGAATAAGGACTGCTTTGGCAGTTGGACTCCTACCTATGTGTGTTATGCTCTGGCAGAAAATTTGTCCACCTGAAGGCTTTGAGCAAACATCTAAACAAACCACAACAGGGGACCAACTCCATCAAGCCCCCTTTTAATGGCACCTAGTCTCCCTCATGATGCAGGAGGCCTCATGTCTTAATCACCTTTCTAAAGCCTTATAAGGGGTGGTACTCTCTCCATCACATAACTCTCTTGCAGGATTTCAGTAATACTATAAAGGCTTATGGAAATCAGTTGATCCTTCTGAATGCTTATGATTTGACAAGCTCAGGCATGTGCTGTTTCCTGCCAAAATATGTATTTGTACATCTTTTTCACTTAGCCACCTAACAGCTGTCCCTAACATTTTATGTGTCCTAGAGCATTGATGGCAAACTTCAAGGGCCATGCTCTCCCAGGTAGTTTCTTCTTGATAATTGGCCTGTGGTGGTCAGTGAAGTACCCACTGAAATACTTTCACCAAAGAGGGAAGAAGAACAAGCTAAATCATCTTCAGCAGCGTATTGAGCTCATTGAAGCCACTGTCAGGACTTTGTTTTCATTCATCGGTAAGTGCAGGGTCTTTTGATCCAGGCAATCTCCCTATCATATCCAGAATCTTTAATTCATTTTCCAGACTTTGTGAAATAGATGAACATTTTGGACACCTGGCATGAAGGCAAACCTCCTGCCTTTCCAAAGAGGTGATGCAAGCAGAAGGATCAACATAGGATCTCTTTCATTGCTCACTTGGCAGGGGAGCCCAAAGATGTATCAGCCACTCTCACTTAAGTAATGCCTTGTTTTCATCTCTGCTGCTGGATAAACTCCCTCAGGATCTGCGTGTGGCTATGTTTCTATAGCTTCTTTCCCGTCTCCAGTCCTCAAAGGGCCAACATCCACCAGGTGTCTACACAGATCACTCAGCAAACACTTTTTCTATACTGAAATAGCCTCACCTGAGGTAGCAAAGTCAGTCTGATGACCTGTGGGCCATCATCACCATATCTGGACTGTGTTCATGCCTTTTGTTGTTTCTGTCTCAAGGCTACTTATTCTTCCCTCCTCACTTTCTATTCATTTCCCTACAGGGATCCTGGCAGAACAGTTTGTTCCTGATGGGCCCCACCTCCACCTCTACCGTGAAAACCACTGGGTAAAACTAATGAACTGGCAACACAGTACTATGTACTTATTCTTCGGAGTCTCAGGAATTGTTGACATGCTCACCCTCCTGGTCACCCACATCCCCTTGGGAGTGGACAGATTGGTCATGGCTGTGGCAATATTTATTGAAGGTAACTTAAAATGGAGAAATGCAAAGAGAGACAGATATAATTTATGGGGGATCAGAGTACAAAAGATGAGAAATAAAGCAAACACAACAACCCTCCCCAGCAAATCCAACTCTCAGTACTACCAAATACTGAATCGGTTTGGTCCTGTGCTCTGGATGTCCAGATAACAATTCCACAAGGCAACTCATGGAAGACTGAGACAGGGAGGACCTTCTCAAACTTCTGCACAAGCCCTCCCAGCTTCCTGATGCCACTGATGCATGTTCACACATGTGCACACATCTGTGCATGGGTGTGTGTGCACACCTACTTACAAAATGCCACAGGACTGGCTGAATGTTAGGGGAGGGGGGAGATTAGTCCTTTTGGTTTGGAAGAAAAACTATACAGCTCATATGCTGAGGTGTTACTGTCCAGCCTCCATGACAAATCTCAGGACACCCATTGTACTAGTCAGCTTTTCAATGTTATGAAATACCTACAGTAGGACTAGGGATTTAGCTCAGTGGTGCTGCTGCCTGCCTCAGCACAAGATCCTGAGTTCGATCCCCAGTACCAAAAAAAAAAAAAAAAAAAAAATGCACCATGGATTCTGCACTCAAGTTACATCCTTTGCTAGTCTTAACACATCCACAAAATTATATGTATCCATTCGTTATCCTGTAATGTTACATAAAAACTGACTTCCTAAATGCTAAAGAACCCAGCCTCGAAACAGGTGTAGGAGGAAAGTCCAATAGTGGAAAAGCCCCTAATCCCCCAAGTAGAAAAAAGCCAAGTCTCTGATGAGTGTCTTTTGGTTTACCACAGGTTTTCTCTTCTACTTCCACGTTCATGACAGACCTCTGCTGGACCAACATATCCACTCACTCCTGCTATTTTGTTTATTTGGAGGAAGTATCAGTGTAGCCCTAGAGGTGATCTTTCGGGACAATATTGTGCTGGAACTTTTCCGAACCAGTCTCATTATTTTCCAGGGAACCTGGTTCTGGCAGGTGATTATTCACACCAATAATCCACACAGGGCCTAGACTGGGGGAAAGAGTATTTGAGAATGCCCAAAGAAGTCCTCAGGGTGACATGTTGACTGCAAATACAGGAGACCGACCACGGGAATGGGTTTAGGTAGCCTTTTTCTCCTCTTGTTCATCCCTATACAATTTTCTCCATTAATATCCTGCTGGTGCATTAACAAGCAAGAACCTGTGTACATCACACAGCAAGCACTGCTGCCTGGGATGAGACCAACTCGTTAAACTGCCCACATGAAATGCAGGCCCTGAGGTTCTGCTGTGTGATTTAATTTAGAGCAACTTTCCTGCATGAGATAGTAGGGAGTGTCCAAGCCACTCTGATGGCCATGGAAGAAGCCTGAGCTGCTTCTCAGGTTAACTAACCAAAAGACCAATATGTCCGTCTAACCCACCAGATTGGATTTGTGCTGTTCCCACCTTTTGGGACACCTGAATGGGACCAGAATGACAAGGCCAACATCATGTTCATCACTATGTGCTACTGCTGGCACTACCTGGTAGCCCTCTGCATTGTGGCCCTCAACTACTCTCTTGTTTACTGGTATGTTTAAGTGAGCGTTACTCTTGTCAAGTTTTCCATCCTAACCAACCCCCCAAATCATGGTAATGGCCACATTTAATGTGCTAATTATATGCCCAAATTTGTCAAAGACACACTATGGTTGCAGGGTGGGTATCACAAGTCTGATTTGCAACCTTGATGAGGCTTGGTGCCTGACCTGCCTGGGTCACAGTCAACTTTTAAACCTGTGGTGAAATTGGAGAAAACTCTGAGCTGGTAATCAGTACTGAGCTTGAGACCCTGTTCTGTCATCCTTGACCCATCACTGACTTCGGGACTTGCCTTGCCTTCTTCTCAGAAACATGACTATTAAGACAGCCAGAGGGACCAGGGATTTGGCTCAGTGGTTCTGCCGCCACCTGCCTCACAGGTGCAACGGACAGAGTTTGCTCCCCAGTAACAAAAACAAAAAACAACAAAAAAAAAGCCAGAGCGGAAGTGCTCTCTAAAGTGCTTGTCAACGTGAAGACTGAAACAACTATTAACTTCTTTGCACACACTGTGTCCCAAGTGTCCTAAGTGCCACAGAAAGCACTTAGCCTGTATTATCCCTTTCTATCCTCATCATTTTATGATGTACTGATTCTTTACAGAAGGGGGAACTAAGGTTTCAGAAAGCTAATTGACCCAAGTCACCCAACTAATAAATGGCAGCACCTTGCAGTGCAAGGGTCACTTTTAACATGAGGAATTATGGTCCAACTGCCCTGGAGCTGCCTTTTTTCCTCTGAAGTCCTTGTTTTTCCAGTCAAAGCAGACATACCTCACCTAGAAAGTGTCCCACATAGATCAAATAGAATGGACTAAGGCCTTGGTTTCCTTTAGTTCTACTCTCTGGTCAGTGAAAAAACAAAATGGATGACAGACCTAAATTTAGTCTCAATTATGAAATTTCCATCACCATGAGTCCCTTTATTACTTAAAAATACTGAGAAGTCAGGTGTGTAGACCTATAATAACTGTGTTTAATACAGACATGAAGAAAGGCTTTAAGGACCAATAGTCCTTCAGTGAGAGAATAAGGAGACTTTTCTGGCGAATCTAATTCACTCATGATTTATTACAGCCTTCTGACTCGGATGAACCGACATGGAGGAGGAGAGATAATTGGGATTCAGAAGTTGAAGTCCAGTCACACTTATCAGACTGCCCTTTTGAGTGGCTCAGATGAGGAAAGAGATTAAACCATGCGGAGATGGAGACCTCCCATCCTGCTGAGCCCAACAGCTGGAGTGAATGCAGCTCCTACCCTGTTCTGAGGCTTGCGCCTACAGCACTGTATATACAGCACTTCACTTAGCTGGAGGCTCTAATACATGAAATTAGGCCTCTGCTTTGTGTGTCTTATTGCTTGGATTTTTAATGATAATTTAAAGTCTGTGTAGTGTAATAATATCCTTCATAAAGAATGCTGAAGTAATAATACCTGTAAGCAGTAAACCCATGTGTCTCCACGTACAGAAACCAGACTGAAATCCTAAAACAGGAAGTGGCTTTCTGGATGAAACAAAGTATGAATCCAGCTACTTTTGATAATTTGCCTCTTTTTCTCCAAGGAAGCAGGTACTTTATCAAAAAGATATCAGGAGATATGTGAATGACAGTGCATTTAATTTAGAACCACAATTTTAACTTAGGTATTTTTTTTAAATCAAAAGCAATTCACAAACTTATCTTAAATGTTGTTAAATATTTTCTAACTAATCATATCAGAACATTGCAGCTCCACAGTTGATAAGTTATAAAACTAGGCCAAAGGTAATTTTTTAATCAGAAAGTTAGTTAGCAGCTGAACTGAGAGTTGGAATTAGCTGTTCTGACTCTTCCAAGTTGACCCTAAAGGAGAGGCAGGAAATAAAAGGACAGAGAAGAATGTGTACAATGAGGTAGAGAGAATGTAAGGTTATGGAAGGGCTTGAATTTTAACATAGCTAAGCAAAGCTATGAATTCTGAATTAGTAAATTAAGTTTTGATACCATAGTCTTGATTCTGGATGTGTTTTTTTCTAAAACTTCCTTCAATAGATATTAAACATTCACTTTTCACCAGCACTGAAATGGTTATAAGAATTAATCCAGTATGGGTTCAGTAAGGAGCTGAGAAACTCACATTAGGGAGAAACTTACAGGTGAATACTCAGTGATGGGCACTGTGAACGTTAAGCACAAACCATGAGACATGAAGGAGAAGAAAGGAGGAGTTTGCCCTATAGAAAGAAAATGCCCATTCCAGGCATAGAGAACAGTAATACAAAAACAACAGAACACTGAAAGGACATGGAGAATTGAATGGGGATATAGTTCTGAATATAAATGGAAAAAGTGGGCTAGGACCAAATTGAAAGGTCTTAAGAGACCAAAGAATACCTCGGTACAGCATTTTTCAATTCTGAGATGCATTCTATCTCATTTGGTCTCATCACTGACTACACCTTAAGCCCACACCATAATTCAGAGGCTGGTCAGTCTAAAGACACACAGCTACCACATGGCAAAGCAAGTCTCTAGTATGACTTGACTGTCTAGTCCTTCTTACTACCCCACCCTACTTCAAACAAATCCAGTAGAGAGAATTTATATAAAGATCTACGTGCCCTCTAGAAGAAAAACTGAACTTAAGGAAGGACTATCCAGCCTTTCAGAGTTGAAGTCACAGTTTAGGAATGAGCTGCTAATAGCATTAATTTGGTTATTATAAAACTCTTGGGTCCTCTTTCCAGATCTAACATAGTTTGCTAGCTGAGCAGGAACTCAAACATCTGTTCAAATAGTACTGCGGGACTTACAGTTAACAAGTCATAAAAACATATATGCACCTTCCTTAGGATTGGAGAAGATGAACAGTTCTCTGCTTTACTTTCATAGAAAAGATACACGTGACATTTTTCAAGGGAAAAATATTTTAAGGAAATGTATTCTCCAGAGTAAGTCCAAAGTATAAAATATTTAATTTCTTTCAGTGCCCTTCACACAGCTTGGTTTGGGATACCATCATGGAAGTGATGAACCCTGGCATAAACATGCTCAAATGTGCTATTAAAGTATTCATCAAATCTTGTCTTGGGCATGTGGTCTGAGTAATTTTAACATCTGCCAGCCACAGCCTAGACACTCAGTGACTGCCACCAGCAACTCTACAGGAATTGCTCCCTGCAAAACACCCAGCACAACAGCCCGTTGCCTGAAGCGCTAAGGTCTGCACACAACAAGCATGTGGGTGCCAACATCGGTACCATCACCGGGAGCAATTCCAGGTGGGGCTCCCACCCACACCATTCCCCAACTTCTCGGGGAGCAGCCCCACCCCGATATCCTGAAATGGCCTGTGGGCTGTATATGATATTTGCTTTCAAGGTCACACATGTTGGCAACATACAGCAGACAGGCAGAGTACATAAAAGGGTGGATAGAGCTGAAGCTGAGTACCACAGCTACTTTTCTGTGGGATCATTTGTTAAATAGAGAAGGGATTTGTTTTTAACTAGCAGTAATATCTGAGGCAGGATATCTCAAATTTCTTTTCTCTTGTTTAGAAATAGTAACATGGCTTCTGTGAAATATGACTCTGTAAGTAACAATGATGTACACATCTGAGTACTGTAAAACACAGATGGACTCTCCTTTCCTCAGGTAAAAGGCCCTCTCCTCACCAAAGTCCCCATCTCGCACCTTGCCCTCACTTATTCCTGAGCCAGTCCTCCACACCCATCGAGAGCTCACTCTTACCCTGTATCACCCTAGCTCTTTGGAATCAGTTTTCCACCTCCCAACTCTGATTGTCCCAAGGCTCACTGAAGCACATCCCAGCCACCTCCCCATACAAGCCAGCAGAAAAGGAACTTGGGATCAGACGATTAGGTTTTCACCTTGCTCTCTTTTTCAACTCAAGACTCCCACCTTCACACAGTTAACAGGAGGCTGATGACATATATTTGACAGAATTTAAGAACCAAACGAAATAGTAAAATCACAGGGTAACCAATAAGCCACTCTTCGCAACTTGCCCAATCACCCAACCTTGGTTCAGCTACCATCTAAATCAGGCCATTTCTACTTACCTCCCCACCCACACCCCACAAAAAATAATCACATTCTGTGGATTAAAGACAAAATTTTAATAATTTGGACACTTTCGAGATAGGGAAATGCTGTCACTGCAGAAAAGTTGGCCCATTCATTACCTCTGCCCCACAACGAGAGCTGTACACTGTCATCCACCAGTGCCTTCTGTACTTAGGACTTTCTAAGACTTATCCTGAGCTCTCCTATAGCTGACAGAGCTATGAAGTGGGAAACAGCTAGGAATAAATGACTTCAAACACAGACTGACCTCTTCTGAAGTAGGAATGCCAGGCAACACCTGACCTTGCACACCTAAGCCCTCATCCTGCTAACTACCCTTTAGAGCAGGGGTCAACAAGGTTTATTCTCAAAAGTATATAGAAGAAACAGTTTGGGAATAAGGGCCATCCAGTCTCTATGGCATCCAGCAATTTTGCCTTCTAATTTGAAGGCAGCCATAGATACTACATAAATGGATGGGGACAGACTGTTCCAATAAAATTTTGATTACAAAAACCAGTGGCCTACACCAAGGACCTAGTTTGTGATTCCTGTCTGAACTAACAAGTCTGTGCTGTCACTATCACTGCTCTATGCTCTGTCCACAGCTCTGGACTTCATGGGAATGGGTTTGCCATGGACAATGTTGGCAGGTGAAAGCAGGGACCACAATTAGTCCCAGTGCCATCTTAAGAGGCAGTGCCAAACTAATCCTGTTTCAGGGAATGCGTATCACCTCACTTCCTACATGTTTTCCCCATCTTACAACCCTGTAATTATCAAGTCAGCCCCCAACTTAACAAAATTCTTGCTATTTTAACAAGTAATCCGTTTGGGGGAAGGGGCTACAGCCCAGATTTTAATTTGACAAAGATATACAATGGGTTCTTTAAAAAAATAAGTTACACAAAATTTTCCGGACACAAATCTCATATCAAGACCTTGAGTCATAAAGACTAGAAGTTAAAAAATACAACTGTCACATAGAACAAGGCTCATTCACTGCCTGCCCACTGTGTAACCGGTAAGCCTTCCCTACTCTTAGGAGAGAACTTTGGCTTGTATGCTGTTAACTGTGACCTCCCATACTACCAGAACCTTCCCCTGGACTGGTACAAGGCAGAGTCAGGAAGCCCGGAGAGAACTTTTCTTGGGACTCTACTTGGAGCGTGGCAGCAGAATCTAGGCCACTCCTGCCTTCATCCTCCCCCTGGCCTGCCTCAGACAGACAAGCTCGGAAGAAGATGCAATCCCCTGCTCTCTTCCTTTCAGCCAGAATGAATCAGGTGTGGTCCCTTACAGAAACCACCTCTCTCACAGTCACTGCTGTTCAGGTGCCTGTTTAGGAGACGGAGCTGTGGTCACAACAACAGTGGAGACAGCTTTGGAGGAACCAGAAGCTGTGCCCTGCTGCAGATGGGATGCAGGGACAGTCTGGATGCGCACCTGTTTAAAAAGAGAGAAGGTCTGGTCAGTAGATTGCAAGTGGGCTCAACAGTTAAAAACAGCAAAGTAACAGAGAAGCCTGATAATGGCAAAGAGTCTGCCTTGGACCTTACCTGTGTGGCCTGACCTTGTTGTTGAAGCTGCTGCAACTGCTGGGCAGTGAGGAAGCTAACAGGTTTATTGCCAGCAATGAGCTTTGTACCTGCTGGCATGGTAGTAAGAATGATATTGCGGCCCAACCCACTGAGGCTGTGGAGGGAAAAAGCAGGTGTAAGGTATAACCACATCGCAGGATATTCTTCCAGTCCATATCTAGATTGCGTACTGAAGGACAACAGGGAGGTCTAGGGCCCGTGAAAAATTCCAGCATTCTGCAATCAAATGGAACCAGTACTAAGAACACCTTTCTTCCAGCCTCTATCCCTCCTACAGCAGGAGAAAAGAACAAGCCCAGAAAGCCCCAGAGCAATAAATAAAATGGCCCTACACTCTACACCCTTGCCAAGCAGCAGTAAAGCAGGACCCTCAGTGTGCTCTTGGCAAGGGACCCCACCCCCACCCCCAGCTCACCACAGCAGAGTACACTGTAGCTCTAGCTACTCAGAGGACTGCTTGAGCCTAGGAGTTGGGCTAGCCTAGGCAACACAGTAAGACATCGTTCTTCAAAAACGAGACTCCCCCTCTCCCCAACAGCCTCTTCACACAAGCTTGAGACTTCCGGACAAATTTCACCATGCTCTCTATCCCTGTTTAAGTCATGGACACAAGAACTTGTCATCTATCCAAGGGGAGGTTCCTCAGTCCTGAGGCCTAACACCTCTGTTTAAGTCATGGACACAAGAACTTGTCATCTATCCAAGGGGAGGTTCCTCAGTCCTGAGGCCTACCTTAACACTTCCAACCCAGCACTTCCCATGCCCTACCTTTTTTGCTTTTCTACCACTTAATTTATTATTTTTTTTTAGTTCCTCTCCCTAGAAAACAGTACTAGGCATTCAATAAATATTACTGGTGAGCTCAAAAAGGAAATGAGGGAAGGAGCAGAAACACCAGCCAACTTCCCATTCCGTGACAAGGACATTAAAAGCACTTGCCCTTCACTACAAACAGCACTCACTTGGCTCCAAGGTTGCCTTTGATGATGGGGGCTGTGACCACACTCTTGCCCTTCATTGGTTGGCTAATCACAGAGAGCGGGACTGTGATACGTGTAGGCAGCTTCCCCTACAAAGAAAGAGCAATCAGTTTCCATGGATAATAGCAGATGAGGAAAACCACTAAGGGTCACCTAGAGAGGACAAGAAAGGAGGGGCAAACACTACAGGTGCTTTCAGTCCCTGTTCCTACCAGGAATCTGAACCTAGGTAGCTCCAGGGCACATGCCAGTTAGGTGTCAATTGATGGGTCACAGCATCTTCATTCATGCTACCTAAGGGACAGTAACTGTATCCTTCATTAGGATAAAACCTGAACCACAAAGGCAAATGTGTGTTTACTAATGCACACTCCTAGATTCCGAGCCTGAGAAGCAGACTACACACTTTGGTGCTAACAGATGGCACAGCGCTGGGAGCACAGAAACTGCGATGAAACAAACATGAGGAAGAATGGGATGCTCAGGAGTTAACACAGCAAGTGCAGTGCCACCTGTCCTCCCTCACTGGAATGCAGGCTCATTGGTGAACCACAGAGAAGTGCAGCACACAGAGGAGGAACTACCACATTCTCCAGGTGCTTTCTGATTCTCCCAGAGATAAGAGGTTAGTTGGGGACAAGCTAATAAGGTCCAAGAACCACCACAAAGAAAGAGGACAACAATGAGGAGGAGAAACAGAAAAGACTGGTCACTGTACCTACATCCTGTTCTTAGGCTGCTTCATTTCTAATGCTTGATGCTTGGATGGTTTTATTTTTGTTTGAAGGGCTAGGGAACAAACACATGCTAGGCAAGGGCTCTACCACTGAATTTATTCCCAACCCAGTAATCCAATTTATATGTAATAAAATCTTGTGTAGATTAAACCTGGAAAAGACCTGGGCATCTCCCATGAGGAGACTAATTCTGAAGTGGCCAGGCACTCACACTGCTCCAGGGCTCAGGCCACCTCTGCAAAGTTTACTAAATCTGCGGCCTATTACAGATGACAGCAGGCAGAAAATACCTCAAGATGCTGCCTCCACAGGGATTCACTTGTCACTTTATTAATTCTGAAGGATGCTTATGACATCTCAGATAAGCAGTACACTAAATGGAACTTGCTTAACTAGATGACTGGACAGGAGAAAGGCACCTCCTACTACTTCCTGCCCTGCCAAATACTCTCCATTTGTTTCTGCCTACAAAGGAGACACCACTGCAGACCTTTGTTTTAGGATTTAAGAAGGGACAGGGTTAGTAGGTAAGCAGTTTCTTTGCTTCCTTTTTTTTTTGTGTGTGTGTGTGGTACCGGGGATCAAACTCAGGACCTTGCACTTGCAAGGCAGTTGCAGTGTCACTGAGTTATGTCCACGGCCCTCCTTACTCTTCTTCTGTGATACAGAAAGCTAAACAATTTTCTTTTAAACCACACTGTCAGGGTTTTCTGTTTGCTTACTTTAATAACATGTGTCCTCCATCATTCTGGCTCTTAACCAAAATTACTGAGCTTTTCCTATGCCACTTTTTACATTATTTATCCCATTAGAACAGTGCTTCTTACCTTGAGGCCACACACACACACACATTCAGACACACACCCATGTGGATAGGGGTGTGATAAATGGGGTTATTTCAAGCTATCAGGAAAGGAAACAGTTTGTAATTTTGCACTAATTTTAGAAATTATAGCCAGGGATTTAGCTCAGTGGTGCCACTGCCTACCTCATAAGTGCAAGGTCCCAAGTTTGATCCCCATTACAAAAAAAATTTAAAAAACAAAAATTATTAAATCACTCATTCCATTCACAAAACTAAATTTCAAATGAACTACCAATTATGATTTTTTTAACTCAAATTTTATGAAAATAAAGCTATCTCTATAACCCTGGGGTAAAGAAGGTACAGGCTCAAAACCTAAGAACCATTAAAAGAAAGTTGATAGAACTAATCAGATAAAATGACAAATTTCTGTACAGTTAAAGGTTCCAAATTAAAGGTTCAAAGAGGACAACTAGAGGAATGGCAGAGTGCTTGTGTAGCATGCCAAGGCCCATGGTCCCATCCCCAGCACTGTAATAAAAAAGGACAGACTAGAAGAAAACATTTCTATACATATATAATTATACGGGTCACCTTCAACAATAGGAAAAAGTCAAATACCGCTCTTCTCAAAACTTGAGTCAAGGTTTACATGTCACTAGAGAAGCAGGCAGGCTCCACATGACTGGAAGCTCAACCTCACTGGTGATCAGGGAAGCAAAAGTGATAGAGAACTGCTTTCCATCAGTAAGGCAGGAATGCACTTGAACAAGCAGCCTGGCTACTTTGAGGGACACAGCAGACTTGCTGATAGGAATGTAAGCTGATGTGTCCTGGGTACAGTGCAATTAGAGCATGAAAGCATTTGATACATGAACTTCATGACTCATCCTAGCAATCTCTGCTTCAGAAATACTTAAATATGTTCAAACACATGTACAAGAGCACTCACCATGGCCTTGGTAACAGTGGAAATGCATCTTGCAACAGAATCCATTCTATAGATTGCTATACGAAAGAGAACACAATTTCTGTGTACGGCCTAGAACAATCTCCAAGACCTTTTCTTTAAAAATAAATAAAGCAACTTTATATGGGAGAGAGGCTCTCAGCAGTCTTATGGCTTTGTTTTGTTTTCTTTAAACTACAAGTATACAAATGAAAATACTCAGGAAAAGGACTGGAAGGATAAATGCCATATTACCAACAATCAACCCCTGTGAAGGGAGAACTGGAGGGGCAGTGGAAGAAATTTTATATTTCACTCAGTGCTTCCAGCACCATCTTTAATATTTTACAAGAATGTATGCATGTACTACTATGCTTCTGTGAGTTTTGTAAGTTTCAAAAAAAAAGGTCTATTGGTAAGTAAATCTGTTTGGGTCAAATGAGGTAATATGGACAGGGTTTCTATTTCCATTATCTATAGAGAAGTTCCCTGAGCAGAGGGCCACTCTTTACCACTGATGCTACTCACAGCCTGGGACGTGGACACAACTGTGGTGCTGACAGGGACTTGCCGCACAGTCGGGGCTCCTGTCCCGATGCTGATGGGGGTACTTGCAGCCCCAGAAGCCACAGCCACAGTCTTGGACATGGCAGCATTCATACTGGGCAAAGACACTGCTGAAGAATGGACCGTTCCAGACCCACTGGCTACCGAGGCCCCTGGCTTGGCATGGGTTGCAACAGTGATGGTCTGGCCTGCTTTGGGAGGCATCACACCTAGGCCCTGCACGATGCGGATTGTGGCAGCTGGTTTTGCTTCTGAGGAGGCCACTGTGTTTTTTCCCTTCTGATCTGCCACACTCACACCAAGGGCCGGCATCAAGCGAAAGGCTGAACTCGAGGCTTCTGTTGGCTTAAGGTCAGGCGTCACTTTGACCACAGTAGTACCAGCTGGGGTGGATGCAGATGTACTGGCAGAGCTGGGCTTGGCCGGGCTTTCAGCAGCATGCACGGGGTTGGAGGTGACATGTAAGGTAGCAGAAATGCCTTTGCCTGCAGTGCCACTTCCTGTCCCAAAGAGGTCCTGGGTCAGTTTGACAGTGGTAACCTGGGACTTGGCCAACGTGGCCATCATGTCTGGAGTGATCCGTAGAACCGTCTGGCCCTTGGCATCTGTGGTGATGGAAGAGGGTGGCAGCCGCAGCACATCCTTACCCTGGATATGGAAGTTAGTGGCTGTGAGTGGAATGCTATTGCCAGTCTGCGGCTTCACACCAAGCTGTCCAGTGATAGCCACCTGGATGGGGGAGACATACAGTGAAAAAAGGATCCATGGTACTAAGCTGGTTACACAGCAGAATCCAGCAAACCTCCATATAACTCTAATTTTTATTTTGAAAAATGGTAAAAATGCATAGAAGCAGAGGAAAATGTAACAAACCTGTATTTCTTTACCCAGCATCACAGATACTAACTTTGTGGGTCTGTTTTATGTTTCCCTACTTCTGGGAGGAAGGAATAGGAGAGGAACGAGAACCTTGAGGTTTTTTAGTGGAGAAGCGTGCTGGGGATTAAACCTAAGACCTCACCATTGACCTACATCTACACTGGAGTATTTCAAAATACCGTATTTCCCCAAAAATAAGACATAACTGGAAAATAAGCCCTAGAATAATCTTTCAGGATGCTTGTTATGTAGCCCCTACCTCAGGAAGTAAAGAAATGTTTTCTGAATTTTCCTACCTACAATTTTTCATCATTTTCTGTGTGGACCATCATTCTTACCTGTCATCATTTTTGTTGCTACTCCTGTCTCATAAGTCTTCATTTAACACTTGATTTAATGGCAACTTGTGAAACCTAACTGCAAGAGGTTGTGACTTGGATAAAGAATGCATGGGATAAAATCACCTGACAGATGTGTTGCCAATGCACTACAAGCAGTCCACATGGACAGGAAGAGAGCTCTACTGCTAAACAGGAGAAACTAAGGTCAATGGTTCTACAGTATATGAAGTGGCAAAAAATTCAAGCCAGAATTCAGGGGTTTGAGAGTTAAGATGATGTTCCAGAAGAAGACATAACTATATTTGAATAAATGTAGATTTGTGTACATGAATAAGTGTAGATTCTGTACGTGAATATAGACTGCTGTACATGAAAAACTAAGACATCTCCTAAAAATAAGCCTTTTTGTATCTTTTGGAGCAAAAATTAATATAAGGCCCAGTCTTATTTTGTGGGAAATACAATAAACCCAAGATTCATCACTTTACCATTCAAAACTTGCTTATATACCTCTATCCTAGAAAAGTTTTTTTTTGGGGGGGCCATACCAGGGATTGAACTCAGGACCTTATACTTGCAAGGCAGGCGGGACATCACTGAGATAAATCCCCAGCCTTAGAAAAGATAATTACCCAGCACAATCACCATCAGCACATACTCATATTTCCCCAACTATTTCAAACATGTCTACTCGCAGATGGGCCACCTCCAGGTTGGCAGAAGCAGCATGGCTGGATGGCTGAAAGCAAGAGCTCTGGGGCCAGACTTCCTGCTTTCCTTAAATCAACTCCTACAGAAGGCCAATGCCCCCAATAGTAACAGGTCATCCTGCTCAGGACCTTCTTCTCCGAGGTCCCACTGCTGAAACACTGTCACAGAGATGCCAACATGCCAGTTACAATGGCTCTGCTCCACACTTCCCTCCCCTACTCTGCTCCCATCCACATTCCACTCCAACCCAGTTCTTTGCTTTCTTTAGATGCAAAATTCCAGGCTGGGGATTTAGCTCAGTGGTTCTGGCGCCTCCCTTGCAAGCACAAAGACCTGAGTTTGATCCCCGGTGCAAAAAAAAAAAGATTC
Source organism: Fukomys damarensis (assembly GCF_012274545.1). Taxonomy (NCBI): domain Eukaryota; kingdom Metazoa; phylum Chordata; class Mammalia; order Rodentia; family Bathyergidae; genus Fukomys; species Fukomys damarensis. Next base: position 77,747,440 of record NW_022900928.1, read on the forward strand.
AAAATTCCTCTAAAACTTATCTATCCTCAATGTCTCTGCTTCCTCACCTTACACTACTCTTTTGAATCCACTTCCAAAAAACCCACAAAATCATGGCTCCAGTTGTGTCTGCCCAATAGCAACCAACGGTGTTAAGTCTCATCTCACCTATACTTTCACTGCACCCAATTAAGGTGCTGCTTCTTGACACTGTTAATCTGTCTCCTCACCCTAGGACAACTTGAGTTCTGTGAAGGCAGGGGATCAGTCTATCAATATATCACTAACTCTCCAATCCTTAGCATAGTGCCTGCCACACAAAAGGAAATAAAGTTACTCAATGAAAGGTTAGTTCATTATTATGCAGCTCCATTTCCTCATCTATATAAAATGAGTAACGAAATTGTCTATCCACAGTATTGAAACAAACACCTGTAAATGCATAGTTGAATGAAGGCATACACAACACTCCTCGGTACTGAATGCTAGCCTGCCTCAAAATTCTTTAATATGCAATGATTATCCTTTCAAATTCATAATCAGAAAAGTTCAAATGCATTTGACCTTTAGTAGTGATAAAATGCAAAGCTAATAAAATATGGCCACAGGCAAGCCTCTGAAATGCTAGATTAATTTAGTCTAGTTCTAAATCAAGTGCTTTAGGCTGGTTATGAACTCCAGCCTGAATGCCAGTCAAACTTGAGGCACAGGTTTCCGTAGCCTATCCTATAGGGAATTCCTGTGTCCTTCTGACTCCCATAATGTGTTGTTTTTTTAAAGTAACTTTAAATTCTGTGTATCACTGCCCTGCTACTCTTGAAAGCTACTGGGTTTTTTTGTGTGTGTGTGAGAACCTTGAAAATCTCCCTTTTTATATTTACACTTAAAGTAGAAATTTATTAATTATAAAACATCCTATAAAATTAATTCAGAAAATATAAATAATTGGGTCATTTAACTATATTTTTGTTAAATAAACTGAAAGATTAAGAACACACTTTATACTTCTCTTCATATAACCTGGAATGATACACTGCTGTTTTCTTTTTAAAGGACAACATTGAAGCCTTTAAAAGGTATGTAAGAACTTGGTCAAGTGAACCTAAAATGTATTTGTCTGTATAAAGAGAAAATTAAATTATAGGCACTGTTATGTACTGATATCAGTCACAACCTAGTTTTGATTCTTAAAACAACTTTGATTAACAAAGCTAAACAAAAATGGATGTTTCAGTTAAATGTTTTAAAAAGGTACAGATTTTTACAAGGACATATGTTACTGTTCTGTAGAAATATCCTATATATATATATATATATATATATATATATGAGAGAGAGAGA
>NW_022900928.1:77748789-77754923 GCF_012274545.1 Fukomys damarensis
ATATATAAGAGAGAGAGAGAGAGAGAGAGAGAGAGAGAGAATGTCTCCTCCTTTGTATACTTAGTAAAACAAAGTAAAATACATAAAAAGAAAATCACATAGTGATATGTGATATACTGTAATTGTGTAATTGAGAATAATGTGCAAAAACAAAAACTGGAATATTTTCCTGTCAAAAAAATAAACAAAATAAAATAAAGTCATAGGAATGTAAGAGAGAGAGAGAGAGAGAGAGAGAGAATGTCTCCTCCTTTGTATACTTAGTAAAACAAAGTAAAATACATAAAAAGAAAATCACATAGTGATATGTGATATACTGTAATTGTGTAATTGAGAATAATGTGCAAAAACAAAAACTGGAATATTTTCCTGTCAAAAAAATAAACAAAATAAAATAAAGTCATAGGAATGTAACCAAGTTAAGTTCATGAAGCACCGACTTTAAATACAGAAATTCAACTACCAAATGCTGAATTCTATGGAAACAGAAGAACTCTCTTGGGTATACTGAAAGGCTGCACTGCTGTGGATGGGAACTCAATCTTAAGGGTCCAAGATGACAAACCTTTTCTGATGGGCATGCAATCTCTTCAGGAAGCTAGCATCCAGCAGTCCTCTCTTTAGTACACAAGCATTAGGCTGACCCACCTGCTTAATGATGTTTTGTCCTGTGACTTTCTGAATGACAGCAGTTGTGGAGGCACTTGGAGCTGAGCTCCCAGGAGAACTCGAAGCTGGCTTGCTCACAGGGCTGGCTGCAGCAGGAAGATTTGTCACCGTGAGCCCTGTCTGCCCAGGGCCAGGCCGCTGCACAGTGGCTGCTGCAGTCTGCGCTTTGACTGGAACAGTGGCCATGACAGCCTAATTCGGGGCATGAAATCAAATGCTTGATTAAAAAGTGAGATGGAGATCAGTACTTCAACAGGGTCTTCCACATGTCAGCCCCCAGCAAAGAGGCTCTGAAAAATCGTATACCAACCAGTGTCATGGCTAAAGATGACACAAGGGTCCTTCTACTACAATCCCAGGTAAAGCACTAAACTGCTTAGAAGGTCTGATTCCAAGATGTCAAAATAAATGCTTGACCAGTTTCGAAAATTAACGAGCTGTTTCAGTGAACTTCATCAGCAACAGCACCAAACCAGCTTCCCCACTCCTTCCTGACATAGCCTGCTGACTCATCAGCCAACCCTGGGGGTCAGCTGCCCCTGTTCCCAATGGCCTGAGTTTCCCTGTTTACCTGGGGCACAGCTTTGGTCTGTGTGGCAGTGGCTGGCACCCGGATCTGAGGTCCTGCTGGCATCTGTGGCAGTGTTGGTGCAGGCCCTGCTGGTTGCTGGGGGACTGCAGGAAGGCTGGGCTGGGCCACTACTCGTACCTGGGGCAGCCCAGCAGAGCTAGAGTGACTCACAACTCTGGCAGTGGCCTGAGAACTGGGTGGAGTCTGGCTGGAAGCTGGGGAAAGCATCGTTCCTAGCTGTGGCATTGTTGGTGAGGATACTAGAAGAACCCTATGAGGAAATTCAGGGAAAAACCAAGATCAAAAACTTAGGAGGAGGGGTCCAGGGATTCAGCTCAGTGGTTCCACTGCCTGTCTCACAAACACAAGGTCCCAAGTTTGATCCCCAGTATCAAAAACAAACAAACAAACAAAAAAAACCAAAAACTTAGGAGAGGAGCACAGGATTGTAGGGGGAAAAAGCTGGAGAAGAAATGGAAGTACTTACCCTGAGCTAGACTTCGCTGGTTCAGAGACAGTTGTTGGACCACTTTTGTTCACTGATGACACAGGTGGAGGGGAAATGGGTGTGGCAGGTAATGCTGGCGTGGTAGGGGTTACAGGTGTGACCGGGGTGGGTGGCATGCTGGAGTCACTGAGGCTCATCTGGCTCTGCTCAGAAGTGCCACTGCTGAGGACCTTCATGGAGCTCTCCTTGTTACTAGACTTCTACGAAGAAGACAAGGGAGAATTCACAATAGGTATCATGAGAACATGGGTCCTGAAGCTCCTGATACACAAAGCTAAGTGAAAGCCAAGCATGCACATTGCTGCTCCACCCCTGAATCTTTCTCGCAGATGTTCTCATGAGGTCACTCACCATCTTAGGAGGAGGCTTGGGTTTCTGCTGAAGTGCTTTTCTGGCTTTAGCTGCAGCTGCCTGTGCTTGGTGAATCCGCTCTGTGAAGAAGAGTATAGTAAGCTTCACCAAGAGTTTGACCATGACATGCTAAAGGGAGGGGCTTCATTAAAAACCAAGGCCTCGCTGGTAGTCTCACTGCTGGACTGGATCCTGCCTCCATGAATCTCCTGCCTGAATGCCAACTTGACACACTGCTCACAGGCCTCACGCACCAAACTCCTCCTCACTCCGGTCACGGTGCAGGTAAATCCACAGCTTTCGTCCGATGTCATATTTCACACAAGGGTCTTTTTCATAATGTAGGCGATCCAGTGCACCACTAACTACCGTGTTCACCTAAGATCAGAGCAGAGAGAAGAAAGGAACAAGTCAGAAACAATAACAGAAGTTGTTTGGACTCTAGAGAAGTCAGTGGATCGGCACAGCTGATAGATTCTATTTCAGCCCAGCTACGACCACCCAGTGGCTCACCAAAAAGTGCTGCAAGACTATTGAGGCACTGATATGCTTCTATTGTAAGGATGACATTTGCTCAGTGATTGTACCTGTTAACTCTTGTACTGTAAACCAGAGGAAAGCTTAGAGCCAAACTCGTATTTCACTGACAGCAAGTTTCTGGTCATCACTAGCAACTATTTCAAGATGTCCTTTTTCTTCTTTTTCTTTCAGTTATTATTTGTTTGTTTGACAGGGGTTCTCACACTGTTCTCAGGCTGGCCATGAATGTATGATCATCTTGCCTCAGCCTCTCAAACTTGGATTATAGGCACTTGCCAACACATTCAGTTTTTTCAGTTGTTTAAAAAGTAATGGTGGGCACAAACATTTGTGATCTAAGGATTCAGAAGGAAGCAGGAGGATCGTGAGTTCAAGACCAGCCTGGATTGCATGTCAGGTCAATCTCAAATCCCTTTCCCCACATTTAAAAAAAGAAAAATAACATTGGGGCCTAAGGTAGTAAGAAGCATGTAGCTCAATGGTGCAGTGCCCACCAGGCACATGTGCAAGACTCTAGGTTTGAGCTTCAGCATGAAAGAAAAAAGTGATGTATTCTCTTTACAATTCCTAGTGAGTTTTCTCAACTCCATTCTGGAACAAGCAATTCAAAAGTGTTTCTCCAGCTTACCTGAGTGCTGGTGACATCTGGAGCAAGAAACTGGGAGTCCTTGAGCAGCTCACAGATTTCTGCCCGTGTGCCTTCTCCATTAGGCAGCCGAGCGGCAGCATCCCGAACTGATGGCATCAGAAAATGCAAAGTCTGGGAGTCAAGTCACAGTTCTATCAAGTAATGACAACCCAACCCAGGTAGTGGGGTCCTGCTCCCTTTGGTTCCTGTGGCTCAGCCTCCCCAATCAACATCAGGAATACACGCCCTCTAGTGGCCCGCAGCTATGCCACTGGAGTTTCCTACATACTCTTCACTCGGGCCAGGCAGAAGAGCAAGACGCCCTAGCACTCAATGGGTCCAAGAACTTGAGGAGAAAAATGCTACATCTTCACTGACATTTAGCATTTCCTTCAATTATAATAAAGGTTGTAAGCCATATAATGGAAGTGCTGTGACTGTGGCACAACTCATATTTTCATATATTACAGATATTAAAGACAACTCAAAATAAAATCTACATTTATCCCCATTTGGAAGCTACAGAAGTTGTTAGATCTGCTGTTCAATCTTGTCAATTAGTAAAAACATCTATTTCTGTATATAAACTTCTTTTTAAGACATCTTGATAAAGTTTTCAGCATGAATAACTTCCTTTGTAACTCTAAGCATTTTATTTTATGCCTTTAAAGTGTAATTCTGAGAAGGGAAATTCAGGTTTTGCCTGACTGCCAAAGGGATTCATGGCATCTAAAAATCATTCTTATGATTATGAAGCAAATTCTTATAACCTACCCTAACAGTTTAGCTGGTTTGTGAGCAATTCCTGAATAAACATAAGAGCCTAAGTTCAGGAAGAAACACCAATTTTAGGGCATCAATCTCTAGGGCCAGAATCCCCATTCATCTCTCAGACTCCAAAGCTTCCAACTACTGATAAGCCTGACCTAGATGAATGAGGTGTGAAAGGGAGTGAGTTTGTGAGGGGAGGACAGAGTTCTCTTGAAAAAAGCTACAGGACAAAAAATAAATCCCTGATAACAGATACATATACCACATACCAAGAGACAGGATGGTGACATATGCAGGTCGGTCCGAGCGCAGCAGGGAATGCTCCCGGGCCTTGTTGAGGGAGGTCTCCTTGTCAAACACACCCTTCACTGGCCCCACCACAGACTCAAAGCCATGCATGCGAAAGGTGAATGCCTTATGGGGCTGGCTGTACCTGTAACGCTCCTAGCGAGAAGAGAGAGAAGGCTCCTGAGTCAGAATTAGAGCTCCTGTACAGCAAGGGGATCCATATGGAGAGATTAAAACAGGAAAGAAACAGATAATTCCAGTAGGATTGATGAGTCAACCACAGTAAGAAAAGCATAATCTTCAGTCACCACTAGCAAAGCACAAGGAAATAAAATGCATTTTGCTAGAAGAGCATCAAAATGGTTCATATCCCTTTCTTCACACCACTTCCAGCTGCACACATATCTAACCAACAATAATGTCTGAGGTGAGGGCCTGACTTTCCATGGTGGACTCAAGGACAATCAACTCAGCACAGCCTCATGGACACCAAGATTTACACTGCCTTCTAGGTGCTTACCTGCTCCTGAAACACCCGCTTCTCCTCCCCTGTGCTGGGCCGCACCACGTAGTCAGTTCTTCTAGAACACAGAAAGAATTCTGTATCAACTCTAAGAGCTGTGAGGGGCCACAGATGTGCCACTCTTCTCTAGCACACAGAACTATTCTCACTGTTACTATTCAACTACTACAAAGTCCACTATCTAGCTCATACCAAGTAATTCCCTCTAATATTTCCAAAATGACTATTCTTAGAAATCCAGAAAAATACTGCATAGGTGGAAAAATAGCTGACATCTTTACCTAGTATTTTCAATACTGCTGCTAAGTAAGCCCAATCTAATGGCAAAAACTTCAGCCTGAGGGGAACTAAGGACTTCTGAATGTCACAAATGATAAGGGTATTATTCTTCCTACCTCCTAAGGAAACTACTGATCCCATTATGTGAACACACATTCTGACACACTTAGGGTTAGTTTCTGTGCTGGAGTTTCAAAAATCTAACTGCAGAGGTTGAAAGTGTGGCTCAACAGTGGAGCACTTGCCTAGCACGCACAGGGCCATGCATAGGGTCCCAGTAATTTTTTACCGCAAAAGAATTACAAAAAAAAGACTAACTGCAGAACCACACCAGACAGGAAACATTAACATGAGACAACATGATGTAAGCAACCCAAAACTAGACTTCAAGGGACATAAACTAGTGGAGGTCTTTCACTGACCTTCAGCAACTTGTAACCTCATTACCCAATTTATTTGCAGCAGCCAGACTAGAGGAACCATTCTCAAATGGGATCTCAGGAGGGATACACATGGTAAACAGTACGACCACTATAAGGCAGATTATGTCTCCTTTGAGACCCTACTGTACATTCCCACCCATTCCATAACGAGCCTATACTGCCCTCCAAAGCTATGCTGAGGCAAGTGAGGATGAACAGCCTCTTGGGAGCAGTAAGGTCCGTTACCACTCTAACATACTAAAACAGGTCAGCAGAACCGTGGCAAGACTAAACCTCAGCTTCACGGGAAACCACCCACCATTATGGTACTATACTCACACCCGAGGGACAGGTGTTGTCGCATCTGAGCTGTCTTCATTTTCTTGCTGGAGAAAAAGAAAACATTAATAGGTAAATGAACTGAAGAATTTCCACTAATGTAAGGGCTCCGGTAACCCAATGAGCAAGAGCTGGCATTTTAAAAGTCACACCTTACAGCTGGGGATTTAGCTCAGTGGTTCCAGCGCCTCCCTCGCAAGCACAAGGACCTGAGTTTGATCCCCGGTACCAAAAAAAAAAAAAAA
>NW_022900928.1:77755212-77770074 GCF_012274545.1 Fukomys damarensis
CCCCCGGAACAAAAAAAAAAAAAAAAAAAATCACACCTTACAGGGCCAGGAATTTATCTCTGTGGTGCCACACCTGCCTTGAAAGCGCAAGGTCCCAAGTTCGATCCCCAGTATGGGGTGGGGATGGGGGTCAAATCACACCTTACAGAAGGCCTGGTCTTTTGTCTCTAGCCACAGCTGGAACAATGCAGCTAACTCCTTTTCATTATCCTGGCACTGACCTGAAGGGAAAGGGAGACAAAAAAGCCAAAAAGATCTAAAGTGTTATTCAGAATCCCACTTTGTCCTTACCTTTTCCATATCAAAAGACCGTATCAGGCCCTGCAGCAATGATCCTTTACACATACTCTGTCCACCCACTTGCTGTCTGCCTGGATCACCACGCCTGGATGTCACCTAATTAAATCACTCCTTCAGTAAGTACGGTTACTGAGAAGCCACTGTGTGCTAAGATCATCTATGAATTCTGTCTCGGCCCTCACAGAGTGTAGAGTCAAGTGAAAAAAAAAACCCATATTAAAACCAATTCTAAAATTGGTAGGTGTCACAGAGGATGTCCTGACTGACTTACACCAGGAAAGTTATCCAGTCTTCCAGCTAGCGTGGGCCTGAAGGCACTCTGCACACTGACACAGCAGCAAGAAGGCCCCTGAACCAACTTGAGACAAAAGCCCTCCCTGCCCTCCTCTCGTTACTCTGTTCAGACCCCTACCACAGCTCTTAGCATGTACCTAAAGCTCCTGCCTAGGCTAGAAGCCAGTTGAGGACACCACCATCTACATCTACTTGTATGAGAACACAGCTGCGCTTCCAGAGAAATCCTGGAACCATACTCACCAGACACTTACCTTCACTCTCCACCAGTCAACACCTACTCACCCCAAGAACCTGTATTTCTATGCTCTCTTACCTCTTGATTGCCCTCCTCTATTCCCACTATGCCTTCTAGAAATGCCACTTCACAGGCAGTCAATTGCCCTGCAGCCAAATTATCTTCTCCTGACACTTCTCTACTTATTTGGTATGGAGTCTAGTGCTCCCACTGAGCCTGAACCCTGAGGAGGCTGACTGTTCATTTTCTCACATCCACATCCTACAGAGTCATGAGGCAGTTTCTCCTATAACTTTCAGAAACTACATTTCTCCTCAGTTCTAGAAAATCAAATAAAAACAAAAGCCTGTTCCAAAACAGCCCAGAAATAAACACACATATACAGTCCATACACTGCTTAGCAAGAGTGCCAAAAACCTAAGAGAAAAGCACAGTCTCTGCAAAAATGGCAGGAAGGCACTCTGGATATCCACATTTAAAGAATAAAATTAGGAGTCTATGTAACTATCTGAAAAAAAAAAATCACTCAAAATGAGTTAAAGGGGCTCCGGATGTAGCTCAGTGATGCTGCTCCTGCCTGGCAAGTGCAAGGTCCTGAGTTCAATTCCCAGAAACAAACAAAAAAAAAGAGTTAAAAAGATCTAAACATGAGGCCTGAAATTGTAAAACCCCAACAAGAAAACAGGGAAAGCTCCATAATACCCATCTTAGCAATGATCCTTTTGATATGACATCAAGACACAGGCAAAAGCAAAAACAAGTGTACTGAAGCAAACTAGAAAGCTTCTGCACAGAAAACAACCAAAAGAGGAAGACAACCTACAAAATGGGAGAAAATATCTGCAAACCATGTTATAAAGGGTTAATATTCAAAATACATAAGAAACAACTACAAATCTATAGCAGAAAAGCAAATAACCTGACTAAAAATAAAGGATTTGAACATCCCAACAACATACAAATGTTGTACATGAAAAAAGTGTTCCACATCACTAATCAAGAAACTACAAAATAAAAACACAATGAGTGAACACCTCACAGGTCAGGATGGCTACTATTAAAAGGCACAGACAACAAGTATTGGCGAGCATACAGAGAAACACTAGGCCCTTGTAAACTTGTTGGACACCAAGAGACTCTATGAAAAACACCACATAGACACCTCAAAAAAGTGAAAAATAGGCACAAACCTATAGCCCCAACATTCTGGGAGGCCACGACGGGAAGACTGCAAATTCAAGCCCAGCATGGTCAACTCAGCAACTTAGCGAAACCCTGGGTCAAAGTACAACATAAAAATGGGGCTGGGGATGTAGCTCAGCGTAAAGGCCCTAGATTCAATACCCAATACTGCAAAAAGTAAAAAACAGAACTATCATATGGTATAGCAATTCCACTTCTAGATATAATCCCAAGAGAAGTGAAATTAGGGCCTCAGATACTGGCACTCCAATGTTGCCAAATGTTATGGTTTGTATCTGAATGGTCCCCCAAAGCCTCATATGCTCATAGGTGGAGCTTTGGGGAGGTGATTAGATCACAGGGCTGTGATACTCATAAATGGGTTAGTCCATTGAGGAGTTTACAGCTGAGCAGAATGTTAGGAGAAGCCTGGTTGGAGAAGTGGGGGGTCACTGGGGCATAGCCTGGAAGGGTCTATCCCCTTCCCTCCTCCTTTGATCTCCCTCTGCTCCTGCTACAAATGTGCTACACATAAAATGGACTACTACTCACCTTAGAACAGGGGAAATCCTACTATCTCCAACAATATGGATGAGCCTGTTATGGCTCCCAGGACAAATACTGCGTAATCTCACATACACAGGCACCTGAAATACTCAGATTGCAAGACCATCATTCCAATAATGCACTGCTCCACAGAGTAAAACCTTTACCTTTGACCTTTGACCTTTCTACCATTCCCACCTAACAAAACTCAAAATTGAACTATCCACATTCCCCATGCTTCCAACTAAGCAGGTAAGGGATCCCTGAGGAAAAAAGCACACAAAGAGGCAGAACATCACAACAAGTCAATGACGAGAAGCTGACGCTGACAGCTGCCTGCCCATCCTAACGCTGTCCTGGTTACCCTGCTTTGCATGCTCCAGGGAGGGTCTCCCTACTCTCTTCAAATCTTCCTTCTCACCACCCCCACCTCCTACTTTATGCAGGAAAATCAGCAGACCAAATCTCCCACAGAAGACTAACAAGTCCACTGCTGTTTTTCCACTGTTTCTGTGCTACTTCTTTCATCCAGAGCCAGCCCTGGATGTGGATGTTGACGCATCTCCTCTTCTCTGCTGCATCTTCAGCAGTCCATTCTAAACACAGCCTTCTCAACAAAACTTAATCTCACCCATTTAAAAACATTCCTCTCTTGGCCACAAGTATCCTATTCTTCCCTCCTCCAGTTAACCTAGAAAGAGCTGTTTAGATTCACTAACTTTTTAACCAGTAGTGTGCTGTGCATGTTCAGGTAGCACCAGAGAAAAGGAGCCTTGACTGGCTACAGCTGCACACTTCCATGGTGTACATGAAGGGGCAGCAAATTCAGCTCCTGTCTTTGTAAGCAGTTTTATAGAACACAACTCCACCTATTCATTTTGTCTACTGCCTGGCTGCTCTGCATTATGAAGCAGAATTGAGGGCTAGTAACAGAAAAAAAATCTAATCCACATGGGCTTCAAACACTTAGTATCTGATCCTAAAAGAAACATCATACCAACCTGGTGCAAGTACTCTCATCGTGGCAGAGAGTGCACAACCAGTATGAGGAATGACCTTCAGCTCATACTGCCCTCAACCCCTGTCATCCCTAAAGGAGTCACTCTTAACTAAAAATTCACCAAGAGCCAAGTATCGTGGGGCACACTATAATCCCATCTACTCTGGGTTATGGCTCAGTAGTAAAGCACTTGGCTAGCAAGAGTGAGGCCCTGGTAACACTAACACACTAGCACAAACACACACACACACACACACACACACACATACACTCCTTATTCCATGTCAACAGATCTTATCTTTATCTTACCAAACTTTTCAGGAACAATGAAAGCCAATAACTACTACCCACATCTTCAACTCTTCAGTCTTTTGTCTCCCAGAGCCAACCATCTCAGGGCTTTCCTCCTGTCTCTGTAGTCCCTCCTCACATACACTGGCATTCTGCTGCCTCTTCCATGGAGTTTCTCAAGGCTTAGCTCTCACTCACTTTTCTCCTCGCCTGACACTTTCTCTCTAGGTGACAGCCTCATCTGTGTCCTTTCCTATATACTAATTTCAGTATAGGACCAATACTGAATTTCCATCTCACTTTAGATGCATGTTTTAACAACTAAGGGGAAACAACTGTATACCTAAAATGTACCAATAAACTCAATGAGGAAAAAAAAAACTAACACTCTAAGCAAGGCTTTATAAATTTAAAACAAAATAAGGACCCTGCCCTTTAAAAACAGTTCGGGACTTGTCATGTAGAGGTACAAGATCCCAACAATGAATGTAACTGTACTGTATCCCTAAAATGTACCAATAAACTCAATTAAAGCTGAAAAAAAAATAAAATAAAATAAAAAAATAAAAATAGTTAGGGGCTGTTCAGTCTCTCACTGCACATCACCCTCAATAGCAAGGCCCAGTTTCGGTAAAGAAAAGTAACTATATTACAAATTAGTCCAAAACCACTAGTATGAGTAATACAAATTATGATGCTATTATAAAATGCCCCACAGACTACATCATGGCAGAAAGGCAATTCCACTTCCACTTAGGGAGCTGTGTGGGGAAAGTGTGGGATGAAGATTGTACCCTAAGAATACAAAGTGTCTTGAAGATTCCCTCACACACCAAAGTGAGATCTAATATTTTCTTCCTTGCCAATCTCCTGGAAGGTACTGACTAGAAAGCAAAAGCAGCTTAGGGAAAGACTAGGTAATAATATGAATTACTTACCAAGTAATTTCCACTGTTGGGTTTTCTCCTTGAATTCAACAAATGGAGTGAAACTAGAAGGAACAGCTGCAAGAAAGAGATCACATGTACAAGCCACACAGGTCAGGAAGCGCTAAACTCTGTGTATCTTGCAGCTCTGAACTCTGAGAGACATTCTCAGTATTTCATGGTGTATCAGGAGAGAAGAGATATCAAGGGTACGGTGGGACACAAAGGTACAATGAACCAAATAAGCACAGCTGCCAATTACTGTTAAGAACCAGGCAAAAGAGGAAAGACATAATGACCTTCCAAAAAACAAATCCTTACCTCGGCTTCCTCCAGCAAGATACTGCAGGGCAGGCAACACCAACTCAGCCCAGTTGGGGGCTGCAGAAAACCAGCTGTTGAGGGAACTGGCTGGAGATGACTGCCAGTCCAGAACGCGCTCCTCCAGCTGAGGGAGAGGAAAGGTGGGACCCAGTGAGATTTCTCTCCTATAGCATACCAGGGATGTCCACAGCAAGCTGGGTACGTTTCCAGTTTGCTCCAGTCCCAAAGCAAGTTAGCTGTGGAGCCTGGACTCTACAGAGCCGCTTCTCAAGCTGGAGACCATCAAAAATTTTGATGATTTCAAACCTTCAATGTACATCTGACTCTTCAAAATTCTTACCATAGGAAGGCTAGCCTGATTCTCCAACAGCAAGATCTCTAACAGAAGAGAGAAAAAACTAGAAGATATCTCATTGATTCCCAGGCAAGGCTTGAGGTCTTCCAGGGGCCTGTGGAGAGAAGGAAACATAAGCACAATTAAGAGCAAAAACACATTCTAAGTTAACTCAGGTCCCCTGAGGCCCTGTAATCATAAGAAAGGGAACACAACACATTTTCCAGCTGGGTCCCTGGCAGCGCTGGCAAGTTCAACACACCCACAGCCACCTCACACAGCCCCAAGGGACTGAACAGCTCTCTGCTTAACCACCCACCCTCAGCAGCATGTGACCTGTGCTGCACACTTACTCTTCCTTTACAGCAGGTATTGCCAGCGGAGACGGGGCTTGTGAGAGAGATGGAACCCCTTCAGTACTGCTTAGAGGCTCAGCCAAATCCTCTACCTCTGATTTGATCAGTTTTATTTTCTTCTTCTTCCTTTCCTCTTTTTCCTTGGCCTTTTTTTTAAGGACAGCCAAGTCATACAAGGCTGGGAAGTAAAAGAACACAAGTCACAAAACTGCATTTTCTAGTCAGGAAGTAAGAAGTCTTACCTACATACTCTTTCCCAAAGCCCACCAAAGGCATAAATGTCTCATAATAAGACATACAGATTTCTTGGCTAGGGATTTAGCTCAGTGGTTCCACCACCTGCCTTGCAAGTGCAAGGACCCAAGTTCAATCCCTGGTACTAATAAATAAATACATACATACATACATACATACATACATCTAATGATGGCTATACTGACTTTTTAAATTCATAAAGGCAGTAATAAAACAAAGATGAATGGCATGACGGAGACTATGGTTTCATTTACTTTAGCCACATAGAGGCAGTCTCATAACATTTAAGAGCAAAGTGAGGGCTACTCAGAAGCAGCCAACAGTCTTGTTTTACCTGCTAGAGAGCCCTTCTTGCCAGCATTGACTCGAGTCATGATGTCACTGAGGGTCAGATCCCCTGTCAAAAGATCCGGGTGATCCTAGAGGTTACAGTTGGAGATTCGGTTACTGAGGCCAAAAGAAACAGCAAAGACTAATGAAGACTGCCAATTTACCTAACAGATATGACTCCTGCCAGGTATCCCTGAGGAAACATACTGAATTACAAAAATGCAATAATGAAGACTACTGCTCTTCCTAACAGTACACAGGAAAACCCATTTTCAACCCCCTGATGTATGGCATTTACAGTTCATACAGCTCTTCTGCATTCCTTATCTCACATTCTCTTCAGGCCAATTTTATAGCCTTTATATTATGTTATATTTTACAAAGTCTAGGGATCAAAGAAGTTAAAGGAACTGCACAATACTGTAGAGTAGAAAAGACAGAGAGAACTCAGCTCAATCCCAGTGTGGGACTCTCCCTGTCTTGCTGCTCTACCTCAGATAGGATATCCTTTCTCCTCTCTACTCTCTGGCTTGGAACCACCTCAATTCAGTTGAGGGGAATAACAGAACAAGTGCAAAGAGGGAAGAGTACAAGGTAACTCTTGGTCCCGGCATTTACTAGTCACAGAACCAAAGACAAGCTCCTTCAGTTCTCTGAGCACTGGTAACATGGAATTTATGATGCACTCATATACCAAATAGTGGCACAGCAAAGGCTGAACCAGACACTGTTGAGCAGGCCTTATAAAATGGAAGCACCCCTCAGATGCCTTCCATTCTTACGCTAACTAGCCTGTGTCACTCCTAACAACAAGGAAACACAAGTGAGGTGGGGACAACGGGTATCTCCTCCAGGACAGCCAAGCCACAGACATTCACCCCAGAAGTGGCCACTCATCCCAATCTTACTGGTTGATGTTTCCGCTTCTCATGGTGCTTCTTTAACATTATCTTCAGGTCACTGTCCCCAAGTTCTATTTTATCTGAGAGAAAAATGAACCAAACCACATAGACTAGGTGATTTACTGCAAAGATGCTCTAATTCAAATGTTTCTGGTCACTTGTGACATTCTTAGGCAAGACACTGCTGAGTTTCCCTTCTGAGTCCTGTGTACTAAAAGCACCAAAAACCTTCAGTCACACAATCCGCACTTCCATTTTTTTTATACACCAATAAATTTCTTCAGTTACTCAGATGGGCAGTAACTGAATACACAATATTAAGTTTCTTGACAATGTCCTTTCACTCCTATTCAAATACAAATTATTTTCCAATTTCACAAATATCTAAGGAATTGCTATGGCTCTGGTTATCCCTTTTGTTCTATTACTGAATTTTCTACTAGGTTGCTACTCTAAGAGTCTGCTTTCTTTAGACCAAAATACCAGATGCTTAGCTTCAAAAGACAATTTTTAAAACTAAGAGACAACCCACAGAATGGGAAAAAATTTCCAGCAACTCGTCAGACAAAGAACTAGTATCTACAATATATGAAGAACTCAAAAAAATTAGATCCCCTAAAACTTAAAGACCTAATAAAAAAATGGGCGTCCGAAATGAAGTACTAATGGCCAATAAATACATAAAAAATATTCAACATTGCTGGCCACTTGTGAAACACAAATTAAAATGACATTGGGCAAGTACAAGGTCCTGAGTTTGAATTCCAGTACTGCGGGAAAAAAAAAAAACATCGATTTTCCAGAACTTCAGCAAGAATGGCTATCTTCAAGAATCAAGTAATAGGAGGACTAAGGGAAAAGGAAAAAAATATGAGAAAATGTAAAAATGGAATTAAAGTGTTTGAAGGCGGGGAGGGGAGGGTGAAGGGAGGGTGGGGACAAGGGGAAAAAATGAGAACCAAGACCTCGCATGTAAAGGTACAAGATCCCAGTAATGAATGTAACTGTACTGTCTAACTAGAATGTACCAATAAATTAAATTCGGAAAAAAATCAAGTAATAACAATGACTGAGAGGCTGCAGGGAAAAAAAGAAGGTACAATCTGTATGAAGAGTCTGTACTGCAGGTGCAATCAATGATTCCTCAAAAAACTAAAAATCGGGCCAGGGATTTATCTTAGTGGTGCCACCACTTGCCTCACAAGCACAAGGTCCTGAGTTCAATCCTTGGTACCAAAAAACAAAAGCTGAAAATAGAAATCCCAGTGACCCAGATATTCTCTTCTAGGTATCTTCCTGAAAGAGTGACAATATCATATTACAGTACAGTGATGCCTGCATACTCATATTCACAGCAGCATGATTCATAACTGTTAAATCCTGGAAGCAGCCCATATGTCTATCAACAGATGAATGGATAAAGAAAATGTGGTAAACACAAAGGTTTACTACTCTGCTATAAAGAATAAACTTGAGTTCTTTGTAGGAAAAAGGATGTACAATGAGACCATGAATTTAAATTAAGTAAACATCAGATAGTTTATCTTACAAGAGAAATCCAATATGCAAGTACAGTGCAAAATAAAAGATAATAAGAAGTAAGGAGTCACAGCTTTCTTAAATAGGAAAAGGATGAAAAGATGAAGGGAGGGAAGGGAAGGGAAGCAAATGAAAAAAGAATTAAAATGTGTTATGTACGTGTATGTACCAGGCAATCATTATGTGCTGCAAACATGTACTAATAAAAAGTAAAAATTGGAAAAAAAAAAAGGAAAGAAGGCAGGTTTATCTGTACATATAAAAAAAAAGTGGAATGATACAAATACTTCTCCAAATCACCTAATTCTAAGGAACACTGCTTTGCTTCCTGGCCACTAAAAATCTAGTCCCTACCTACCTCCCTCTAAGGGATATTTTACTTCTATACTGCTATTCCCTGGAATGGGGGCAGCATCAGCTCAGTTCTCACCTGCAGTTTTCATATCCATGGTGCAAAGTGTGGGCACCACCCTCAGGGGCACCGCAGGACTAGGAGAACGTGCTGGAGAGCTTGGAAGCCATGAGCTGAGATCTTCAAAAGAAAATTTTTCTTGTAAATCCAACGTGGCTGTGGACTCCAATAGGGGAGATTGAGTAAGTGGCCATTTAGGTTCAACAGGGCTAAGCCAACAACATGGAGGCCAGGGTTCCACAATCCTTTCTGACCCTTCCCCAGATGAGCTGGAGCACACTTAGGTCATTTAAACGGCTTTTCCAGGAGGAGAGACTTCAACAGAGTGATGGGGTCGCATTGCAGCAGGCCAACAGTCACTACTACTCTCCTGTAAGGGGAAAAGCAGTTCTCTCAAGTGGCACAATGGGACCAGAGGCCTACTGTGGAGAGACCCTGCCCCACAGGGATTTGTCCAACAGATGCTCATCTGACTCAAGTGCCCCAAGAGCACAGGGATCAGGAGGACATGGAGTCAGTACCACTTAACAGCAATGTCTCAGGTAGGGACTTAAAGACCAAGGACTTAACAAGTCTCACTCTCCACCCCCAGACAAGACAACTTAGATGCTTCTTGGGGGACAAGTGGCTACCTCTGGCTCCAACAACCCAGCTGACCCACAGGGCCAAGGACACTCACCCTCTTCATCAGAGGATAGAGCTGTGTCACCACACTCCTCCTTCACTTCCCTCAAGACCTTCAAGTAGCGCTGCTGGGTCCGCCACTCCCGCTCCTCAGGGCTGCGGGATGGTGAAGGGCGCTTCTGCCAGAAAGGAACAGCTGGGCCACTCCTGCGGGCCATGTCCAGCAGATCCTAGAAAGGTCAGATGAGGGTGTATGTCATCACTGATGCTTGCTCTGGATTGATGTACACTCTGTGAGTCCGCAATTTATTCTCTCAATATCAAACAAACTCAACTCCCTCTCCTCCAGATCACAAAGGAGCAGATAAACAACTATGTGTAAATAAAAAGAATCTATACTAATTACAGATTAAGCATACTTATCTAAAAATCTGAAATCTGAAATGCTCTGAAATACAGAACTTTATGAGTACAGTAAGTCCCCAACTTACAAATGAGTTCCACTCTGGGAGAATATTCATAAGTCTGATTCATTCGTAAGTCTAAGTGAGTCTTATACACTTTTGACACATAAAAAATCAGACATACAAAAATACTCTATTTTTACTTTCACAGTTACCTTTAAGTGGTGGTAAAGTACTACAATGTCTCAATCATTTTCACTTTTGTTTCCACAGTTACTACTTTGTGCTTCCTAGCAGTCCCTTCCACATCATCACTACTGTTTTTCTTGCTTTTGGACATCCTGGGCTCTGACTGAGCACTGTACTACTGTATACTATTACACTGTACACAGCATGCACACAGCAGCACATCTGTAACAATATCCAGTGGACACATGACCTACTTCTGTGATGTGTTAGCATGTATGAATGTTTATAATGTGAAATCTATTTGTACCTATAAAAGTACACAACTCGAATGTTTTTAAGTCAAGGACTTACTGTACCAACATAAAACCAAAGTAGAAAATGTCATACCTGAACTCATTTTAACAACTTGAAGTCAAAAAATAAACTTATTAAAAAGTGTGTGAAACCTGACTTTAGGCTATGTGTATAAGATGCAAGTGAAATATATTTTGTGTTTACACCTAGATCCCATCCCCAAGATATCTTACTACGTACACACAAAATTCCAAAATCTGAAAAAAAAAAAAAACTGAAATCTGAAACACTTTTGGCTCCAAGCATTTCAGATAAGGAATATTCAACCCGCATTACATGGTGAAAATCCACTATCTCTTTTTGCTCCAAAAAGAATGCATACTATACTAGACAACCAAGTAATGTATTTCTCTACTGAAGCTTTAAGAACACAGAATGCTTTGCCTCTAAGAATTATCAAGCTGGGAGAAACCCACAAGCCACTTAGCTTTATGTTCTACATATCCATCACAGCATGCAGAGGCCTATGCACACCTGCACATCAATTTCACAGCATCCTAGCTTTGCTCAATGAGTTGTAATAGATTTCAAATCCATATTATCTTGTTAAGTTTGTAGGGGTAAGTTTTTTGGTGTTTGTTTGCTTGCTGTGGTGCTGGGGACAGAAATTCAAGCCTTGTATATGCTAGGTTTTTAGGAAGCACTTGCTTTTCATGTTTTAACACTTTTGAAATCAGAATGAAATCAACACAAGACATTGTCTCTTAATTGAACTCGGGACCCTGTGCTTTCAAGGCAAGCAGCAGCAACATTGAGCTAAATCCCCAGCCCCTCTACCTCTTGAAGTCATGATATCCCAAGTTTACTGTCCACATTTTTACCCAGTCCCAGCATTACTTACACTCCGGGAAGCAAGAATATGTTTTAGCAGCCGATGGAAATACTGCTGCTGCGAGTTGAGGTATCGCTTGTACTGTGACTTGAAGCACAGCTGCCGATACTTGACCACCTCAGGGTTAAAATATCCATCTTAAAAAAAAATAGAGGTACAGCTACATATATATCTGTCAACATATATTCAATATTTAAGATGTTGCTGTAGCACAGAACTAAATAGAAAAGCAAATATAAGAATTAGGAAAGAGAACAAAAAGTAAAAGAATGCTTACTAACTGTAATAACCATGGTAAAACTAGAACTGAAATACAGCACTAATCAGAGTGAAATATACAGAAATTTCTGCCCTGACATTCCTTCTCCATGTTCTCACCAGGCTACCATATTGTTTAGGGAGAAAGCATGCTACCCTAACATGATCCTTCTAAATCCAATGAGATTTCCCTCCCTCTGCTTCACAGGAGTGGAGACACGGTACTCCCAGCTGAGGCCCCAGCTTAGGTAAAATAGATCTCTGCCAACCACAAAGAAGAATTCCTCTTAAATAATCCATTAAAAGAGAAAATGCATTCCAGTATTCCCAGCTATTTGTGAGGCTGAAGCAAGAGGATGACCTGAGCCCAGGGGTATCAGGGCCAGCCTAGGAAACACAAGGATACCCTGCCTCTTAAAATTTCTCTTTAACCACAACACAACAACAGAAAAACAGGGGTAAGGTACGGCTCAATGGTACAGTACTTGCCAAGCATGCAAGAGGACCTGGGTCCAATCCCCAGAACCACAAAGGAGGGGTGAGTGCTAACTTTAAATCCGTAAAATGAGAAATTTGAAATAATAATCTTGCTTGCTTCAGTCTCAAGCAACTATCACGTTACGTTGTTCAGTTTAACACCAAGTCAAGATGTTCTAGCTTTCCAGGGCATCATGCCAAAATGTCACCCAGAAAGGCAAAGATAAGAGGCTATGCTCCTCTCCATAGGTCAGAGGGCAGACTGTGAGTTAAGAATAGTATCAAATCACTCTGCAATGCCTAAAGTAATAGTTCATTCAAGCAAGAACCACCATCAGAAGCAATAACTAACGGGTAAGACAGGGCTTTAAAGAAACAAAACTAGTACATGATCCCAAAGTATCTATCCAGATTGCTTTAGAATAATAAAGGAATACAGGCATCTTTGCAATCAGAGTTGTGGCCAAAACACTTAACCAAGTGGTCACACATGGCATCACCAACAGTGGAAAAGTGACACCATGTGCCTCCTGAGGTGACATACTGGGAAGGCTGCTTCCCAGGCAGCATCCTCACCAAGAGCACTGGATACAATCTAACCATGGAGCAGTAAGAAGACAAATTCCCAGAAAACAGGACATTTCAAAGTTCAAGTGTTATGGGCTCTGCAAAAGTGTCTAGAATGAGAGCAAAAAAGGGCAGGGATCCTTAATTCACTGAGCTAAAGTGAATAAGACCCAAACAATGCATAAATTCTTAACAGATACTGGATTTCAATCGCAACTTAACAAAGAACTTTTCAGGAACAATTACAAAAATTCAACAGGGAATATACTATGATATTATGTGTTCAGTGCTATATTTCTTGGGCAGGATAAAAGGAGTATATTTATGTGGGAAAATCCTTTGGTAAGAGATACACATGCTCAAAGGCTTGGTGATAAAATACCATCTTTTCTGTTGAGGAATAAAAGAAAAGAAAATGGCAAGCTGTTTTTTAAAAATTTTAGACTACTCATTGAGCACTTGTGAGATGCTGGAACTGTTTCACTTCTTGTTCTGGGTGGTGGTTATACAGATGAGAATATACTAGGTACTTTCTATTTACATCAATAAAACTGTACTTTAAAACAGCATAGGTAGCAAAGAATTATTCAAAAGTACTTCAGGTTGGCTTATCTTTCTGTACAAGAGAATGATTAAAATAAAACAAAGAAAGGCACATCCACATCCCCGCCCTCCACCCTATTAAAAATAGAAGGCTGAGCTACAGACCTCGGAAGAGCTTCTGGGCAATGTACAGAGGGTTTCCAAAGCGGAAGTTCTCTCCGCTGAACAAGGCTAAAATGAGCTCATTCTGCTGTTCCATGCTGTCTGTGGGAAAGTGAGGCAGAAACTGCTGTAGGTGCTTACGCTGAGAGTCACTTAGTACTTCCTGCCATGTTGAGAGGCTGACAACATCAAAGAATATCTCAGGCTGAGAGAATTTGGGGAAAAAGCAAATAATAGAAAAATAAGTTTTGGGTTTTGTTTTGTTTTGTAGGTGTGTACACAGAAAGATATATATAACAGAAAGGTTACCTCTTACTTTTCCAAGACTATAGTACAATGGCTTTCAGGACATTCACATTCACATATACTTGAAACAGACTAAAATTTACAGTGATCTTTACTTAATTCGCAAATTTAAAGATTAAAGATGACGTGTAAACTACAATCTTGTATCTAATAGTAAATAATTATCTAGAGGAAAATTATCTCAGCAGAAAACCCCATGTGGAAAACATCTGTCAACAAGAATATGATGATAAATATCTAAAGCCACCTTAAACTGAGGAGCAAGAAAGGATGAACATGGGGAAAGAACTTGAACTGAAGTCACCTGCAAAGAGTGAGGGCAACAAGATGGAGTCACTGTTATACCCTGGCTACATATGTGCCAAGCACTCTAAGCTAGAGAGGCACACAGACTGAAAGGAGGGGCAAGGGGAACAAGCAAGCAATTTTCATGTAAGAAATGAGAATGTGTACAGCATCCGGGAAGGCCCATCAGAGGTGGACATTTAAGATAAGTCAAAGAGATAAGGAAAGGGAAAAAAGATGCTGGGGAAAGGGTTAGAAATTCAGAGCAAAACTGTGAAAACAAAGGAAAGGATAGCAGGGACATGTGGAGGAAATGGAGAGAGAGAAGATAACAAAAGGATACACAAGGGTTTAAATGGTAATGGTGTTATCTTAGGCAGGGGCTACACGCATGCTTCTTCCCTTCTTTGAGGTTCTTTTGTGTGTGTGCATTTCTGCGGCTGAGTGTGCTTTGCAGTTTTTGTTGGTGGTGGGTTTTTTTTGAGATGAGTACCTCAATATATTGCCCAGGTTGGTCTTGAACCTGTGAGCTCCCATCTCAGCCTCCTAAGTAGCTAAAAATATAGGCATAAACTACAATGTTTGGCTTGCATGCATTTTTTTTTTTTTTTTTTTTTTTTTTTTTTTTTTTT
>NW_022900928.1:77770305-77771961 GCF_012274545.1 Fukomys damarensis
TTTTTTTTTTTTTTTTTTTTTTTTTTTTGGTTTTTTGAGACAGGGTCTCACTATGTAGTTGAGACTGACCTGGAACTCACTATGTAGCCCAGGCTGGTCTCGAACTCACAGCAATCCTCCTGCCTCCTCAGCCTCCTGAGTGCTGGAATTACAGGCATGTGCCACCACACCTAGAGCATGCAAGTTTTATAATTATTTAAAGTATATATACAGAGTCTGCCCAAAAAATGTATACACACTTCAGAGATTCGCTATACTAATAAATGTCTGGAAGCTAATGGTCACCACTTTGAAGCCCCTCTTATAATTGTAGAAGCTACAAGTAACCTAGTAATTTCATGATGTCTCACTAAATTTAGAAATATTTATACAAGTTTTTCTTTTCTTTTCTTTTCTTTTCTTTTCTGGGGCAGACTCTGTATATTCATGTCACATGCTCTTTTTATATGTGGTATGTTTCACTGAAAAAAGTTCAGGCAGTGTTTGTCTAGAGAAAGAACAGACAGGGTGTGGGAGGTGGTAGCCAGCTGAGAGAAGCATTGGACTTATAAACTGTTACACAATTAACTTAATCCCAAGGACAAAAGAAAGCCATTTGAAGAATTAAAGCAGGAAACTAGAGGAAATCAAACTAGCATCTGGGCTTAAATTTATCAAAAGCCCCTCAGACAGGATGTCCAAGAGCCCCCCAATCTATTTTTGCACTCCATTGAGTTTCTAGCATCTAACTCAGTTTCTGGCATAGACTAAACAATTCGTTTGTGTGCGTGTGTGTGTTTTTTAAAATGTTGACTAAATGAACAACATACAGAGATTTTCTTGTAAGAATATTCAAAGAAAATATGGGACTAGGCAACACGACTAGACTTCATCTTTGATTTGGCTCAGTGGTTCCACAGACTGCCTTACAAGCGCAAGGGCCTGAGTTCGAGGCCCAGTACCACAAAAACAAAAACAAAACCGAAACATTAAAAAAAAAAAACAGACAAAAGATGGTTAATATACAGACCAACTACAGTACAATTGCTACTACAGGTGGGAGGATCAGAGAGCATACAATGATAGCTTCCATTTTACCTACAATATTTGGCATAATATTAAAGAATCTAAACAAATACAACTAAATGAAATTATATCCTAAAGCAAAGTGAGGCACAAGTTACTGCTTAGTATAGACTATATTTACCTCTATGTTCCAAATACAGCGAATCAATGAAAATATATGCTTAAATCAATGTTTTCACATACATAGTGCGCTGCAGATGAGCACTTAAAAAATGGCAGCCACTTTAATGAGTACATGTCTTGCTTGTGAAAGTGGTCAAAGGCACCCTGAAATCCTACCTCAGGACATATACTAATGGGTTACCTGGTGGATAGAGGTAGTATGTCAGGGTTTTGTTTAATGATTCACAACAGGGTAACTATTTGAGTAAACACATATGTAATTATGCTCTTAAAATATACAATTTTTTAAATTATGAGAATTATCTTGTTAAAGAGATTACATCATACTGTTAAGTTATTCTGCCTATGTTATTAAACAAGAAGACTGTAGCTTATACTTTCTTTTTTAATCAGAATACTAGATATTACACTTTAAAAAAATAAGCGCTCTACCTGAAATTTAAAAAAAAAAAAAAAAAAGAACAAGGA
>NW_022900928.1:77772210-77774582 GCF_012274545.1 Fukomys damarensis
AAAAAAAAAAAAAAAAAAAAAGAACAAGGATCTCAAAAAATTGAAAACTTGCAGAGTGGGAAAGGTTCTACCTGGGGGAAGCTGGCAGAGGGGCAACGTTTGTAATGTTACTACTCACATCCTCCAGAAGGTCTTCAGGCAGGCTGACCCTGGTGCCTCCCAATAGGCAGTCCTCCATAATCCTGGTGCCGTGGCCATCTCCACATGGACCAAGTTCCAGAGGATCCGTCAGCATATGGTCTAAGGAATCCATTGCTGCTTCTTCACCAGTACTCTAAACAAATATATGCATTTTGAGGAAGAAAAGAGAAATCCCGGGAATATGGTAGATTCTAAGACTCTTCTAGAAAATATTCAACCTCAAATATATTCTTACATCTTCTATCCTCAGGTCCTTTTCACACTACATTCTCAGTTCAATTTTCCAGTCTTTCCTGATGGGGTCCTTTTCTCAAAATGCTTCTATAGTAACTCCTAAATTCATAAATTTCTTACACTCTCATTTTATAGAAACATAAAATGAAACTCTGAAACTACATAAGCCGATCAGTCCATAATTTAAGTTTCCAGGTCAATAATCTCCCTAGTACCAAATAATTTCCTGCAATAGTTGTTGTTTTAGTAATTAATTCTAGTTAGAAAGTTAGCCAGAAATCTACAAACATATTAGTAAAGCTCAAATGTAACAGTAACGGTTACTTCATGAATACCTACTGAGTGCCAGACCTTTCATATACCTCATTTAATTCTAACAACTGCATTACTACATCTGTTCTACAGATAATGAAATTGAGGATCAAGGCAGGTAAGTAGTCATAGCACACGCCTATAATCCCAGGACTCAAGAGGCTAAAAGAGGAGGATCACCATGAGTTCGAGGCTAGCCCAGGCTATACCGTGAATTCAAGGGCAGCCTGCCCTACAAAGCAAGACCCTGTCTCAAACAACAACAAATAGAGAAATAACTTGCTCAACCCCAGAGGCAGTAATGAAACTCAGGTCTGCTTGCCTGCAAATCTATGTTCTTAACATTATATACAAAAATACCTCTTCCATAAACTCTCAATTTAAATAAAAATATTCTTAATATGATTGCATTCATCTACATAAACTCCTGAGGTTCCAAGCACCTGGCCACGACCACCAGTAAAGTCAGTGTCCAATTTAGTTATTCCATCTGATCTTTACAACTACCTAAACTGCTATTTTCCTCCTTCCTACAACAACCGAACAACAACAAAAGAACACTGCTGGACACCATTAGAAAAGTACATCCTGAAACATTTTCAAAGTGCATCTCACAAAGCTAATGGCTGGAAGCAGGTGTACAGTGGAGATGAAAAGAGCACAATGCCAACAAGACCACAAGAAGCCTGAACTCAGTTCTCTACAAACATACACTAAATCCTTTCCTGTTAGTTTCTAGTCCTACTAAATGGACCAGTGATCACACTAAAACAGAAAGAAAAGAATGGACTCAGTCAAAAAACAGACTTCTTTATTCTCAATGACAACCCACAGATCTTATCTCACCGGGTGTCAATTTCCTTATTTGTACAATAAAATGGAGGTAGACCAAGTCCTCCCTACTGTTAATTCCAATCTAGGAATCTTGCAACAAATAATCTACAGCTAAGAGTTTAATGTAGGTACTTCTCATTTCCAAAACTTTTAAATCATAAGAAGCATACCTGTAATACACTAAAATGAACACCTTTCCATGAAATTATGTCAAGTTCTCTAGAAGCGATTTCAGATGTATGTAAAAATAATGTATTTAGAGTCAGATCAAGGCAGCTGGGTGTACCCCAAGCAGCCATGTCCACACTTTTCAGCACAAGCATGAAGAGGGCTTCCTGAACAAGCTTGGTACCTAAGTAATTTAGGCAGGTAAAGAGCGGAATGGTATGAGAAGCAGAATTCCACCTTTAAAACAGGTGGAAAAACACAAAAGCAACCTGATGCTTAGAATAAAGTCCTCTTAACAGAAATGGCACAGGAAAAGACTAACACTTGCGAAGTCAGTGTCCTTTCTGACACTTATGTACACAATGTGCACAACTTTTTCACAAGTTTCAATTACGGCGGGTATTTAGGTAAATTTAATTTATTCCAGTGACATCCTCTAGCCTGCTACTATTCTGAATAGGATCTTCAAATGCAAAAGCAAGCAGCCAGCAGAGAGCTGGAACTCCGGAAGCCCTGGATTCTAAGTCTTGGAGAGTCCTGGACTTCCTCACTAGAACAGAAAGCCTTTCCCAAAGGCCATTCCTCTGCACCTGGGCTAACCCTCCCTCCGGGACCCTCCTCAGCACAAACACAAACCTGAGGGCCTTCACGCCGGGCCCTGCCGGATCCCACTCGCGGCCCGC
>NW_022900928.1:77775148-77775349 GCF_012274545.1 Fukomys damarensis
TCCCCTCCCCCCACGCGTGCCTAACCCTAACCTTCACCCACCCGGGCCACTGCCCTCACGCCGGTTCCTTGCCCTATGCCCACGGGGGCGGCGCCCTCCGGGACCCACTTCCTCCTTCCACCCCCGGCAACTCGGTAGCCCTCTTACCACCCCTGGACAGTCCTCACCTGGACAACGGGAGGCGGTCTCCAGGCCCACTGC
>NW_022900928.1:77775735-77778787 GCF_012274545.1 Fukomys damarensis
GGCAGGACCCGGGGGCGGGGCGGGCCAGGTTTTGCTCATCTCTGAGTTCCGCTGATGCTGACAGATTGCAGCAGCGGTTGTGTGCGTCTCACCTGTTTTAGGAGCTTCTTGAGGGCAAAATCGTTCGCTTTTGTTTGCCGGCCACAAATCAAAGCACTGGAAGCGAACGTTTACAGAGAGCATCCCCTGTCCCAGGCACTTTGCTAACCACTTTCTACTTTCTTGGTACTGCCGCGGCAGACTCTATGCACAAATAGAGTTGCCATTTTACCGCTGTGGAAATTGCAGATCCTTGAGGTTCAATGAAGATCCTGTACCACAGAGTAGTAGATGGAAGTGGTGTTTCAAACCTGTAATCCCAGCTCCCTGGGAGGCTGAAACGGTGAATCACAAATTCAAATCCAGCCTGGGCAATTCAGCGCTTTAGCAAATTTTTGGGGGAAAAAAAAAAGAGAGAGAGAAAGAGAGAAAGAGCATTGGGAATGCTGATTAATGAAAAGTCCCTGGATTCAATCCCCAGTACTGAAAAAAAATTTATTTAGAGCAGTTCTTGATTAATTGTAAAATTTAACGTGGAGATCAGAAAGTTCTCTCCGGACGTGTTGACACTGAGACAGGAGGATCACCATCAGTTCGAGACCAGCCTGAGGCTACATAAGGAGTTCAAGCCCATCCTGGACTACATAGCAAGACCTTATCTTTAAAAAGTTTTTTTTTTAAATCAGGGATTCCCCATATCCCCTTTTATCCCCTCCCCACATGCATATCCTGCCCTCATTATCAAAATCCCCTAACAGAATGAAACAATTTACAAAACTGAGGAACCTGCACTTTCCATCATCTACCATTCAGTATTACATAGTTTCACTGCCCTAAAAATATCTGTGCTCTGCCTATTCATCCCTTTCTCTACTTGACACCGGAGATCTCTGTTTCACTTTTGTTTTCTGTTTTGTTTTAGTACTGGAGCTTTAACCCGGACCTTCACACTGAACTACAATCCATCCCTTTTTAAATTTTGAGATAGGATCTCAGTACCTTGCTTAAGTTCCCCGGACTGAGCTTGAACTTGCCATGTTCCTGCTTCAGCTTCCCCGAGTTCTGAGATTACAAGTGTATGCCTCAACACCTGGCTACCTTTTACTGTCTCTGTAGTTTGCCTTTCTCAGAAGGTCAAATAGTTGGAACCACTCCATGCATAGTTTTTTCTTTTTTCTTTTTTGTAAATGTGGGAGAGATCTCCTGAAAATTTTCCAAAAGCATCTCTAAAGTCCAAAACTCCATCACGAGGAAGTTCACCCACCTCTGCATTGATGGTTCTCCATAAAGTTAGTTACTCAGTCCCACCCCCCAAAGCATGGTTTCCTTGCTCCTGAAGACTAGGAAATCAACAGACTGGCCCACTGCAACTCATGGATTCATAGAACCATAGATTTAGAGATGAAAGCACCTTGGTGATCCTCGGTCCCATCTCTTATCCTACACAAGGCTTCAAAGAAGTTGAGGTGAGGTGATCAAGTGATAGATCAAAGCTCTCGTCTCTGCTCATCTCTCTTCCATGTTCTTTGCCTTTCCACCTACCTTCTGTGCACCGACCCACCAGAGTTCGCTTTCTTTATAACTTGTTCCCTCTTGTTCCATTTGTTCTGAATTAATGTCTGACCCTTTGGAAATCCAAGCACCTTTCTCTGGCAAGGACATGTTCTTCTTTACTTCATTCATAATTTTCACTAAGAGGTGTGCATTTACCATGGATGTATTTACCCCCATTTTCTACCACAATATCTGGGGCAGGGCAAAGAGAGCGCGGCAACTTCCTGTATATATAATATTATGCATTTATTCCCAGCTGCTTTCTAAACTGATACATAGGGTTTTTTAACTGGCTTCTTTCACCTAGTAGTATGCACTTAGTTTCCCTCCATGCCTTTTCATGGATAAATCATTTCTCTGTGGCAGTGAATAATACCCATTGAGAAGCATCACAGTTCATTCCCCTCCTGAAGCATTACAGTTGAATGGGCAATAAATAGTCCAGGTTCTTTGGCACCACAAGGAAAGAACGGCCAAGCATACACCTTATTTATGTAGTAAGTAGCTACATTTATTAAAGGTCACAAGATGGGAGCAGTAGGAACAGGCAGAAGGTCAAAGAGAAGAAAGGAGCAGGAAGAGGAACTCAAGGTCATAGGCGAAGCTGCTGGTGGTGGTGGTGAAGTCCTCGTGAAGGAGCTCAGGGCGGTGTTGATGTTGCGGGAGTGGGTATGCTTGGGCCTGGTGTGTCCACACTCACAGCAGACTCCTGGATTCACTGGCCCAATTTAACCCTTGATGTCGCAGGCTTCCAGTACTTAAAGGCCAGGCACCTATAACTTAAGGTGCCTCCCATTCTGTCTCTCACTGGTGTCCACAATCTGCCGCTTCAGGCATTGTAAACTCCTAAGCTAAAACATCAACAGTTTTTTGGGTGATGTAACATTTATAGTTCAATGAAGAGAAGGGAGTGGCTCCCTCAACTTTTCTGGACAGATTTTCTAACTGTACTAGAAAGACAGTGTGATTTCTTCCAACGTACTGGCAATTACAAATAAAGGTGATGTTAATGCCCATGTGCAGGTTTGTGTGGATATAATAAGTTTTCAGTACCTTTGTGTAAATACCAAGGAGGGTAATTGCTGGGACATATGGAAAGAGTATGGTCAGTTCTATAAGAAACTCCCAAATTGCCTTCCAAAGTGGCTGTACCATTTTGCATTCACACTTCTAAGTAGCAAATGAGAGTTCCTGTTTCTCCATGTTCTTGCCAGTGTTTTGTGCTGTCATTGTTCTAGATATTGGACTTTTTAATAGCTCTGAAGTGGTATCTAATATTGTTTTAATTTGCACATAATGACAGAAAATGTGGAGCATCTTTTTATATGCTTTATGTCATTCATCAAAATATTTTCATGAGGGATCAAACTCAGGACCTTGTGCTTGCCAGGAAGGCACAGCACCACTGAGCTACATCCCAATATATACATATAATTTTTTTTTTTTTTTTTTGCTGAGG
>NW_022900928.1:77778979-77785554 GCF_012274545.1 Fukomys damarensis
TTTTTTTTTTTTTTTTTTTGCTGAGGTGTCTTTGGCCCACTTTCTAGAGGAAATGGTTGTTTTACTATTTTTTTATTAAGCTTATTGGTACATTTTAGATATACAGCACAGTTACATTCATCATTGACATCTTATACCTTTACATGGTTTATCTTGGTTATTCTTTTCCCCATTCTCCTGCCCCCCCCTTCATCCCTTCACCACTTTCCAATTTACAAACACTGTTTCCACTTTTTCCTTTTCTCACATTTTTTCTTTTCCCTTCTTTCCTTTCCCCTACCCTTTCCACTTCCCCTACTCTTTTTTTTTTAATTGAATTTATTGGTACATTTTAGGTATACAGTACAGTTACATTCGTTGCTGGGATCTTGTACCTTTACATGCCAGGTCTTGGTTCTCATTTTTTCCCCTTGTCACTTCCCCTACTCTTTTAGACCTTTTCTTCCTATTTCACATTATCAATTATACAATTTGAACCTTACTTGGTTGTTTTATTGAGTCTAAATGTTCTTTGTATATTTCAGATAATGTGCAACCACAATTTCAGAGTGCTGATGTATTGTTTGGGGGGGGTACTGGGGATTGAACTCGGTTCCTTGCGCTTACACAGAGTGCTAATGTAAATGAAATTGTTTTTAATTTCACTTTCCTCTTATTCACTGTTGGTATTTAAGAATGTTTGACTTTTATGTGTTAACCTTTTACCTTGCAACTTTTTTTTTTGTTTTTTTGTACTGGGGATCGAACTCTGAACCTTGTGCTTTACAGGCAAGCAGCAGAACCACTGAGCTAAGTCCCTGGCCCGCAGCATTGTTATAACTGCTTCTTCTTTCCCTGAGTTTTTTTTTTTGTTGTTGTTGTTGATTCTTTCAGACTTTCATTATAAACAATGAAGTTATCATTATTTCTTCTTCGCCAATCTACATCTTTTATATCCTTTTCCTGCTTTATGGCATTATACGGTAGTGTTAAAAAGCAGTTGAGAGTGGATGTTTGACTTGTTCCTGATCTAAGTGAGAAAGTTGCAAATTTCTTGCCATTGAGTATGAGACAAGAGCTTTGTTTTTCATAATTTTGGTTTTTTTTTTTTTGGGGGGGGAGGTGGTACCAGAGATTGAACCCAGGGTCTTGCACATGCCAAATAAGCGCTCTATGCTTCATCCCTAACCCAGCAGCAGGTTATTTGCTTTAGTACATTTTCTTTACCTAGAGAAAGCTCTCTATTTATATTTCCCTGGAGTTTTTATCATGAAAAGGTGTAGGATTTGTTACCCTTTTTCTGTACCTATTGATATGATCATTTGATTTTTTTTTCAGCTTTGAGTTTATTGGTACATTTTAGGGATACAGTACAGTTACATTCATTGTTGGGATCTTGTACCTCTACATGACAAGTCTTGATTCTCATTTTTTCCCCTTACCCCTGCCCTCCCTTCACCCTCTCCTCCCCTCCCCATCTACAAACACTTTATTTTCATTTTTTCATTATCTAATTTTTTTCTTTTCCCTTATTACCCTTCCCCTACTCGTCCCACCTTCCCTACACCTTTAGCTCCTTTTTCCCCATTTCTAAATGTCAGTAATCTTATTAGGATCTTATATATTATTGCAGATTATTCACACCAGGCAAACTATTTGGTATTTACACATATGTGACTTATTTATTTCACTTAGGAGTATTTCTTCAATATGTATTCATTTTCCTATGAATGAATCTATTTTCTCATTCTTTATGGCTGAGTAATATTCCATTTTATAGAAAAACCACATCTTCTTTATCCAGTTTCCAGAAGATGGGCAAATGGGCTGTTTCCAAGATTTAGCTATTACAAACTGTGCCGCTATAAACATGGGTGCGCATACTTCTGTTTTTTTTTTAATTCAAGTTTCTTGAAATCAGTTCTTGCTACATAGTTCAGACTGGCTTTAAACTTGTCATTATCCTGCCTTAGTCCCCCAAAGTACTGGGATTAGAGGTGTGCCCCACCATGTCTGGCTAGATATTCCCTTTTACTCTGTTGATAATGATGTATTACATTAACTATTTTCATTGTTGACCCAGCCTTGGTCAAGTAGGATAAATCCTACTTGATAATGTATAACCCTTTTCATACATTTCTAGGATTTATAATATTTTGTTAAAGATTTTGTATCTACATTCCTGAGCAGTATTGGTCTGCAGTATTCTTGTAATCTTGGTCTGGTTTTGACAATGAAGTTAGCTTGTTCTCATAGATCTTTTTGGATCAATAAGTTGGTCTCTGGTATTAATTGGGGTAAATTCTCAGTCATTATTATTTCAGTATTTTTGTTCTTTTCCCTCTTTTCTTTCTGGTATTCTATTACACATATGTCATATACAGAAACATTTTGTAGTTACTGCAGTTCTTGGATTTTTTTTTTCCCCAGTGTTTGTGCTCTTCAGTTTTGAAATTTTCCATTGTGATCTCAAACTCAAAAATTCTTCGTTCAACTCTGTCTAGCTACTAATAAGTTTGTTGAAGGTGTCATTTGTTTCATTGTATTTGCTTTCAAGCATTTTTGGTCCTTTCATAGCATTTCCATGTCTCTCTCCCGTCACTGTCCACCTGTTCTAGCATGCGCTCTATTTTATCCATTTTCATTAGCATATTAATCACATGTTCAAAATTCTTGCCCTCTTAGATAACAATCAGAGATTCTCAAAAGAATGGTATTTATTTGGGAATAGAGTAGCACTGCAATGGGAATATGCATGCCAAAATCAACTGTGAGCATATTCAAAGAGATTAGGCAAGCAAAAGGACTTTTATTTTCCCTTCCAAAAATACACCACAAATTGACATCAACAAAGGAGAAGAGAGAGTTTTCAAAGATAAAAATGAAGATTACTAAAATAGTTTAAAACAATAACCCTTGGCCACAAGAATTAATAACAAGTGTGATACAGGTCAAGGTTGAATTGCAAGCAATCTGCAAGACAGATGTCCTTGCAGTAGTATTTTTGTACAGGTTATTGCAGCCTTTACACAAGGCTGTGACTTTGGTGGTCTTTTGTAATAATTATTATCAGGCAATAGTATGTAAAAGTCTTCCTCCATAACCTTGCAGCTTTGTTAGGATTGGCACAAGTGACTGACTTGATGTCGATTCCAGTAACTTTTATATTCCCTACATGGTCATTACGTCTTACTGATATCTGATTCTGATGCTTACTCTATCGCTTTAAACTGTGGTTTTGGCCTTTTGGTATGTATGGTAATCTTTTTTTTATAGCTCCACACCATGTACTTGTTATAAAGAAATTATGTATGTGGACCTTTAGTAATGAGATGGTAAAGTGTGGGGGGGTGTTATAGCCCCAGGACTTGGTCTTCTGTGAGCGAGTCTCTGGACAATGCCTCTGTAAGTGCTTCCCAGTTTTCTCCCCTTTAGATGGGAAAGGATGGTTAAAGGTAACTGCAATTGGGTATTTCCTTTCTCCCAGGTCATTTAGACTCAGGTAAAACCCCTATGGATTAGAATCTGGATAACTAGTTTCTCCAAGAACCGTCTTTTTAAGAAGTGGAACCCTGTGGCACATTACAAAATGGTTCCCGTTACCCTCTCCCTGCCAGGCAATTAGGGGATTTTTCTCCAATATTCACTGTGACAACTTGGTCAAGCTCATGGATGTAAAACTCAGAAAAATGTGGGTGCCCCTTCTCAATGACTTGGCCCCCACAGGAGGTTTTCATCACTCAGATTTGTCCATACTGAGCCTTAAGAACTTCATCATTTACAGTGCAGGTTTTCCTACCCTGACACTGGTTCCTTTTGAGGTTTCTGCTCCTAAGTTGTGATTCCCTGTACTCACCTCTCAGTCTCTTCAATTTTAAGGGCAGCAAGCTTGCTTGTGACCTCATTTCTCTAATGGATTTAAGACTTAATTTTTCAGTTTGTTCAGTTTTTTACTTGTTTGTAGGATGGAGTGGCAACTTCCAAGCTTCTTAAATGCCAAACTGGAAACAAAACATTAAACTGTAATTTTTAGCCAGGTGTGGTGGTACACACCTGTAATCCTAGCACTCTGAGAGGCTGAGGCAAAAGATCACAAGTTTGAGCTCAGTCAGACCCTGTCTCAAAATAAAAAATAAAAAAGGGTTGGGGATGTAGCTCAGTGCAAAGGCCTGGGTTCAATTCCCAGTACTGGGGGAAAAAAAATGTTGTAGTCTTTGAAAGAAAAGAAGTTTAACCATTTCAGTATATCTTGTAGCTTCATACACACAAACAAGAAACATATTTATTAAAAAAAAATATTTATTAATTTTTACGCCTGCTGGGTAGCACAAGACTATTAACACTATAACTCACCGAATGTACAATAAATGTTCACATTTAAATAACAGGATAGCAGGATAGAGTCAACATTTTCAATCAATGGGTCAGCATTAGCATCTCATGAAGTGCTTTTTTAAGTCTTAGATATCTTAAGAGTTTTTGAAAGGATAATTCCAGGTCAGAAAATAATCATGAACATCAAAACAAAAAGTTTTTCCAGAAGAACAGGAATTTTACATGATGAAATGTGTTTTTCTGGACACAAACCAAATAATAAAAAGCCTATATCCAACCCACTCCAAAATATTCACATTGCACTGAGTGAATTCTACAGTGTCAATGTGTATTAGGAGCGGCCATAATATAAACACTGGCTACACGTGTTTCCCAAATTAAGTCTTCAGAGGGATGATGACCTTCCATCTATTCAAATCCAAGCCCTTTTGAGAATCCTTTACCTTAGATTGAATGTGCACAATCCCTGATTCTAATGCAGTGTTATTTGGCTGGACTAGCACTGCATCTCTCATTGGTGATACATAAGTTAGCCTTAGAGTCTTCGTTGATTCCACAGGAGGACCAAAGAAGGAGGAGGAGAACACTTAGAAGGGAACAAGATACTCTTGTCTTCAACATCTCCCTCTGTGTATTCTAAAACTTGAAATAACTGGCATAAAACGAACATTCCACTCAGAGATAGATTTTTGATTTTAATCAATAAATTATTCCTGAGAAGAGGGGAAGAATCCTTGCTGGTTCAAATTAAAAAGAACCCAACAGGGCCAAATTTGTTACAAGAACTAAAACTGGACCTTTGGGAAAGTCTAGTGTCCTTCACCCTAGCAAGTCTTTCTCAAATGGACACTAGGTTATTTACAATCAGTACTTTGTGGGACCTTTGGAACCACCCTTTGCATTCTGTGACTCAGGGCCAATATTTTCTGTTGAAAATATTGATGTTACCTCTTTGTCACCAAAAATATAGAGTCCATTTTTAGTTTCTGCACACTTTTGAGATAACTTTTTCAAGTTCTCTTAGTGCCAAAATTTTCAGATAACTACATAAATGAGGTCTCAAAAATAAAGTGCAAGATCTACATATTAGTCAAGTTATTCCAAAAGAATCATCTACTTTTCAGAAAGGTATCTTTACCATAAAGAAGCTAGTACACTTTTAATTCATAGAACCAATTGTTACTCAGAAAGGTAAACAAAATAAATGAATTAATTTCATTAGAAGTGAACTTAAGTCTTTCTGATCTGGAGTGATAAATTCATTATGCAATAATTATTCTAAAAATGCACAACACAAAAGCTGTTAAATATATACTGACTTTTGAAATGTTTATGTGTGTACAATTTGTACACTTGGAATGTCCAGTTAAAAGAAAGGAAGTACTTTTCCCCACTGGATTCATAGCAAACAAGACTCCCAAACAGGAACACATATAAGACAAACTATCATCACAGCAGATTATTTCTTCTCCCAACTGACACTAACATTCATAAAGACTGGAGAACTTCTAGATCCTGTATTGTACTATAAATGGTCCCCACATTTTCCCCACTAAGTGTGAAGTTAGTCATCTCACGAAAAGGCCCAGATGAGTTGCAATATGTTTAAAGTTAAAAGAGTTTAGAAATAAGGAAGGCCATCTTTCCACTCAACTTTAAAGAATGTTCATTTTAAGACAGCATTAAAAGTACTAAAATACACTGAATGCTGTAAGAATTAATGTAGGGGCTGAAGTTATAGCTCAGTGGTAGAGCATGTGTGAGTGTTGGTTTTGATCCTCATCATGACATATGCGTGTGCACACGTGCACGCATGCACACACACACACACACACACACACAGGAGGAGAAAAAGGTGTTAAAGGTATAGTTGGTAAGCACCAATAGGTCAAGGTTTCAGTACTTTGTGTGTGTGTGTGTACACTAGTATCTCCTTCGGAATACAACTACAATTGAGAATGGGAGGAAAAGCGTTAATGTAGAGGTTTAAAATCTTTCTCTTTCGGGGGAGTCTACCCTTGTGGAGTAATAAAGCGAGAACTATCAGACAGAACATGAGGTTCTGCACTAATCTTCTGAAGGCCAGCATCTGTGCAAAACACTACTGACTTTCCGAGCCAACAGTTTTCCAAAACAGAAAAGATTTTTAAAAATCATGGTGACACCTTTATAGTCCCAGCTGCTTGGGAGGCTGAGGCAGAAGAATCCCTTGAGACCAAAAGTTCAGGGCCAGCTTGGGCAACATAGCAAAACTTTTGTCT
>NW_022900928.1:77785648-77795144 GCF_012274545.1 Fukomys damarensis
CAAAAAAAAAAAAAAAAAAAATCAACAATCTGAAATTTTAAAATGAGTTTTTCCTTCAGAACACCTCTATCAAACTTTTGCTTCATTTTTATTTCCTTATCCAGTAAACTCCTCAAGCTCACAAGATAAAAAGCAGTGCAGACCTAATTCATGCCCATGAAATGCCCCTTGTGCTTTGGTGCCAGGGCTAGAATTCTGAAGTCCAATGACCATGGACATGGCACATCTCATCTCCACCTTTGGTATGAACACAATATACCACTTAGTATTTCCACAAAGGGAAAGTAAGGCTTATTAGTGAGTTAAAAAAAACCAACTCAAGAGCAAAGCAAAGTTTCTTCATCTTGAAATCTACCTTCCCCTGAAAGATTTCCCTTCTGTGGCAGAAACTCCGGGGTTTGAAGAGTCAGTTTGGTACAGATGACCTTGACAAAGCCAACTCTGCTATATGTAAGGGTGCTGACTGTAGTTTCCAGGCTCTTGAGTACATAACAAATTTTTAAAAAGAGGTCTAAGTGTTAGAAGCTTCAGACTGACAAATGAAAATAGACATGACATGAGTGCAGATGCTAGCTCCAGGACGGAAGCTATGGTTTGGTGATGTGGACTTCGCTGCTCCCGTTCCCATTAGTGGTGGTCGTGATGATGTACTGTGTGGTCTGCTGTTGGCTGTTGGTTTGGGGGTCTAGGGAGTCACTGTGTGCAGATGGCTGAACCTGGACTCCACTGGGGAGAGTAGAAGTTTGCTTTTCTTCCAATTCTGGTTGACTTTCTGACAACACATAATGACCCTAGAGCAGGAAAAGAAGGATCTTTAAAACTCTGGGGCCTAAAAGGGAGGGGTAAGATACAGGAGGATGGAATACCAAAGAAATGTTGCACAGGGACCTGAAATAGGCACCTATGAGAGATGCTTTACCTCTGTCCTGTAGAGCATGAATCAGTCACAGTAACTGGCTACAGAGGTTAATTTAAGGGATCACATTAGCTGTATTACCAAATCACAGTGAAGAACTTTAGGTGCAGAAATTTGCATCACAGTAGTAACCTACCAGCCAAAAATACAGTATGTGCTTTCATAATGTTCTTAAGAATTAAGAAATTCTACCTGAATTTAGAAGTGCTGTCAATCACATGTTTAGATTAATACAAAATAGATCAAAGAGATAAAGTTTCCTTTTTAAAGAGGCCCCTAAAACAGTTAATCAAGATTAATGGTCCCCAGATTTAGAACTTTGAAGATCAGAAAATTAAAAATAATACTAAAGGCGTCCAAAAGTTTTATTTTGCCAAGTAAGTAAGGATATTTAAAATGTGCTACCATCAAATATGCATTCTAACACTTAAGAGCACAGGAAGGGAAATGAAGTATAGACTACTTGCCTGGCATGTTTGAGGCCCTATGTTTGATCTCCAACACCATGCAAAGCGGGGGAGGAATAAAAAAGCACAGGAAGTGTACAGCATCAGAATGAAGTCCCTTATGCTGAGTAAATTTAAAGGAATTTTCATGTTTTCCTCTGATCATAAAACTTCTTCACAGATCTGTACGTTGGCTATTTCATTATGTTAACACTTTTAAAGAAAGAATGTCTATCAGAAGGGAGATTGGTCATCTATAGAAGCAGGATGCTATGGTTTGAATAAGTGTTTGCCAGTGCTCTGGGCTGAAAGCTTGGTCCCTACAGTGGTACTATCAAGAGATGGTAGTGTTTAAGTGGGGCCCTTGATGGGATTCCTTGGCCCTTCCTCTTCTTTTCTGTGCTTCCTGGCTGACAAAGTGAGTAGCCTGCTCTGCCATGTGCTCCACCATGATATGCTCCTTGTGAGAACAAGGCCACTAGATTATGAACCAGAACCAACAAAACTGTAAGCTGAACAGACCTTTTATAAGTTAATTACTTCAGGTATTTTGTTATAGTAACAAAAAACTGCCTAATAACAGGGGAAAAAGCAGGCACAGAGGGAAACTCAGATAATGGCCTTTCCAAGCATTGTCCAGAAAAAAAGGCCATAGCCAAATACTTGTTTGATTTATCTGGGGCCACGTGTTCTGAAGCCTTGCCTACCAAGCAGTTTTCTGATTATGATTTAGTTCCTTCCTGTGGTAGGGAGGGGATTCTCAATCCAGGATCCATTGACTCCTAGGGATCCGTAGGTGGGCTGTAGAGAATCCATGAGGTCCCCAAAATGTACATACATGCTGTGCTTATGTATATTGTGCAAAGAGCAGGAAACATCCTGGGCCCCATAATCAGGTTCTCAAATGAGTTCATGGCCAAACTACAAATAAACAAACACACTCATAGTTAATAGGTCTTCCAGGGAACAGAGAAGGCACTGACCATGCCAATGGGACTGTTCCATTGACAATTTAACAGTGTCACTCTGTTTCTCCTACCTCTAGTTCATATGATCTGTGTGCTGAGAAATGAGCAAACTGTCAGTATGCTCTCTTTGAAAATTGGGTTTTTTAAGCCACCAGGCTACTCTGCTATCCCTAGGCCTCCTAGAAAATAATCTTCCCCTGGGAATATCTCAACATCCCCTAGTCACTTAAGAGTATTATTCTGTTTTCCTCCCAGCTTCATTAAGGTATACTTGACAAAAAGCGTATATATTTATGGTGTACAACATGATGATTTGGTATATGATGCATTGTGGTATGAATATTTAAGATCTATTCTCGTAGCCATTTTTGTGTATACAATACATTATTAGTTACAGTCACAATGCTGTACACGAGATTTCTAGAGCTCAGTCACCTAACACAGTTTTTCTTTTCTTTTTTTGCTATTGGGCATGGAATCCAGAGCCTCATGCATGTTGAGCACATGTTCCCCACCCCAAAAGTATTTTTCTTAATTTAAATGTGTATACTCTGTCTTCTAAAAACTTAGAGGCAGGTCACAACAAACCTGTGAAGATAAAAACATAAGCAGCAGGTAGAGTCAATATTGTATCTTCCCAAATTAAATATGACAAGATAATTTACAGCAATATTTTTCATCTTGGAGTGGGTGAATGAATTGTTTAAAATAACTCTGTAATTGAATCACTATATTATTCTTTCCCAGACCAGTTGTGAACCAATAATCTTGAGGATTCTAATATTTCCAAGAAGCACATAAAAAGGTGATCATATACAGATGGATCTGGGGTACTGGATGTAGTTACTAGTTGAACAGGTAAGCCTCCCAAAAAAGGGTAAGAGCCAGCTTTCAAGGAATCTTCTATGTGAGAAACCAAAAAATAGACTGATCACTAAAACCTGAACTGTGACGAGGGTTCCAACACAGCACCAGCACATGGGCAGGGCGGCTTACCGGAGCGACCGTCTTCACCTGGCCCGATGTGACAGGAGCTGCCACGCCACTGTCTGTAATCACAAACTGACCAGAGGGAAGAGTCATCATTTGAATCTCAGAAGCTGGAAAACAAGAAATACATAAAGTTCAATGATCTAGGACTTTTAAGATAAGTTCTAGAAACAAATAGGTGTTCCTCTTCTCATACAATGGTGTTACATCCCAATGAATCTATTGTTAAGTAAAAAATATCATGTCCTAAAAAAAAAAGAAAAGAAATTATCCTACCTTCCCTATTCAAAGTGTATCTCAAAGTAATCTCGTAGCTAAGGGAAATTTTTCTTTAATACAATTTTTCTAGTTCACTGAGGATTTAGTTCAGTGGTTCCACTGCCTGCCTGGCAAGCGCAAGGACCTGAGTTTGATCTCCAGTACCAAAAAAAATTTTTTTTCTAGTTAATTAATGAATAAGAATGATAGAATATCACAGTTCTGCAACTCTGTGAGCTCTAATAAAATAATTGAGCTTAGGAATAAACACAAAAAAAGACAGACAACCAAACATTATATGCTTCCTGATAGAAGTGTACGTATCAGCTCTGAAGTACCTTGTGGGAAAAAACTGAACCCAATACTCATCAAAACTGCAGGTATAACTGCCAGTCTACAGGAAATAAAAAGTATGTTAAGGACAACATGAGGATGCCCCAACAAAATCTAGAACTCAGGAGATACAATCAATTACATTATGACCCTTACTTGGAACCCAACTCAAACAAACCAAGGCTGTTGTCCCAACCAAGGTTTTTCACTTGCTTGACTTCTGGCAGCCAACTAGTAACTAAGCCCATAGCAATGATCTCAGGGTTTTGAATCAGCTACTCATTTTGCATCTCCTCTGCTAACGATGATCTGCTCGAGCCAGAGACTGTCTTATTAGGACCATCACAGTGAGGTGGTTTATAGAGTGTAAGCTCTGAAGCCAGATTTGCTTGGCTCCAATCCTCCACTGATAGCTATGTCTCTCAGACAAGTTGTTATGTCTCAATTGCCTTATCTATAATTGCAAATAATAGTTGTGTTTATCTTGTAGGATTTTGTAAATGCTGAGTGTGATAAATGTGCTTTAGAATCATTCCTGGTATATAGAGCATAATAAAAGTTGGTCAATGTTATTATTTTGTGATATTATGGATATTATTGTTAATATTAATTTTCATATACTCTGGGTCAAGCATAGTGATGAATACAGAAGCATTCAATAAATATTGGTAAAAGAAATAAATTATTAGCATTAACACATCCACTATTCATCTATTCTATTTAAGTTACCTACCTGAACTTCCTCTAGAAAACTACCTAATGTCTCTGAAAACATTCTATCAGATTTGCTCTCTGAGGGGCTGGGGATTTGGCTCAGTAGTTCTGGTACCTACCTCTACCTCACAAGCACAAGGTCCTGAGTTCAATCCCCGGTACCAAAAAAAACCCTGAAGATTGGCTCTCTGAGATCAAAACAAGGCCTTGAGTTTTTTCATGAAACTCATTCAAATATATGCAACCAGAGAGTGTAGAAAATGATCAGTTGATATTTTAATCCAAAAAACCTACCATAAAGCTGATTAAATTAAGGCCCTGAGCTGGAGATTCACAAACTGCACAGTGCTATCCCCTTTTCCTTACTCACAGTAGGCACGGAAGGAGTTCCAAGCATTGGGTAGGTATGTGTGTTGTACTGAGGAGCTCTGTTGCTGCTGCTGCTGTTGCTGCTGCTGCTGCTGTTGCTGCTGCTGCTGTTGTTGTTGCTGTTGCTGCTGCTGCTGTTGCTGTTGCTGCAAGGCCTGCCCTTGTGACGAAGAACTGCCTTGAATATGGGAGGGGCTGAGCCCCTGCTGCACCTGCTGGGCAGAGGGACTCAAGGGCTGCCCAGCTATCTAGGGGGAAGGAGGACACAGGGGCAGGAAATTGAGAAATTCTAATAGATTTAGGA
The DNA here is from genome assembly GCF_012274545.1 of Fukomys damarensis. Classification (NCBI taxonomy): domain Eukaryota; kingdom Metazoa; phylum Chordata; class Mammalia; order Rodentia; family Bathyergidae; genus Fukomys; species Fukomys damarensis. Next base: position 77,790,947 of record NW_022900928.1, read on the forward strand.
CTCAGAAATAACAGAAAGAATAAAACACACTGATATGAATTATAAGACTGAAAGTATCGCTGCTAGGGTAATAATATTTAAATATTCAAATTAATGAAATGAAATCATAACTCTGAAATTCTCATTTGTTTCCAAGGATTACCTGTAAGAGTACTCAAAAACTTAACTTCCCTGAACTTGTCTGAAACATAAGTGAATGAAAGTATAATTGTTTACATTGTATAAGTTAAAAAAACAAAACAAAACACAAGAGGTGAACTAACTTGCCAGTGTCACAGGGCTAATGTGCAACACGAATGGAAATAATTCCTGCATCAGTTTCCATTAAACTGCACTGGATAATCCCATCCGAGTCTATGTGAAGTAAGGTACACAGGCAGACATCCTGTGGAGAGGCTTATTCCTTACTGCAGAGAGGCCCATGCTCCACTGTCTGTTGTTCAAAGCTCTCCATAATCCTGCTCCAAACTTTCTTTCCAAACATCATTTCCTATTCTGAACAGAATCAACTCACAATTTCCTATAAATACTCTGCAATTTCCCACCTCCCTCGTTTACCACACTGTGAACTTCCCCAAACAACATGTCAAAACTCTGCTCTTCCTTTAAGGGCTAATTCAAAATAAGGGAAAAGAGGGGCCGGGGATTTAGCTCAGCAGTTCGGTGGCCTGCCTCGCAAGCGCAAGGACCTGAGTTCGATCCCCGGTACCAAAAACAAAAAACAAAACCAAAATAAGGGAAAAGAAAATATATGTGAAAAATGAAAAAATGGAAATAAAGAGTTTGTTAATGGGGAGGAGAAGAGGGGGTGAAGGTAGGGTAGGGACAAGGGGAAAAAATGAGAACCAAGACCTGTCATGTGAAAGTACAGGATCCCAGTAATGAATGTAACTGTATTGTAGACCTAGATTGTATCAATAAACTAAAAAAGAAAAAAAAAAGAGCTAATTCAAAGGTCACATCTTCAAAGATGTCTCTTGATTCCCTGCTACACATATTTTCTCCCTCTTCTGAATTTCCACACTTCCCCCTATGTATTTCAGAAAGACTCAATCATACAAACAAAATAATACACAGTAATACCCATGAAGTCATTGTTCCAATTTAGCAAGTGCAATAGGAAGAAAGGTCAATGCTTCCAGGCTATATCACAGGGTTCCACCGGGATAGGGGAATCAATAACAACGCAGTGAACGACATCACCTCAGTGGTCAGGGATGATGTCTCACTGTTGTGGTGCCTGCTGCCACAAGTACTTCTCTGCAGTGTACCTGGGATGACGCTGGGGCAGAGGCGGTAGACTCCGTAACCTGGATGTGCTGCACTTGGATGGCATGCTGTGTGTAGGTCTGAGGGTCGTGGAGCTGGCCCACATCTACAGTGGATTGCTGAGACTGGTGAGGGGAAGTGGCCTGGAGGGAGAAAAACAAGCCCAGAAACCAAATATGTATGGAATGAGGTTAAAGAAAACCTTTCCACAGAGAAAGTTCAGTTAAAAGTAATATCCCTAAAGTAGGTGTGCTGGCACCCAGCTGTAATCCCAGAACTCTGGAAGGCTGAGGCAAGAGAACTACAAATTCAAGCCCAACCTGAGCAATTTAGAAATTTAGTGAGACCGTGTCTCTGTCTCAAAATAAAACAGTAAGTAAGAAGGGCTACAGATGTAGCTCAGTGTGAAGGCCTTACATTAAATTCCCAGTACAAAAGAAAAAAAAAAAAAAAAAAAAAAAAAAAAAAAAAAAAAAAAAAAAAAAAAAAAAAAAAAAAAAAAAAAAAAAAAAAACCGGAGGATTTAGCCCAGTGATTCTGCCACATGCCTGATAAACCAAGGTCCTGAGTTCAATCCCCAGTCCCAAAAAAAAAAAAAAATCCCACAAAGCAAAGGAGTCTCAGGCGCTTCCTCTGTGCTCTCCTGCCTCCATAGCCCCCCAGGTAAGAAAAACCTGCTGGCTATAGCAGTGTTGGTCACTCCCCTCTCCCTGAGCCTCCCCTCTCAAGCCACTCCTTCATCTCTCAGGAAAGAGTCAAGTTGCTGCCACAGACACAAAACAGCAAAATCCAAGGTTTTTTACTCTCTGACCTATTTATAGAAAGTATGCCAACTCCTCTAGAGAAGTAGGATCATTTGGTTTTTTTTTGGTACTGGGACTCAAACTCGGGACTTCATGCTTGTGACGCAAGCAGCGGAACCACTGAGCTAAATCCCTGGCCCTAGGATCATTTTTTTAAAAATTCAATATCCTGACAGCAAGAGAAGCACAAAGGGAACTTCAGACTCATTACTGCACATCCAGAGGGCCCACAAACTGGCCAAGAGTAGAGAAAAAGACTATGAAAAAGTGTGCTTCTAAAGCATATGTGTCTGACATTCTGGAAGAGGAAAGAGAAGGAAAATGGTCCTAGTATATATAAGTTGCCTCAGAAGCTTTCAGAAATCAGCATTTTCCCAAATTTCAACTACATTGAGTGGCCTTCCCTCACCAAGTAAGAGATCAAAGCAGAGAATCTGCTGTTAGTTTGTCACTAGTGATATACTGAACTGTGGTCCCTAATCTTGTTCATATCAGAGACATATTTAAAAATCTGGCCAACTATGGCCCCTTTTTCCAGAGCAATGTGCATATTCAAGTTGATAAACCACAGCACAGCCTCTCAGCTCCCTCCAAAGCCTAAAGCTAAGAACCCTCCCATAAGAAAACAAGACACCAGCCAGGCGTGGTGGCACACACCTGTAATCCCAGCATGCAGGAGGCTGAGGCAGGAGGATTGTTGTGAGTTTGAGAGCAGCCTGGACTACATAGTGAGTTCCAGGTCAGTCTCAACTACATAGTGAGACCCTATCTCAAAAAAAAAAAGAAAAAGAAGGAAAAGAAAACATGACAGCATGAACAACAGTCAGTGACCATGACAATTTCCAATTTCTGTAAGTTTAAAATCATGTTTGTTTTAATTTTATGTATGTGTGTGTGTGTGTGTGTGTGTGTGTATACCAGGGATCGAACTCAGGACCTTGCACTTGCGAGGCAGACTGCAGCACCAGTGAGCTAAATCCCCAGTCCTGTTTTAATTATTTGTTTTAGGCAAAATTATTTCAAAGCAACAAGTTTGTTCATTTGTGCCTTGAGTATACTTCTTCATAGCATAATGAAATGGAAGACCGTCCTGGGAGCATTCCTTCTTTTTAGGTCCCTAATCAGTGAGAATGAGCTATTCATAATTTGGCAAAAGGAACATAGTTATTATACCTCTGTACTAAAAAGTTACTAATATTTAGGAAATAAATTAAAATTATTCTTTATAACCTCTCACTGATACAAGTAATTTGTTTTGTCTTTATTTTTGGTACCAGAGATCAAAATCAGGACCTTGTGCTTGCAAGGCAAGCAGTGGAACCACTGAGCTAAATCCCTGGCCCCTGATGCAAGTAATTTGATGCCCGTCTAAGGGTTTATCAAATTGGCTAACTGTCAAGTAGTCAAGCTGGACACTAAAGGATAAGGATTCAGATGAGGCTCAGAAAGAGGTGCTATTTTTTTTTTTTTGGTACTGGGGATCGAACTCGGGGTCCTTGTGCTAGCGAGGCAGGCACCAGAACCACTGAGCTAAATCACCAGCCCTAGAAAGAGGTGCTATTACTACCTATGCAATAGCACAGGATGACTGTAAGTGCTGGAACCCAGGTAGAAATTCCCTTACTTTGCCAAGGCCAGAGCCCTGTCAGCCCGAGAAGGGAGGTAGAGGTGGTATTTCACAAAAGCTGGACACTCAGAACTTCTACTTAGAAGCTTGTTATGTGCTCCACCTCTGAGATCGCGATGCTTTTTCTTTTGGCACTGGGGATTGAACTCGGGACCTTGCCTCTGCAAGGAAGGCGGCATAACTGCTGAGCTAAATCCCAGCCCTACTCGATGCTTTTTTGGAAGCCTGCAACCACCTTTGCTAATGGCATTCACAGAGGTAAGGAGAAAGATGCATCACACTGTACCGGAGCCACCTGCACCACTTGAAGCTGTATATGCTGAGGCTGCTGGAGACCAGATGCGGACTGAGACACAGGGATGTACTGAATCCTCTGGTAGTCCCCTTGAGGTGTTCGGTAATCTGTTGTTAGGGTCTGGGAGAGCTCTGTCATTGCTTGGGTTAGCAGGTCTGTTGTCTAGAAAAATCACACAGAATACATTAGTTAGTAACTATATAT
>NW_022900928.1:77795240-77814628 GCF_012274545.1 Fukomys damarensis
CACTATATATAGTTGTGTGGCTACTAAAATTTAATTCATCATGCCAGTGGGTCACAGAACTACAAATTAGCACTGAGTGCCTGCCTCTGATTCAGTGGAGCTACCCTAGAGGTTATGACACAATATTGAAAATCTCTTGCTATGCCTTTGATAGAGTTTTGAAAGCACTGACTAGGAGACCAATCACAACCATAACGCCATATGTAGCAAGATGAAGGAAAATGGGCTCCATCTGTAGACAGTCAAATCCCAAGGCTAACAGGGTTTCAGTATTTAAAGATCTGGTGGGCACCGAAAGGAACGAAACACTTCCTAGTCATGCACTCACCACCACAGTCTCTCCAGTGGCACTGTCTGTGGTTAACACAGCTGGGGTGGCGCTGATCACAGCGGTGGTCAAGGGTGTGTGGATGGTGTTAGGAAGCTGGGCGTACTCTGGATGCTTCTTTCGAATGTGTTGGACCATCTTGGTCTGAAAAGTTAAGGCAAGACCAGGCATACTTACTAAAATTATTTTCAATCTTCCAAAGATTAGAAAGTTTTTTTTAATTTTGTGTCTTAAAAAAATAAAATAAGGACTGGGGATGTTGCTCAGTGGTTAAGTGTCTGCCTGGCACGTGCAAGGCCCTGAGTTAGATCCCCAGAACTACTAAATAAATATATAGATAGATCTGCTGAACAGGGTGTTGCACACCTGTATTCTCAGTTACTTGGGAGGCTGAGGTAGGAGGACTGTGGGAGCCCAGGTGTTCAGAGCTAAAATGGGCAACACAGCAAGACCCAATCTCTTAAATTAATTAACTAAAATTAAATTAAAAATCAGAATAATCCAGACCCTATCCCTACTTTTCCAAAAGCAACAAAATGGTATGTATATCAGAGGAGTAAAGTCTCCCTTGATCCATAGTACCTCCCACCATCTCCCCAGTAATACGTGTAATAAACAGTCACATTCCCCCACAGCAAAAATTATCCCTTTTCAAGAATTACTCTTTCAGTTCCTACCCTTAGCAGGCTAAGGGCAAAGGACAAGAGTCAAGTGCTTGGACTATTAGATGGCTCTCATTCTGAGGAGTCTACCATATTCTCTTCACAGTCTTTGCTGTGGTCTCTACTTGCAGGGGGTGGGATGCATTCTCGTTTAGTCCCCCATCAACTCAGAAGAAGCTGTCCAGCCATTCGGATAAGAAGCCATCTTCCATCCAAACACCCCCTGCATAGATGTTCTGCTGTAGGCTGTGGTTAGGAGCAGGTGCCTTACCTTGCTGCTGTACTGCTTGGAGCAGTGTGGGCAGCAGACAGGTGGGGTGGCAATGGTGCCTGTCAGCTGGGTATGGGTGCTGAGCATGGGGTCTGGCTCCCCAGGGCCTGCAGGACGGAGTTTCCGAATGCTTGGTGGGAGTTCAGCTCCTGGATGGTTCTTCAAAATATGGGCTTTACGCTTGCTGGCACTTTTATAAACCTGTAAGTTCAAATACTGTGCCTTGAAACAGTATATGTACAGTTCCACTTTCTTGCTAGGCAAACTAACAAATTCATTCTAAGGAAATGAGAAAAAGTATTGCTGTAGCCAAAAATAAAAGATATTAACCAATTTATTGAAGGATAATATGGATATAATATAAATTAGAATAAAGTCAGAACATAATACAGATATGCAAAGTATCTCCCTTCACTTTTCTGTTATATCTAGGAGCATAACTGTGTCCTTCCCCTGAGGAAACATATATAGAAAGAGAATTGTGTCTAAGGCCAAGACCAGTTCATCCTTTCATCTATGTGTAAAGCTCTTATATGACACATCATTCACTACTAGGAACCAAAAATCTTCCAAGTGGTAAGTTGAATAGCAACTGGTGGCTTTAAGAGAATTCTATGTTAAAAATATGTTTTTTACTTTTAAACTGACATTGATATACTACATAAGATGGCACTCCTACATGGAAACAACACAGTTATTTTCTCCTTTTTGTAAATGCAGAAAACTAAAGGATAGAATAATATAAGTAGAGTACTCCACCACCATAAAACATTTTAACATCCTACTCAATCTTCTAGAAACTCCAAATCTACCCATACTTTGCAAGTAAAATGATAAATGCTCATTGTAGAGCTTAGGAACTTAAAATGAATTCATATACTAGGCTCTTGGTAATAAGTTTCTCTCTTTTAAAACAAAAAACAAAACAAAACAAAACAAACAAAAAACCAGAAGTTGCACAGAGAAGGAATAATAAGAAAAAGCCGAAAAATTAAGAAGAAAAAAAATTATTTAAATGAGCTGCATTTTTAGCCCCTTCTTGCCTGAATGGAAAACCACTGAGAGGCAGGGAACCATCTGGTCAGAGTAACTGCAGGATCTTGGCCTCATTTACCCACTCGAACACACGGGCTCAACATGGGGCTCTCACAGTTGCATGCCAACATGGGTGTGTTGCTTTTACCTTATCGCAATACTGGCAAAAGTAATCTCGGTTGGGCTTTATGATGGGGAGAGTTAACTCTGGCACCTCTTCTATCTTCATGTCTGGATGCCTCTTTGACAAGTGATTTACCTAAGGGCGGGGAGAGAACAAATGAGAAGAGACCTCATCACAAACAAATGCCTCTGACAGCTAATGTTAGAGGTTGAAACTCTGAAGCAATGCCCCCCAAACAATAAGACATATGCCTGGAGCCAGGAGTTAACAGGATTTCAGCAAATAACTGAAGGTGAGTTGGGTCTCAAGGTAGATCCCATCAACGAATTTGCCTGGAAGAACTATTACTGGAAAAAAAGGAAAATTACGCTAGCAGAATTGCCTGAGTGAATTCTCCTGACATAAACAGTCCTTCATTATTTAGTGCCCCTACCCTGACTGAGAACACTGAATGAGATACAAAGTAAGATTCTGAGTTTTAAATATTGTCCTATGGACTTCCTAGCTCTTGGAAGAAATATACTTTGCAATTTTAACAAGGTCAAAATACATTGAGAGCAGTGAACTGGGTGTCCTGATGTTTCCATTAGCCTGGAACCACACACTCAGCTCTGAGGGAAAGTTTCCATCTATAGCTGTTTCCTAATTGAGAGAAAGAATCATAATGAGAGAGAAGACAAAGACCCCACCAGAAAGTATATTCAGGAATACAAAAGAGAGGAGGGAAGTAAAATAGGACAAGAGCTCAAAGACCGAGAAGAGTAAAGAAAAACAAAATAGTAACGAAAAGTGGCAGAGGGCTGGGGTTGTAGTACAGTGATAGAGAACATGCTTAAGATATGCAAGGGCCTGGATTCAGTCTCTCAAACTACAACAAACAAACAAACAAAACAGTGGAAGGAAATTATTTCTTTCAAGAGATCAAGAGGTGAAAAGTGGTACAAGAGAACAGAGGTAGACTGGAAAGAACACAATTCCAAAGCCATCACCATCGCCCACAAGAAGCTGCCATCTGGCACTGACCAGCATGCCCCGTCGCCGGAAGCCCATCATACACAGGCGGCACTTGAACGTAAAGCTGTCATAGTCTGTGGACGTGATTCGAGGTTTGAAGGTCTTGGAGCGGCTGATGCGGTCGGCTTTCTTGGCCTCTCTCTCAGGGTTATGCATCCTTTGCATGTGTTCTCGTAATTTGTCTTTCCGCTATTTGGAGAGAATTTTTGAAAAGGGGATAGGAATGGGAGTAGAACAATTCAACTGAAGGGATATTTTTTGAAATCAATACAAATTAGCAGTCACCACAAGCCACTGAGAGGCCTCTGAGTCACTGCAGTGCTGAGACAAATAAGGACATGTCCAGAGGGGCTGGAAAGCACTAATTAGCGTCACATAGGGGCCTTCCAATGAGCCTGGGTTTAAATGTGAATGGTACTGAGTTTTGTTTTGTTTTGTTTTTTAGAAAAAAGGCTTTGCATTTAAGTGGACATTATTCAAAGGTACACAGATTAAATTTGGCATAAGACAAATTGTTAATGAGTGACAGGTAATACTGGATTTACAAAGCCATGTGTATTTAATTTCCACACATTACAACAAAAATAATGACATTCTTCAAAATTAAAAATGTACTCAAGTAAGAATCTCAAGTCTCCATCACAGATATAGATGTTTAAGCAATTGTGTTGTCCTCTATAGCTGAAGCATGCAGCCCAGGACACAGGTCCTACTTTATTTTTATTAATTAATTTATTTTTTTTTGGCGAAAGAGTCTCACTATATAGTTCAGACTGCCCTGGAACTAACTATGTAGCACAGGCTGGTCTCAAACTCACAGCAATCCTCCTGCCTCAGCCTCCGGAGTGCTGGAATTACAGGCATGTGTGGCAGCATTATTATTTTTTTTAATGGGTTTTTTCCTATATTGCCTAGGCTGGTCCAGAAGTCCTAGGCGGAAGTGCTCCTCCTGCCTTGGCCACCTGAACAGTTGGGACTGCAAGCATGTGCCACTATGCCCAGCTCAATTCCTTGTTTGATAATACAATAATCCACGCTGATGTGAATCCATGGAGGGAACACTCGGCAGAATCCATCCTGAATAAAAACAAATTCAAAAGGTGTTTAACTCAGTGGTACTGTGCTTGCCTGGCATGTGTGAAGTCCTGGGTTCGGTTCTCAAGCCCACCACTAAAAATAAAATAAATTTTAAATGTCATCTCCCTTATCCAGTGGTGCTCACTGCTCTTAGAAATATCATTAACTTTGTACAGATTTTTAATCTTTCTACAAGACTAGTTCTTCCGCCTTTCGGTACAGAGGCTTCAAGTACTTCATTTTTTAGTACACTTATTTAACAAATATTCCTAGAGTACCTACCAAATGCTAAGAACCATGGCAGGTGCAGAGTCATGAGAGGCACCTCACACTGGAACTCTGCCCAGCCTGGTTCCTATTTGATAATACAATAATCCATGCTGATGTGAATCCATGGAGGGAATACTCAGCACAGCAAGCTGTCTTGAGTTACCTCTCTGGCCCCATCTGACCACTGACCCCTTCCCATGCCCCATCCACTCTGCCTCTCATTACTCCTCCAGAATAAGGCATCCCTTTAGTCTCTGCCACTCCCTCTGCTTGGGATGTCTTTATCCTTCCACTGTTCCTCATCTTCTCCCTCTCTCCAGCTGGCAAACTCTTCCCTGGCCTTCAATAAATTCAAGCGTGCAGCCTTGGGATGGGGATAGTTCAGCAGTAGAGTACTTGCCTAGCACACACAAGGCCCTGGGATCAACCCCCAGCAATAAAAGAAAAGTGTCATCTTCACTATGAAGTTACTCCTATATACAAAATCAAAGTTAACTGCCCTCTTAGCAAACCATCCTTTCCTCTATTATATAAATAATATATTTGATGTCTCATTTTCCAATTAAAGTGTGAGTTCCCTTAAGCTAGAAGGTTTTGCCTTGTCTTTTATATATACCATAGAGCTTAGCAGAACAGACATTTGCAATTCTAAATGTTACCATATAATGGAGTCACCAGCAAAAGGTCCCATGGAAATTCACAGGAAAAGCACTTAAGCCTAAGACCAAGACATGCCCCAGGTAAAATGACATTAGACAGGTGAAATGACACAAGAGTGTAGAAGTTCATTTCAAATGAGCGATGGGGAGGAATGAGATCAAATGAAGGGCCTAAGGAGAGACAGTACACCGCAGTGAAGTGATCCAAGTGATTCTGTATAGACAGAGTGGCAAAGTGGTAGTGAGAACTGTAGAGGTAATCAGGAGCGAAGTTACCTCCTGCAGTGGTGGCCAACCAATGGCACATGTGCGGCAGTGGGCTGTTTGTAACATTGAAAGTTCTAAAATGTTTGCCACCACTGTCCTATAGTGTCTTCTATGTGATAAGAACTTGGGCCTATATGTGAGGAGAGCTACAAAAATGTTTTTTAGAAGGGCCATGATATAAGATTGTTCTCTAGAAAAATCATTCTGGCTATACCTGAGAAATATGCACTGATGGTACATCTACTCAGCTAGGTCAAACTATATTTAAACAGAAGCCCCTTCCCAGGGAGGCTCCAAAAGGAACAAAGAAGGCACCACGCTGAGCAGCTCCAGTGTCCCTGTCGCTGTGTCATCAGGTATGGAGGATCCAGTGGCTTAGTCACTAGCCTCCTCCCCAACTGCTAGCCCTGCTGGCCAACTCCAGGCCCCCTACTAAGTGCAGCTCCATGGACGTACATGGACTTGAGGGTACCTGGGCGCAAAGGTCCCTAATAAGCTTATGTTTGTCGACCTGAACCGGTGTCCCAGAGAGTGCTCTGTGACTTCTTTGATCCCCCAAGTTTTCCTTTCGGACTCTCACTTCTCCATGCCCTTCTATCCTTATGTTTTTAGTTTGATAAGAAAATCCCTCATTCTATAATATTCACAGAAGTTTTGCTTCTCTGACTGAGCTGTGTCTAATGTGTTAGGTGAAAATAAGGGGAAAATGGAAACAAAGTTTGTTGTCATTTTGGCTTTTTTTTTTTTTTGGTGCCGGGGATCGAACTCAGGTCCTTGTGCTTGCGAGGCAGGTGCCGGAACCACTGAGCCAAATCCCCAGCCCTCATTTTGGCTTTTTTTTTTTTGGGGCCGGGGATCGAACTCAGGTCCTTGTGCTTGCGAGGCAGGTGCCGGAACCACTGAGCCTAATCCCCAGCCCTCATTTTGGCTTTTTTTTTTTTGGGGCCGGGGATCGAACTCAGGTCCTTGTGCTTGCGAGGCAGGTGCCGGAACCACTGAGCCAAATCCCCAGCCCTCATTTTGGCTTTTTTAAAAAAAAATTCCTAGGTGATAAAATTGTATATGGCATAAAATAATAAAAAAAATTTTGAATGGATAGGCTGGCTGGCAGTTCAAACAGAGAACATCATGAGAGGAATCTTTTTATATATAAATCTGTATATGGGGCTTCAGATTATAGGTCAAATATTGGCTACAGCCCATGTTTGGCATGTACAAATCCCTGGGTTTAATCCCACCCCAAATAAAGAACAGACCCATTAACATTTACCCACCCCAGAGTTCTCTATACAGTTCTAAATCATGCTGCTATGTGTTAAAAGCCATTGCAATCCTATTCTACAATACACATGCCACAAACTAAAGCTTTGAAAGTTACTTTCTATTTTTCTTCAGTGTCTATGTTCTACACAAGTTTTCCTCTTAGAAGAATCTACTTCTGATTCTTTTTAAGTTTCTATGACAGTGTGACCTACAATCTTACTCAGCAGTGTCCCTCAATGATATTTTAATAGAATCACATAATTTCCCAATTGTGTAAATATGATTATTCTCACTTTTTTTTTTTTTTTTGAGACAGGGTCTCACTACGTAGTTCAGGCTGGCCTTGATCTCACTGTGTAGCCTAGGCTGTCTTCAAACTCACAGCAATCCTCCTGCCTCAGCCTCCCAATTAATCCCTTTAATTGGGATTAAAGGCGTGTGCCACCACACCTGGCCTCTCACATCTATTTATGCAATTATTATCTGCAAGTCTCTTGCAGCCTTTTCTTTGGCTTCTTTTAAATTCCAGGCAGGTTACTGACACATGCTATTTTTTATTTTAATCCTGACATTACTAACAATCTGCGAAGTGGTCTAAGCCCTCTCAGTGCTCCTCACACTTCTCACCTCTGTTAGGTGACAGGCTTGCTGCCAGTGGGACTCAATTAAGGCCCTTAGACTGAAGAAGTGCTCATGAAACTTGTTCAACTTGAAAGGTAAGGAAATGTATTGGTCTCTCAGGAATTCCTCAGTTAAATTAGTTTCACCAGTCATCATATATGTGGATTCTTTCAGGACATGCATTATTGGTCTATTTGGGGATCTGAATTATTTTGAGAAATTAAGTTTTTTCCCTTAATTTTATAACTAAGCCAAATATAAGAGCCAAAGTGTATACCAATTCCAGCTCTTCCTAAGCGGTGATAAGATGACAAAATGAACAGGCATGTTCACAGCAGGACAGAATTCTGATGGCTTGGAGAACTATGCCTCAGGCTGTGTGCTGGCTTCATACCTTAAACTGCTTCCCGCAGGTAGAACACAGGAAATCTTTTCTATCAGAATGCCGGAGCATGTGGAGCCGCAGTTTGTCAGGGCGACAGAAGGCCTTGTCACACTCTGTGCACTGGTAGATCTTCTCTGAGTGGAAGCTGCGCACGTGCTTTTTTACCTGACAGTAAAGACCAAGGGAAAACTCAGGCACTTGGGGCACCATAGGAAATTATCAAAGAAAGGCGGCTGTCAACACTAGGGGGAGCCATTACCCTGGATTTTCAAAAACCTGGGCAAACCATCCAATCAAGTGTGATAATTGGCCTCAATAACAAACTACTATCCCTGTCACAAAGAAGCAACACAAGAAGCCAGAAAGCTTTACAAATCTTAACCTCCCAGGTGACATGAGAGTGAAAGAATATCTTCTTGGTCAAAGCCCAGATCATTTGGTAACCATTTATCTTTTTCTTAACAAAGGTATCATTTTAGGGGCCAGGGATGTAGCTCAGCAGTGCTCTGCCTGCCTGGCAAGCACAAGGTTCTGAGTTCGATCCGATTTCGGTACCCGAAAAAAACAAACAAATAAATAAAGGTATCTTTTAATCTAAGATTTATCTTTTAAAAAAGGATTCCAATGAATCTTGCTAAATATTATCCATGGGAAGACAAAAATATTTTTTCCTCGTTTTTTTTTTTTTTCTGCCTTCAATATGTATAGAAGTAATCCGGCCCCATGTAATAAATGATGATTTTAGGGGCCAACCCACTTTCCAGTCCCCCTTCTGTCTCTCTTAGACCGAAGCTTTCTCTCAATAAATTTTTCCTCTTAAAACCAATAACAGTAATAACTGATGCTTTTGCATCTTCCAATAAAATCGGATTGGAGGAAGCCTGAGTATATAGTCCAAACAGCAGAAAACTTGCCCAACATGAAGGAGGTCCTGAATTTGATCCCCAGCACCAAAACAAAAACAAAAGAAAAGAAAACAAAAAGCAGGCTCTGAAGACTCAAAGACATGAATCAAACAATATATAAAACATTACCCAATTATCATTATGAGACAATACTGATGTCACTTCTCCTTAACTGGGACTATTACTTTTAGAGAACCTTAATAAAAGAATATAGTTTCATCCTGAGTTCAATTCCTAGCCACTCCCCCACCAAAGAAAAAGAATATTGCTCTGAACTCTTTTAGCCATGAAAATCTGGTGAGAAAGAACTGTGGATGGAAGCTAAACAGTGAGTAATATAAATTATTCCTTTAAGATATGTTGCTTAAAAAAAAAGACACTTTGCTTTATTATTTTTGGATTTTCTTTGACCATTAAATTCTGCCTTAGCAGTCTTTCTTTTTTTGTGGTACCGGGGATCGAACTCAGGTGCTTGCCCTTGCGAGTCAGGCCACCGAACCGCTGAGCTAAATCCCCAGCCCAGCAGTCTTTCTAATTGTCTTTGTGAAGTGAGAAAATTTACAGGATTAGCAACACTGGAAAAATTATTATTAAATCATACTTCCTTTTCCTTTGATAATTGTATTTTTATAAGACATTTAATTATTCACTGATTAGTGTATAAAATTATTAACACTTAAAGTCCAAATGAAATCATGAATATTTTGGAATTTAACTTCACCCGTTTTGCTCCAACTGACAGCATATGATAGGGGAGGCAGTCAGTGCTCAATACAGAGTGTATTATATATCAACATTTCCTTCAAAATGCATGGCCTTAGCAAAGCCAGATAGAAAACCACAGAGAGGCCGGGAATTTAGCTCAGTGGTTCCACTGTTTGCCTTGCAAACACAAGGACCCGAGTTTGATCCCCAGCACAGAAAGAAAAGAAAAGAAAACCACAGAGATAGGGAGATGTTTTCAGCCCAGGAAATGGGAGTATGTGTTTTATAGACTTTAAATTTTACAAGTAATGGATAATGAAAAGGATTTTGACAGACTTAAAAATTATAATCAGATGTGGGTATATATCACCTGTAATATAACTTCAATGTTTAAATATCAATATCTGATCTGGACAATTAAGGGGCACAATACTCCTGACTTTCAAAAGTAATGTAATTGAGAAAAAAAATACTGTTTTTAGATTATAGAGTTGTTTCAAAGAAGAGTTGAAAAATGTAGGTTCTATGCAGTTTTAACTTTCCAAAATTCTAAGTTTCTTTTACCAAAAGAAGGAAACAGGAGTCTCAGTAGCAGACACTCACCTGAATAAAATCTGGGAATCGTTTCTTACAAGTTGGGCAGGTGAAATAGCCATCATTGATATGAATGGCCACATGATCTTTCAACAAATCAAGGCGGTCAAAGGATTCTGGGCAAAAAATGCAAGAGTAAGTCTTCTGGTCCGAATGGAGCTTCATGTGGCTCTCCAAGGAGGCGCTGCTGATGAAGCCCTTGTTACAGAGATCACAGGTCAACGGGCAGTTCCCCTCCCGCCCATGGAAGCGCAAGTGTTGGTCCAGTTTGTCCTTTTCCCGGAAGGCCTTCCCACACTGCAAACATTTAAAAGGCCGGAAGGACTTCCGAATAAACAGATGCTGAAGAGCTGCATTCTGAAAGACATACACAAAACAGTTCTGTAGTGAGGACACTGACAGAGCAAGAGGCTCTCACTTCCATGGGGAAAGAGGGTAGAACCTGCAATCAGACTCCCCAGAGAAGTTACACTCTAGGACACACACAGGGAAAGAAGACTCTTCTGGTGAAAAGGCTAAAAATGAAGTGATCCCGAAGTTTATCTTGAAAAAACAAATTATGTGTATTTCATTTTATATCTATGTATGTGTGTTTTCTTTTGAAAGAATTTAAGATTCAAAAAAGTGTTCTCAATAGAAGACTGGGATTAAAAAAAAACAAATCCCAGAGTGAAGTAATATAAAAATTAGTTCTGGAAGAAAATATGGTAAGTCACACGTGTATGAATGAAGTTGGCACACATCAGCCAAATATTACTCCCTGAAATCTTTTATTAAAGTAAAAAAGAATTTGAAGCTTCATTAAAACATTTAGCAAAACAAGGACAATAAAAAGAAATGAAATATAGTAAGTCTTTTCCAGGAGTAGGGTTGGAGAAGAAAAGGGAGATGGGGTTTCTTTGAGGGGTAATGAAAATGTTCTGGAATTATAATATATTTCTATTATACACATATACATATATACATATTAATGTATTTATAATGATAACAGCAACACAATTTTAGGAGAATTATAAAAACCATTTTTAAAAAGCTGGGGAGGGCTGGGGATTTAGTTCAGTGGTGCTGCCACCTGCCTCAGAAGCACAAGGTCCTGAGTTCCATCCCCAGTACAAAAAAAAAAAAATCATATATATATATGCTGCCCCCCTGAAAAAACCCTGAATTTTTCACTGTTTGAATTACAGATCTCAATTTAAGAACTGAAAAGGAAATGAAGAATTCAGATGCATGTGAACATGTTTGTTCATGGGACATGACACATGAGTACATATTATAAACAAAATATATGCACTGCAACACTCTCTACTTAAGAAATCCAGAGGGCAAGTTCCCAAGGCAGCCAGTTAGATGGTTAGATGGTTAGAACGCTATGCTGACAAAGTTAAGCTTATTGCTGTTTCCTGTCTAGACAACTCAATCTAACTTTTTTTTTTCAGTTACAGATTGCACTTCTAATGATGATTAGCTCTCTTGTAAATTCATGCGAGTGCTACAGGGAATCCAAGTGAGAGAAGGTGGATACTCAATGCTAATCCATCATGACTACTGGAAAAAGAAACTATGCTCCACTGAGAGCAGATTTATAGAATCATCTTTCACACAGCAAATACAGAAATCAATATTGTTATGCTATAATGAAGATGCACTCATAATTTTCTCAAAACAACAAAGGAAGGCTCTAGCTAGCTGAGGGGGGAAAAACCCACCAAAATATGTGCCTTAGAATGGGTATGCCTATGTAACTAGAAAATCATTATAACTGAAGGATTAATGGGGATTTTTTTTTTTTTTTTTGGTTTTTTGAGACAGGGTCTCACTATGTAGTTGAGACTGACCTGGAACTCACTATGTAGGCCAGGCTGGTCTCGAACTCACAGCGATCCTCCTGGCTCAGCCTCCGGAGTGCTGGGATTACAGGTGTGCGCCACCACACCCAGCTCTTATTGGGGATGTTAAGGCATTATATTTACAATGAAGAAAGTCCAGTGAACAACTCTTTAACTCTTAATCACTTAGCAGCAACTCAAATTTAATGTGAAATAATCACTTTGGGTGGAAAAGAAAATAGTTATTTTTTATTTACTGCAAGTTCCATACATAATTCATTTGATATAACAGGAAACTGTTTTCTCAGGCAACAGGGCTAGGAGATATATTTTATGATGCCACTTATTTGCTTATCCTGAGTAGGGAAAGAGCAATTCTGATATCCTCCTAAATTGACCAGGGGTCATCTGGGGAAGTGGATATATTTTATTCTCTTTTGTAGCTAGAGCCCATAAAATTGCTTAAAGTGTCTACTAAAAGTTTGAAAATTAATAAAATCAGCCACAGAGCTTAATTTCACCTCCTCACAATGCTTAGTGGTTACCTAATCTTTTCACTCTAAGTGCACACATACTTATTTGACGAAAGAGCTCTTACTATTCTCTTTTCAAACTATATGGAAAGGCACCTGATAAACAGATGTTATTCTGAGGTTTAGAGATCACTTGGGATTTAGAGCCTGCCTGCCATGTCAGGGTCACTTCCTTTCTCCAACTCAGTCGTGTTGTAAAGCACAGACACAATACACAACAGTTGATGATGGCCCCACTGAGGATTCCATTTCTCCTTGGGTGCCAAATCCAGACTTCAGCTTTGCTTTGGTTCATTACGCAAATCAGTCTCCTGTCATTTCTGATTAGCATTAGTACTCTCAGGCACTTGATTTAAACCGAGCAGCCACCTGGCTTCCCTTCCTTAGTTCCATTGACAAGTTATATCTCTTTAATTTCCATGGAGCCCTGAACATTGGCTAAGTGCTCAAGGACTAGCCTGCATTTCTCTGAGCTAATGATAGTCCTCATAGTACAAGGTAGTAAATGTGTTGGATCTGTTGCCACCCCTTGACCCAGCTGCAGACCAGTTCTGCTCTAAGGTAGCTCCTATGGTGGAGTTGCATGGAGTCCACTCACTTAGGGGAGTCATAGCAAACAGAGTACATGACAGAGTCTTCTGATCTCTGAGCTTGAGGCAGTCAGCCACATACTACATGGTACATCAGTTGCTCTAAGTGTGACAAAGTGGTCGGACTTCTGGATTCAGCGACTCCCACTGCAATGATTCGCTGTTTCTGAAATGTTTCTAAAGCCTGAAGGTACTCACATAAATGACCAATTTTCATACTATTTTGATCCTGAGATTAAAAGGATATAAAAAAACCGTGCTTGTTGGTTTTTGCTTGTTTATTTTTAAAAAGCAACCTTTCTTTGTCCTATTACCTGCCCAGCTTTCAAAGTCTTAGGTAGTTTATCCCTGGCTAACACATCTCATTCTCCACTGCCCTTTACCTGCTACCCACAGTAGGGGTAAACTAGTGTTTGCACTGTTCCATCACACCAAGTAGATTCCTGTGAGCTGAAGGCCTCTGACTCTTTGTCGACATTCTGCTGGAATGGTCCACCCTTGAGACTGTCTTTCTTTCAAGGACCAATCTAAATCTCCTTTCATCCATGAATTACTCCCTGGCTCCTCCATCTTTCTAGTCTTTTTTTTTTTTTCTTCCCCAGTACTGGGGATCGAACTCAGGACCTCATGCTTTCAAGGCAGGCATGATGCTGCTGAGCTAAATTCCCAGCCCCTTCTCCACCTTTCTTTGGTCTTTCACTTTTCCAACTTCCTAGGGCAGTGATGGCAAACCTATGGTATGTGTGCCACAGCAGGCGTGCAGAGGCCTGTCTCTCTGTTGACTTGCAAGCCAAGTTGCACCAAGAGCTGAGCATGGGTAACAGTTGTTTTTTTCTAAACTAAAACCACTGTATTCAGATTTAATTTCAGTGTTGGCACTTTATGATAAGTACGTTTTGGGTTGAAGTACGGGCACTCAGTCTCTAAAAACTTCACCATCACTGTCCTAGAGCAATTTATCACATAACTGTACATAACCTTACATTAGTATTGTATCTGTATTCAAACTGTAAGTTCCTGGGGATGGAGCCCAGTGGAAAGTTCTCTTGGGTACCTAGACAGTGCTTAAGATATAGTTAGAACTCAATACCTTTCCACAGGTCATTCAAATTCTTTTATAGCGGAAAGGGACCTTGGAGATCACTTAGTTCTACCCTTCTTTTTGTATAGAGGAATCTTGGACCCACAATTTACTCATGATTTATTTGCAAATAAACTACCGGAATTAATTTGCATTTACTATAGCAACCAAATTGTGGTTTCCACCAGGACTTAGTAAATACAGGTTGCAAGAATAGCAGGTCAGACAAACACTTTAGTAACATTCTGTTATGTGAAACACAGGAAACAAACCTACCTGCAGCTCCAACTGAGCAGGCAGCATTAGAGGAGAGAAAAATAGTTACATTACCAATTGGATTGGAAGACTTCCTTTCAGTTGGTCATTACCAATCTGGATTAGAAAAAAAAATGAAAAAATACATAGCCCTACATTTTAGAATGACTGAGAGGAAAAAACAAGACAGCTAAGATGGACCTCTGAAAGCCACATACATGTGGTTTTTGCCTCTGACAAAACACAACATGTACAGAAACCAGTACCCCGATTCCTTCAAGTGTACAAGTGCACTTACAGCTGGACTATGCCCATACATCCACAGCTTCACTATGTGCGCAAGCTTTAGTTTTTTTTTCCATTAAAAAAAAGTTTAAATCTAGAAAGCATTTCTCTGGACCTAGTAAAATATCAGAATGGCCAAAGTGGAAAAGATGATAACTACGCAAGAGAAAAAAAGGACAGATTGGGGAATAAAGTAGAATGATAGATGGAAAGATATTAATTCATAGATTTTTGCACGTCTAGCCTATTGTGTACATGTCCTTTCAAAATAATATAGATTGAGACAAAAGTTGCAAGTGTTTTAATTACAGAACCCTCATAAAAGCTGTTTGGACTCAAGAGTTCTAGAGCCCTTCAGAGCTGTCATGTGGCTATGAATGTCTCAATGTATATTCACCCTAAGGCACGGACTACACTATTTTGCAAGGTCCCTTCTGGCCTACAGGCAAATAAGAAGACCAAACTCATTCTAAAGCCAAGATCTCTCACCCAGAGCAAGCAAGACCCCTTTGCAGGGTCCTTAGACCTATCACCCATCCCCCTCCCTGATACTAATTTATCATCTTTACATATTTTAAAAAAGACCACAAGAAACATTAAGCTAAAGTAATCACCCTTCTAGAAACTGTAAATCCTTGGAAGTTATTAAACTCTCCCATCTACAGGTAAGTCTTTTCACGCCCAGCTGCCACAAACTCGGGTTTTATGTCATTGCTATTTGTTAGCATGTGCACTGCACAAAACCCTATCGCTGCGCAGGTACATCCCCTGTAGTCCTTAACTTGGCCTCAGTGCTATCTGTCAAATAATACAAGAACACGCATTGAAATGGAAGCCCTTCAGCTTCATGTTTTAAAGCCAAGACACAGGTCACACATGTGAGATCTTGACTAGCTCCCCAACTTACAGCTTTACTTCAAGGTCTCCCCGGGTGTGTGGACTACACCTGCCAACCAACTGGGGCACAGGTACCTTCATACTGATGGGTACTGACACTTGCCAGTTTCCCCTTGGACACTGTACATAACCAAATTTAGCTACCCACAATTAACTTGAGAGCTATAATTTGGCCCAGATAAGCCTGGCTTAAAATATAAATAATTACAGCTGGAGATGTAGCTTAGTGGCAAAGTGCCTCCTAAGTGTACACTAGGCCTTGGGTCAATCCGTGGCATAAATAAATAAATGCTATTATAATTAAGGATACTGATTTCTCCATTTCCAATCTGGGAGCTCAGGGATGTAGAGAGCTATCCTATTTTTTTTCCCCCAGCACTAGAGATCGAACTCAGGACCTTGCGCCCTGGGCCGAGCTATCCTAGTTTAATGATAATCATCCAGGAGCTGCCAAAATCCAGGCTTCTGATGTTATTACTACATTGATCCAGCCTAAGACCAGCTGTGCTAGCAGGCCACAAGACATAGAAACATCGAGAAATTGTTGTTTCTTGCAAAGGGATTGAGTACGGATAGGACAGATGCAAGATTTCCAAGATGACGGTGAACAGCCTGGAACATAAAGTGCCGCAATAGCTGGTAAAAGGCAGGAAGTTGATCAGCTGGGGATGGGGGCACACTTTCCCACTTACTCGGATGCGTTTGGCCCTGCGCATGTCGTCAGCGGTCAAGGTGCTCTGGGTGGGCACCACGCTTTCTTCATGCTGTGGCTGCAGATGCAGGGTGTGAGTTTCTGCTTCATGCTCCAGGGAAGCCTGGGTCTCCTGTGGGAGTGGAGGGATTGGGATGGTGGTCTGCTCTGGTTGGTCCAGCCCATTCAGAGGAGCCGGCTCAGCCTCATCAAACTGCTCCTTCGTTGGAAAATGCAGCAAGTCCTGAAATTTGTAATAACCAGGAGTTATTTCCCTACCTAAATATCAATGTTGCGATGACTTTTGGCTCAGATTTAGAGTTGTTACTTTCTGAAAGAAAAAGATTCTAAAAGAGATGGGATCTCATGATATTGGCCAGGCTGATCCTGAACTCCTTAACTCAGGCAATTCTCCCACCTCAAATTCCAGAATAGCTGGGACTATACAGCTGTGCCCCAGTAAGCAGCTATTGCTTATTTTTAAGTGGCTAGATCCATATGCTCAGGGGAAAAAAATTCTCCCTCTGGAATAGTTAACTAGGTAAATAGACACAGAATGCAAAACACGTGAGATGTTCCAGATCACAAGGAGAGGACTATGTACCACACTTCTGGAATATTAGTGAATTTAGTGGTTTAAAGTAATTCAACAAAATCCCTAATATCTCTGGTCAATTTCAAATCTTTAGGGCAGCAGAGATGAGTTTTTGTTGTAAGTAACATTCGGAAATGCATTCTTTTGGCCTTTCTCCAATCACACTTAGAGTAACAGACAGCCAAGCTGTGAGGTGACAAGATCCCACACACGTATTCATTTGTACTTAGTCTAATACAGACTCTGGGAAGTTCTTGGAACAAGCATCTAGAAGGAACTCTTTCCCATTCCCCCAGTACCTGTGTCCCGTCATCACTCTTTTCCCCATTTTCACTGGTTATTTCCAAGCGGATAAACTTTGGAGGGCGCCCTGGCCGTCGACCTGGGCCAAATCGCCTCTTGCCTCGGCCCCTTCCTCTGCCTCTAGTTCTGGGGACAAGAGATTGTGTGGGAACAGTCAGAATCACATCACATGCTGTCACAATGCTTTCCTAACTGGCCCTTATTAACTGCAGGTTTTGGATTTCTTTCATTTTATTACTTTCCCTGATTCTTTTCTGTAATGGAAACAACTACTTACTGAGTTTCTCATGTTTGCCCTCTCTACAGCTCAGAGATACGCCTCAAAGTTATTCTGAAATTTTAAAAAGAGCTATAAAAATACAAAGCACAGATAATATTTTTCTTCTGAAAGGAAGTGAGGAATGAAGGCAGGACAGAACATGCTAAGCCTACAGGATGTTTGTGAAGGTGTCACCTCAGACAAGCTTCCCTTCTTTATTTTCCCCTGAGCTCATATTCCTTCCAAGAAATGTGGCTGAATTCAAAGAACTTTCTTCTTTTACTACAACCTTCTAGGTCAGAAAAAATTTCTAACTCAGTTGTTTCATTTAATATGACTACTAAACAAATAAATCTCATCCCCTTTAATGAATTTCTAAAATACAAAATTTTCTTATTAAAAGACTTCAAGGGCCAGAGATTTAGCGCAGTGGTTCCACCACCTGCCTCGAAAGTGCAAGGTCCTGAGTTCGAGCTCCAGTACCAAAAAAAAAGTCTTGAGAGTCAGGATGTAATTCAGCGGTGCCACACCTGCCTGACAAGTGCAAGGTCCTGAGTTCAATCCCCAGTAATGAAAAAAAAGGGACAGATTTTGAAGCTGGGTATGGCAGATTACACTTATAATCCCAGCTTCTGGGAAGGTAAAGGAGGAGAAGTGTATGTTCAAAGCCAGCTGAGGCCACTTAGTGAGACCTGGCCCCAAAGTAAAATTTTTAAAGAGAGAGGGACATCGTGAAGGTGTGAAGTGTATAATATTAGCCATATCATGTTTTACTTTTCCATGCATCTTTTTAACAAATATATTATTTCAGGAGCTATTTTTGTGTGTTTCTGAGATGGGGCTGGCTATGTAACCCCAGCTGGTCTTAAACTCCTAAGCTCAAGGGATCCTCCTGTTTCAGCCTCCTAAGTAGCCAAATTACAAGTAAACACTACTGCACCTGACTTCTGGGAACTTTTAAAATATTCCTTTCTTTAATATTCTTTACAATGGAAAATTCTGGACATAGGCAAAAAAAGAGGACAGTACTAATGAGGATAAGGTACCCATAATCCCTAACAATTAGCCCACAGTTATATATGGTATATATTTCATCTGTCCCCCTACCACTTCCCCATACATATCGATCTGGGACAGCCTTTTATCTGCAAACATCTCAGTATGTATCTCTAAATCATAAAGACTATTTATATGTTACAATACTATGGACACACCTAGAAATACCCCTGATCAATCCTCAGTATTATTATACTATGTAGTCAAAATTCAAATTTGCCTAATTGTTTCAAATTTCTTTTAACAGGTGGCTTAAAAACATGTTAATCTACTATGTGTCATATACGGTGCTAGGCACTAAAGATATAAAACGTAGTAGAGGCAGGAGACATACAAACCCAAAGTCATAGAAAAATATTTTAGGGATGCTCAGGAGTGACTTAAGTCTCATTGTGACACTTAATCTAGTGGTTGCATCATAAACCTGTGTGCTATATAAACCCTGTGACCCCCTGACTCTGCATGCTGCCCACTCTGATACCATTTCCTTCTCTCCATTCATGCCCTTTAGTACCCTGACCCAACATCCCTCAACCTAAGCAGCATCTCCCCTCCAGTGCTTCCTTCTTCCTCAGCATGTACTCCAGGGTCATTCACTAATCACTCCCATGCATTTGCTCTCAACTCCCACCCCGGCTGCTGCTTCTTTATCTCACTGTGTTGAATACACTTGGCAGAACCACAGCCCTGCGTAATCCAATTCCCTGCCTGCTCCTACCATTTCCCTTACCTTGCTCACTTTCATTTCATGATCAAAAAACTTAAGTAGGCACTTATGCAGGCAACTTTCATGATTTCCTACATGTTAGCTTTTTTTTTTTTTTTTTTTTTTTT
>NW_022900928.1:77814682-77878195 GCF_012274545.1 Fukomys damarensis
TTTTTTTTTTTTTTTTTTTTTTTTTTTTTAACAGAGTCTCACTTAAGTAGCTAAAGCTAGGGTTGAATTTATGTTCCTTCTACCTCAGTCTCTCCAAGTGCTGGGATTGCAAGCGAGTGCCTCAACACCCAGCCAGTTTGGCTCGGAAATGAAAGTCACATATGCTGAAGGCCAGCTGGTGACTAGGAAATGGTGGAAACTTGAGGAGGTGAGGACTAGCGGGGAGAAGTAGGTCACTGGAAGCATGCCTTCAAAGGTCTGCCTGGACCCTGGCCTCTCGCTCCTTTCAGTAAGCAGCCTCCTCCGCTACATGCTCCTGCTGCTGTCATGTTCTGCTTTGCCACAGGTTTAAAAGCAACATAATCAGCTGAATGTAGACTGAAAGTATGAAACCATAAGCCCAAATAAACCTTTCCTCCTTTTAAATGTTTTCCTCAGATATCTCATCAGTGACAGCTGACTAACATAACTGTCTTCCCAATTCCTGTGAGTGGACAACCTTACATTTGTCCCACAGACACCACCCTATTGCAACACAGCCCTCCTTCCTCACCTGAATTGTTCAGGTAGCTTCTAGCTGGATCCCATGCTTCACTTTACACCAATGTAAACAAACCTGCTGTTTTCATTTTTATCCAGTGCAATCCTTCACAAATTCAATTGCTATCACAAAAGTAGTCAAAATCTTGTAAATACTTCCTCTCACGCTTAGAATAAAATCAAACTTCTTACCACCACTATGACCAACCCCGCCTACACCATCCTATACAATTCTCCCCTCATCTGTCTTTTGTGCATCATGGATCATATGATTTAGTTTGACAAAGGAACTGTAATGCTGGAAAAGGTCTGTAAATCAGAGGTGCAGATTTCAAGAGAAAATGCTATCTCAAAGATTTTCAGAATCTCTAGTTAAGAGAGACTTAACTAAGGTAAAATTAGTCTTTCTCAGCAGCCTAACTGGTTTCGTGCCCGTCTAAACACACAAGTGCATGAAATATGTATTCATTTATAGAGACAAAGAAAGATTCTGAACCCTTAGGAATTTGTTTATGAGCCCTTCTCCTGAATACACACCTGCTAAACACATCCAGTTTCTCGTCATGAGAATTGAGATGCTGTTGCAACTGTTCTGAGCTTATAAACCGGCGGTTACATTCATAGCAGGGCCAATTCTTCTCTTGCTCACGAAGAACTACACACACAAGAGAGAAATCATAAAGGCTGATGATCAACAGACACCAGTGAAATTTAGATGCTCACTATCGACACCATTATCTCACTGTGGACAGAATCTGCTATTTATACTACTTTTTTGTTATAAAATCAAAGGCTAAAATTTGACAGAGAGGTGGTTTTTAGGATCTTATTTTCTAAAACATTCATGCAAGACATCAAAGGGACAACACCCTCACACTACTCTCTCTTGTCCTGAAATGTACACACACAAACCTTACCAAACTATAAAGACAAGAAATGCTGCAAAGACCTAGTGGTTCAGACCCAAATTTCACTGTTTAAGGTTATATTAAATCACAAATAACTTAAAAGTCAATGAGTAACATAATCACATTAGCAAAATATTTAGAAATATCACCTAAGGTGAAATACATGAATATCTTAAGACCTGGTAACTACACTTCCAGATGTGCATGAAGCATAAGAATGCACCAGCATTTCATTAGAAGACATGTATAAGAATGGTCATGGTGGCACTCTTTAAAATGGCAAAAGTTGCAAATGATCCTATTAGAATAAGAATCTGGCTGGCCCTTTCCGCTGGGTCATGGGAGGTAACCTGTGTATCCGTGGAATCTCCTGAGAGACAGAAGTGTCTGTTACTCACGAGCCCCTCATCTTACAGATCTTTACTCTGAAGTGATGACTCAGCGTGGGGAATGGCCACACCAGAAAGCCCAGCTCTGTGATTAGAAGGCTGATGTTTCAACTGGGTAATGCCAGCCTCCAGGACAGGAGACGGTAAGTTTAATCCTACGGCCAGTGATTCAGTCAATTGTGCCAATGCAGTGACACTTCAATTAAAAACTGGACACTGAAGCTCAGGTGAGTGTCTGTGGTTGGTAATGATATATCAATGTGCCAGGAAGATGGTACATACTAAAGACACAGAACCTTTATCATGGGGCCCTCCCAGACCTCACCCTATGTGTTTCTTCATTTGGCTGATCCTGATGTATATCCTTTGTAATAAAACTGTAATCATTAAGTAAAGTGCTTCCCTCGTTATATGAGTCATCCTACAGAACTATCAAACCTGAGTAAGTTCTAGGAGCCCTCTAAATCAATAAATGGCCAGAAGGACAGGTGACTTGGGAATCATAGATCTTTTCTGTGGTGTCTGAAGTGTCTGTGAAATCTGACTGGACTTGGCGTAGTTACTAATATAACTGCACTGCACAACCAACTCTATAGTAAAATAGACAAATGAATTGTTACACATTCAGACAAAACAGCAAAGACAATGAGCATGAACAAATTTCAGTTACATATAACAACATAATGTTGAGCAAAAACTATAAATATCACATTGTTCTATTTATGTACAATTCAGTAACAAACAAATGTTATGTGTGCTGTGAGGTGTCAGGAGAGTAACCACGCTTGGGAATTGACACAGGTGTGATCACTGTCTACTTAATGATCTGTTCACCTTCCTGTATGTAGATTACACTTCAGTAACCTTTATATTAAAAACAAAGTCAATATCTGCCTTGCTGTGTCCTCAGAGATGACTAAGGCCAGATAGGAATCATCCTCTGATCTAGGTTCTAATTTGGTATTTGGAGGTTTTCATTATATTAAATACTATTTTCTGGCACCCATGAAAGAAATGTAAATATAACACTGTAATTTGATCTCAGAATTGGGTGCAGATGGGTATCTCTAAGAAACCTATTGAAATAGTGTCTAAAATACATTAAGATGAAAAACTTAGAGGTTGCCTAGTGATGTAACATCCACTTAGATGTAATATAAACAATTTAGAAAATGTACAATGTAGAAGTCCAACCACCTTTCCTTTCTTCCTCAGAAATGTCATGAATTTTCTGGTTCACGAACTCAGCATAGGATGCCGCATACCACACCTGCAAGAACCAAGGATATCATCAAGAACTAAGGGATATTGCCAGATATGCTTTGCCTTCTTAAATTATTTCTCCTGTTTACACGAAATAATTTAGGCTTTCCCACAGCCCATTCAGAAAAAGAAATAGAAAATCCACACTGTGAGCCTCCCCTTTTAACATGCATCTGGCAGGTTTTCTGTCAGGAAGTCCTTTTGTCATGACATACTACCTGTTTCCTTTTTCCTTTTAAAAACATTTCTTTTTGGCAGGGCATGTGGTGCACACCTAAAATTCTAGCCCTCAGGAAGCTGAGGCAGGAGGACTGCCACAAATTTGAAGACAGCTTGGGCTACATAATGCATACAAAGCCAGCCTGAACTACATAGTGAGACAACTGCCTCAAAACAACAACTCTACAAGAATTATACTCAGTCTTTTCACAGGTTTTAATATCATTGTAATCATAGCAGCTATACTGGACAGCTCACTCTGGGATTACCAAGGGGACTATGTCAAATGCTTCCACACTCTCCTGGGACTCTTCTGCCCTCCCTCCTACCCCACTGGCTTCTGCTTTTCACTCTTCCTCTACCTAACTTCTAAATAGTGCCGTTCCTCAAAGCTCAGCCCAAGTCCTGGGCCTTTTAATTTTCCCTCTGGTGATCAAACCCATTCCAACCAATTCTTTGCTGATGCTTCCCACATGAATAACTCAGCCCCTGGTGGCCTGATATCTGGGTGTCTCCTCAACAGTTCACACTTAACTGGAATTCCTGATGCCTCCCTACTTACACTTCTCATCTCTGCCTGTCTCCTTCTCAGTGGTAGAGTATGCCTAGCATATATGAGGACCAGGGTTTGATCTCCAGAACCAAAAAACAAAACAAAGCACTTAACTTTTAAAGATACATGGTTCAATTGTGGAAAATGACACATATGAATTCAAACAAATGGGAAAGCATAGTATTCAAACTTGCAAAAACGGCTAACAGAGGCTAAGGGTATAGTTCAGTGGCAGAGTACTAGCCTAGTATATGTGAGAACCAGGGTTTGAGCCCCAGAATCACCACACACAAAAAAAGTAATTAAATTAAAAAGGATTAGGAATGGTCTAGCTCAACAGTAGATGCTTGCCTGGCTTGCACGAGTCTCTGGGTTCAAATCCAGTATTACAAAATAAAAATAAAAAATATCCTCAGAACAACATACACATGCAAAAAGATTATCAGTGACTTGGAACAATATCCCAGAGGCAATAGCAGAACACATACAGAAAACTGTGGTGGGGGCCGAGGTGTGGCTCAGGTCCAGTGTGTACAACACACTGGGTTCAAGCCCCGGCACCATGGGGAATGTAAGGCAGCAACACTCTTGCTGCCGCAGAAGAAAGTATACATAAAAGCACACATGTCTAGGATGAAGGTAAACAGTGAGTGGAGGAGAAAAGTCACAATGTACACAAAGCAGTTCAGAGCTACACTGATTTATTTTGCCCAAGTGTACTACTCCATGTATACACAAGGGTGGCATGATTTTTAAATTACTTATAAATCTAAACTAGCTCCCTCAGTAAGTATAAAATAACCATTTCTGTTGTTTTTTTTTGAAGTATTTTTTTCTTAATGGTGCAGGAAATAATGGTGTATTTTGAAGTGTTTGGTGTCCCAGAGTCAGCAATATAGGGTATTACCAAGTTCTAACATATCCACTTCTGTCTGTTTATAAATATTTCCTCAGACTAACTTTCAAGGGTTCGATTTACACAGCCAAGAAGTCTCCTGCTGTACACATCCAGAGATATGTGCAATTCTGTAATCAATGTCCCTATCTCATAAAACCCTCACATTGTACTGTACCCATTTATTTTTCCTAATTTAAATTAACAAAAATAATAATTCATAATTTGTTCAGGTTTTTTGTTTCTTTGTTTGCAGTGGTGGGGATCGAACCCAGACCCTCACTCATGTTAGGCAAGTGTCTATCAATGACTTACATTCCCAGCTCTTTGCAAATATTGAGCTATTTTAAAAAAACATTTCCTATTTGTTTTCTCTTCCAAATAAAATTAATTCCTGGTATTTGTTCACTTATGCTTTTGTAGTGAGGCTGAATGTATATAACTTACTCTTTTGCATTATAAATATTTTCTCCACCCTTTAGTGTTCTGTTACACTGAACTATTACATATTTATTTACTTGTTTATTCATTCCCGTCTGTCTTACTTTACCATTACAGTTCTATTTAAAGATTTAAAAGAGAAAACAGGCCTGGAGGTTTAGTTCATGGAACTGTATCTGCTTTAACATGCCTGAAGCCCTCGGCTCAATACAGCACAACAGAAAAAGAAAAAAATAATCTCCTTAGAGCTAAGAAATATTTATTTCAAGGGACTATTTGAATTAATTCTTCTTTATGGCAGAGTCCACTGTATATAATATCACATTTTCTTTATCCATTTAAGTGTTGATGGACTCATAAGCTGCTTCTAAGATTTAGTTACTATGAATTGTGTTGTTACATAAATAAAGAGCAAAATAAGAGACAATAATAGGAAATGGGGAGACAGATCTTTTGCAAATGGGAAGGAGACCAAAGAGCTGTAAGAAGGGGGTAGGGAGGGAGAAGGGAATGAAAGAGGAATTAAGATATATTATATACATGTACCAACTCCCTACAAGGAATGCAATCATTATGTACTGCAAACATGTACTAATAAAAAATATAAACTGGAAAGAAAAAAAGATTATTTGAGAAACTGAAAAGGTCTAAGGGGAAAGGAGAGAGAGAGGAAGGATGAGAAGGGAAGGTAGACAATCAAATCACAACTTCAATATATCACAATACACATACAGAAATATCAGTGAAGCCCACTGATTTATAAAGAGTATTTTTCTTGTACTTGAGAGGCTGAGGCAGGAAAATCGCTGTGAGTTCAAGGCCAGCCTAAACTACACAGCAAGTCTCCAAAAACAACAACAACAAAAAACCAAAAAAGTGTTCTTCTTATTAAAAATGTATTATGGAGACAGGAGTATAGCTCAGTGCTATAGCACTTGTTTAGTGTGTACAAGGCCCTAGGTTTGATCTTCAACACTGCAAAAAAAAAAGTACTGAGAAAGATGGTGTGAGATGTGAATCTCCTTTTACACATTTATTCAGTGTTTATACAGTGTCCAACTAACAGTTTTAAAGACAGAGATTTTGTAGCTTTTGAACAAAATTCAGGAGTTTGGCCTTCTCTCAAAAGGAAGTATCAATTTGTAATTTATCATACTAAGGAAGCATACAATTCAGCATTCATGTACTGAGAAAATTATTTCTGCCTATATTTTATTTATATTAGGAAGCTAAAGAGTATTTTGACCATGTTTCTAATACACATAAGCTTTTTAAAGGGAGGGGGTGTTCTTGGGCTGGGGATATAGCTCAGTGATAGAGCACTTGGCTAACATGTACAAGGCCCTGAGTTCAAGACCCAACCCTGCAAAAACAGGCAGGAGGCTTCACTTACAGATTTTATTTTAATGTCAGGAAAAGCTAATACCTAGAGAAATTCTAACAATTACCTCAAAAATATATTTCTGCAATCCAAAGTCAGTATGTAAATTTAATTGAATAAAATGAAATATTCAGATAAAGAAAAGGAATCTTGCCCATATAGGTGAATTCCATTTCTCAAAATCAGTTTCACAACTAAATTCTGCTTCACTATACACAAGTTATATTAAGTGACACAATCCATAACCTCCCCATCATAAATATCGATCTGTTCCTAAAACCAATTACTTCCTTATAGCTGGACCTAATGCCCTCCTGAAGATCCAGTTTTTGTTTGTTTGCTTTGCTGGTTTTGGGGTTTCTTGTTTTGTTTTCTTTTGTATTACTGAGGAATGAACCCAAGGAGAGCTAAACTACATCCCCACAAAACAGAAACATTTTAACTTTGAGACAGCATCTCAGTTTTGTTTTGTTGTTTTTTTGAGATAGGGTTTCACTATATAGTTCAGACTAGCCTTGCAACCCAGGTTGGTCTCGAACTTGCAGCAATCCTCCTTCTTCAGCCTCCAGAGTGCTGGGATTATAAGTATGTACCACCATACCCAGCTTTGAAGGGTCAGGTTTGAGGCCAGCCTAGTTCTCCTGCCTAAGCATCCAAGTAACTGGAATTACAGGCATGGGACACCACACCTAGCTTTTGTAGAAGCCCCTGATAAACACAAAAATCATCTCCTCTTCATTCTGTTTTTATTTACAGGATTTTTTTTCCTGGTACTGAGGATTAAACCAGGGCCTTTACACTGAACTTCACTTCCAGCCCCTTTTTATTTTGAGACAGCTTTACCACATCACTATGTTGCTCAGGCTGAGCTTGGACTTGTGATCCTCTTGCTTCAGCTTCCCAGGTAGCCAGGTTTATAGGTGTGCACCACCATGCCTGGTTTTTTGCACAGGCCCTTGATTCTACTTTATTTAAGGATTATTTTTATGTACAAAACAGCACAGTCAGCTGTCTGTACCACAGGTTCCACCAACCACAGATTAAAAATATTTGGGAGAAAAAACCGGGTCAGTATGGAATGTTTTCCTTGTCATTATTCCCTCAACAATCCAGTTTACATTGTATTAAATATTATAAATTATCTGGAGATGAGTCTAACTGAATGTGAGGAATAGATAGGTTCTAAGCCAATTCTATGCCGTTTTAAATATGGGCTAGGAGCTCCAGGAATCTTGTTATCTACAGAGCATCCTTAAAGGAAAAGCCATAACTACTCACTAAGTACTACTACTCACTCATAACTATTCACTAAGTCAGTGAATTACCAAGAAAGGAACATTCTTGTAAGACTGACTTGAAGAAAAGCCCTAAACAAGATGGCACCCAGAATGCAGCACTATACCTTCAGCTCCTGCTTGGGTTCCACGTTCTTTATGGTTGTGTAATACACATGGTGGCCGTACTGATAAGCCACCAGGTTCTGCTCCAGGTGGTTCTGGGCTGGACGCACGAACATCATCCAGTTACAGAGGCTCTCGTCAGACAACTCAAACCACAGGTCCTCGTGCAAATCCCTGTCTTTTCTGTCCCCTTTATCAAGAGACACCTGCAGCCGAAGAGAAGGTAAAGAGCCACACCAAGGCACAAAAACAAAACAACCCCAAACCCTTCACTAGGATATGCATTCATATAGGAAATAGTGCTCCCTAAATTAACCATATATCTTGACCCTTCCCTTTTTATCTAGAAAGATACTAGAATTGAAACTTGTCAAACCTAAAGTTTACTTCCTCCAGCCTCACCTAGAGGGAAATTATCTGGAAAAACTTGTAAAGTAGAAAATCAACTACATGGCTCTAATTAACATTTCACAAAAGTAACACAAGAAAAAAATGCTATAAATAAGCCAAGAAAATGCAAGCATAATGCTCTCCAGTTCATTACAATTTGCCTCCTTTGGAGATTCAAGTGTATTCATTTATATAATGCTGCATAAAGATATGTATTTCTCTTTACAGAGTAATATTCTTGCTTGGAGAGCTTGCATATTCACCAAAGAAAACCTCCCCATGATAGCTGCTAATTATCAAAAAAATACATCCTAGCTATTTATCCCCTCCCAGTGCCCTTTCTTAGCTCTCCAGGGTGGCTACTCAGAAAACAGAGAACAAAGATAGAAGCCAAAGCACCAACTGTGAAGAATGGAAAACAAAATAAAGCTACTTCAGCATTCAGTGAACTATTCTGTCATTTTAAAAAAATCCCCAGCACTCAGAAGGCTGTGGCAGGAGGATTGCTGCAAGTTTGAGACCAGCCTGGGCTACCTAGTGAGTTCCAGGGCAGACTGAACTACACAGTGAAACCCTATCTCAAAAAAAAAAAAAAAAAAAAAAAAAAAAAAAAAATCCAAAAAAAAAAAAAAAAAAAAAAAAAAAAAAAAAAATCAACAGTAAACAGCCATTTCAAAATTGAAAAGTGGTTTTCTTACAAAGATTAGTGGCACACAGTAGATATATACATCCATGTAATTCTCTTTATAGTCCAGACAAATTAATTTTAAACAAAGAAAAATAAGTAAGATAAAGATTGCCAATGCCTCTGTTATGTACTGAATTTTATGTTTCCCTCACCCCCAAATTCATATGGGAGCCCTATAACCCCGGTACCTCACGACAGACTGTGTTTGGAAACAGGGCCTTTAATGAGATCTTTAAGTTAACATCAGATCATTGGAGTGGGTCCTAATCCACGAGTAGTCCAAATAAGGAGAAGAGATCAGAATGGATATGGG
Organism: Fukomys damarensis; assembly: GCF_012274545.1. NCBI lineage: Eukaryota > Metazoa > Chordata > Mammalia > Rodentia > Bathyergidae > Fukomys > Fukomys damarensis. The sequence continues at coordinate 77,824,063 of NW_022900928.1, forward strand.
AATGTACAGAGGAAATACCTTGTCTGCACACCACCATCTGCAATCCTGGGAAAGAGGCCACAGGAGAAACCACCCTGCCCATGCCTTCATCTTGAGCTTCAGCCTCCGAACTTCAGCTGGACCCTTCCAGTCTAGCATTTGATTATGGCAGCTCAATTGAGCAAACTACCTAACCCTAAGAACTACACTATTCGAATTATTCACAAAATGCCTTAAGGGGTTGAGATTACAATCTCCATTCTTTTGGGAGGAGAGAAAAAGGTTCTATTTGAAATGAATTAAGCACAAAAAGAAAAATACTAGTTGGAAACTATTATGAAATGAAAACAAGAGGCTAAGTTGAAAAATGAGTGCCCCTGGAAAAAAAACTGTTAAAGAACAAGAGTGGAGTGGGAGAAAGTGGAAATTACCTTCAGATGAATATAACAGTCTTTCAGCTCAGACCCCCTGACGAGTGGTCCCTCCACAGGGCCAAACTGGGTGCGCTTGGGAATGCGCCTCTTGGAGAACACCCCGCCAAGGAATCTGTCTATGTAGAGGACCAGGGGCAGACTGGCACGGGCCCGAGTGAGCACAGGCCGATTGGGGATTGGATGCAAGGGCCCGTGCTTTGGGCACACTGAAGAATGCGCATTATTACACTCCTCACACCCTGCAAAACAAAGAAAACCTTGAAGAAAAGTACAATTCCTTGACAAGATTTGCTCTCGGGTAAAAAGTTCTGACCTGAGAAATTCTCAAAACTAAGTTTCCAGGCCAGAATTCAATTACATTTCACATGAGCACTACCTATTCCATTGCAACACATTAGCTTTCATAGACCAATCATAAAAGTGCTGTAATTTTCCTCCAAAAGCAGGCAGAAGTTGTTTATGCCTACCAAAAATAATGTGCAGGCTGTGACTTTTCTCTCTGATGGATAGTAATTCAAGTAGTGGCTGCTAAACTTACAAATCAATTATGACACTTGGGAAAAGAAAAAAAGAGCTTCTTCAGCTAGATATTGCAAAATCTAATGAAACAAAATTATTTCAATGAAGCTGTTAGGAGAAAAAAGAAAACCCTGACAACACTAATCAATTTCCTCAAAGGGAGTTAGCAGGTCTCATTAGAGGGCGTTATCTGATTCAAGCAGGGAAAGTACTATACAGTTTGAAGTTTTGATGCAGACTGTCTGATCATGCTAAAATGAGCAAATTTAGCATCCCCTCCATCATTCACTTGGACCACACAACTGGCCCCTCTTTGCCAGGACATGCATTTTTAGGTCACTCTAGGAGAACTCAACTTGCACCAAGCCTGCCACTTTTGTTCCCTTTTCCAGTAGCATCAACTGTAAATTAGCTGCCAGAAAGAGAAATGCAAACCACAAAATAAGGCAAGTGATGGACCAGAGACTTCATACTCATCAGGTTTTACCCCCTTTGGCTATGTATTGACATAGTTTAGGTACAGTATTTTCAATTTCTACAAGTCTCAGAGAGTTGACTGTTTTTGTATGTTTGTTTTGTTTTGAGGCAAAGTCTCACTTTGTAGTTCAGTCTGGCCTGGAACTCACTATGTACCCCAGGCTGGCCTCAAACTTGCAGTGATCCTCCTGCCTTCTGCCTGCTGGGATTACAGACATACACCACCATATCCAGCACTGTATTAATATTTATGAAATAAAGTGGCTTTGGAGTTGACTTGAAAACTTCAGACTTCCAGGGAAAACTACAAGAGGAAGTTCTCTGTTGGATGAGGATTAGATTTGGGGCAGAACACTGGGCCCCATGCAGGGAGGTTTTGGAAGCACCATGTGGGAGGCCCAGGAGAAACAGCATGAGGCTGAAAAGCTCTGGCTGACCTCAATCACTCAAAGGACTGAAGTAAGGACTTTGTCACAGAAGCATGAAGATCCACAGAAAGAATAATGATCTGGTAGGCAAAAGCTGAACTTTAAGCAGGCAAGACCAAGAGGCAGTGGGTATTGTGGCTGACCAAGGCCACAGCTGTGCAGCCACACATCCTGAGCTGGAATTCAGGCTCTCAGCATACTTGTATGACCTTGGGAAAGTGTTCCACCTGCTAGATCATTAGAAGACATCGAACACATCAGTAAGTGTGGTGCACTAAGCTGGGGACATGATATGCATTTTCAAAGGTTTTATGACAAATAAAGCAGCAAAGCAAACTTGTTAGAGCTGAAATGGCTGAACAGGCCATGCCTGGGCCAACATGCTTTAGCAGCCTGGTGAAAGAAAGACCCAGGCTCAGATAAATGATCACCTTTCAGCCCCAAGCAGGCAGCCTAAGGTTCTTCTGAGCTTCAGTTTTCTCATTAGTAAAAACCAGAAAACAAACACGAGTGTCAGATTCTCCCTCCCAGGGTGGTGGGGAAGATCAAGTGGGATGACAGATGCAGAGCACGTGGCACAATGTGTGGGAAGCGGGAGGACTCAGTTCATGTGACACATATTCACCAGAAAGAGCCCGGCATCCACACTTACACAAGTCATGGGGGTCAAAGGGCCGGGGTGGGTCTGGCTCCCAATCATCCAGGTCTGTGTCTTCACCATCTTCTTCCTCTTCTTCTTCAGTATCCTCCTCCTCCTCCTCTTCCTCTTCCTCTTCCTCTTCCTCTTTTGCCTCCAGTCTGGCTATAGGGTTCTGCAGAGTTGCCATAGGGTCGGAACCATCCATGCTCTCGATGGAAGGCAGCACCTGGTTATGCACAGGTAATGAGACCTGGGCAGCAGTTTAGGCATAAAGTGAGCAGACACCTGCTTTTAGTTAGCCAGAATGCAGGTATATGCAGTGAGGACAAGGCTGTGCTGGACTGTACTCTTCATGCCACCTCCCTGCAAGGCCCTGGGAAAATGGTTTCCATGTAGTTGATAAAGAAGAGTCTGCCTTCATTTTGGATGTCTGATTCTCACAGTTTTTAAACTCCTCCCTCTCTACTTCCCATGCCCTTTATCTAAGCAGACTAAAAAGAAAGCCTACATCTCTCTCTTTTGAGTCTGGCAGGAGGTTCAAACCCCACAAAGCCCTTATCTTGAGCGTCTGACCCCACTCTTTCACCCCCTGAAGCCAAGCCCCTCTCCTTGCTCCCACAAGCCACTTCACAGCTGCGCAGAGGCCTGCCCTGGCCTTTTGGCTAAGATCAAGTGTGGAGAGTCCTGCCCTGCTTCCCTGGAGACTTAAGGGTACACAGTCAGCAACTATTCACTGTCTCCTGGGGTAGCTGTTGGATCCTAAGCCTTCAGATCTGAACAAAATCTGGAGTAGAGATCCCTCCCAGCCCTTTTAGGGTGGCCTCCACACAGTGGAGGGAATAATTTGGCTTCTCTTCAATAACTTTACTTTTTTTTTTAATTTTAAGAGACAGGGTCTCCCCGGGGATGTAGCTCAGCAGTGCAGCACCTGCCTGGCCTCACTGCATTGCCCAGGCTAGCATGAAAATCCTGAATTGAAGTGATCCTCATGCCTCAGCCTTTCCGGTAGCTGGGACTACAGGCACATGCCATCACATCTAGCCTATTTCACCTTTTTTCTATGCTGAAGTTTTCAGGAAAGAAGAAAAAGTCTCTGTTGATTTGCTCATGCTAAAGTCAACCTCATGCAAATAAAATAAGATTTGGGTGACATACTGGTTAATGTAATCTTACAAATATGTGGACAGAAAATAAATGGTACCTTACAAAAGTTCTCCTGCCTCTAATATGAGTGTTCTGGGATATATGCTACTCTAGATTCCTCTTTTCTCTCCTGCCCAATCAGTCCACAGGTAGTCAAGCCATATACCCCTCTATTTAATAAATCAAGTAAAAGTTTAAACACTCCCATCCCCTTTATCTCCCCATAGGCTGCTTTCCTCTCCTAGGATGTTCTTCTCTCACCAATCTCCTAAATCCAATCACAATCTTATTTCCCAGTGGGCTGTGTCTGATGCTGCTGGGTCTCCCTACCCTCCTATGCTGTAAGCTCCCACAGCATTTTGAACCACAGAACCTGGTTTTCAACAGCTCTCAGCCTCCTTTCCTCACCAGGCATCCTGAAGCCTCTGGAACAATCTTGTTGCAGCTTCGGTGGGCCCACACCCCTGTACATGTCTTCCATGCAGTGGCTGAGGCCTGTGAATTTCCTCTGGAGTTAGAAGGCAAAACCTTCTGCCACATGAATCCAACACTCAAGGAATTCATTCAATTCAATCGTTCTCATATGGATGAACTTCCATCTCTCTGATTCTCGTCTTCCTTTATTCCTCAGTGGATTCACATTTTTATGAATACAGCATCAGAGTACATTAGCACCTATAACAGCCACCTTTCTACTATGACCATGACTTGGGACTCACAGATAACTAAATTCACCAAGACCTTTTTTCCCCTCGAAGAGAACTATTAAACTATCTTCCCTTTCCTCAGGTCTTAAATAGTATATTTTTACTTAAATGGAGAATTTTTGCATTTTTTTCAATAAATTTCATTTGATTACTTTTATCTGATTACTTTTATCTGCCAAGATCTTTGACAATCTCGAATCTTACGTTGCACCTTGGCCACCACCCCTCACAGCTCTGTACCCATCACCGAACACTGTCCACTCTGTCCATGAGGATGTTTCCACCTGAGTTCTTCTTGTCTCTCCACCTGTACTTAATGAGCAGGCCAGGGGCACTGAAGTCAGACAGATTTAAGGTGAACTCCTGGTTATAAAAAAAAATCTCTGATCTTCAGTTTCTTTATCTGTAAAATGGAATCACGATTCCATACTGTACTGATTATTGTGGGATTAAAAGAAACAAGATGCTCACAATGCCAAGAGTAAAATGTGTGACATTTAATAAGTGTTCAATATTAATAATAGACTATTACTACTATCATACATTCTCTCAGAACCAAGGTGACATTATATACTTCCTCTGCAACATCAAAAGACAAGACTGCTATGCACGTAGTAGCTATTCATCAAAGACTAGTTTGTTGAAATACTCTTGACCCTTCGGGAAATAACATCAATCCCTTCAGGCATCTAGAAGGATCCACATCAAAAGGGATTCTTTGCTGCTGTTCACAGAAACATCTGTTTTCTGTTGTGCATCTAAATCTAAGAACTTCTTAACCTCTAAAAAGAAATAATCTTGAGTGTGCTCAGAGAGCCTGACCTGTTGAAGCAGTGTACAGCCACGACCCAACATTTAAAATGCTAAGGCTGCAAAAGACGCATAAAATCAGCTACCTCAAGTAGCAGGCACATGGGTTATTTTTATTATTTTAAATTAAGAGATAGCACCTTATTACGTCACACAGGCTGGCCTTGATCTCCTAGCTCACCACAATCAGCTTGCATACACATGTTGTACCATACAGTCATTTAGCCAGACGCCCAGACTTCTGCATGGCATTTTACCTCTGGAACTCAGAGCCTTTGGGAAATTTTGAATGGGTGTATAAAATTCTGGGAGATGCTGTGTGTTATCTTCAATAAAAACAGAATACAACGCCAGCAAAGGTAAGAGCCCCACAAGGAAAGGGTCAGGGGACTTCTGGCAATACAATGACTCTGGCCTCCTCACTATGTCCGGGGAAGAAGCAACTTCTTTCCCACTCAGCATCTTAGTACAGGGTTACTACACTCACTTTTATTCAGAGCCTCTTAAATTTTATGCCACAGTTAGGGATGAATGTTATCACACTGAATAAACCAAAGTATACATGGCACCTCTGCAGACTCCTCATAAATTCTTTATCTCTCTGTAGAGTCAACCTGAAAGAAGTTATTCTAGTGGAGTTATTCTAGTGGAGCTAATATTCTAGTGGAGTTAATAACTCTATGGAGTTATTCTAGTGAAGCTGTGATGATGTATTTTTCCCCAACAGATGCTCTTAGAAGGAATCTGGTCCAGCAAGGTTGGTGCTGGCTTCTTGCCACTGCTGAGAAAGCTCACATCAAAACAACACCAACAACCTTCACCTCCCCCATTCTGGAACACTCCTACAAGACTGGCTAAGAAAAGACTTGAATGCTTCCACCTTATTTCTAAGAACTGATCCTGAAGCAGAGTTGAACATATATCAGAATTATGAAAACCGTTAAAAAGGAAGAAAAAGGGGGTAGTATGGTCACTTCCTTGAGAACTATACATTTTTAGAAAGCACAGACCTGACCACACATAGATAGTAGCATGCTTTGCAAATCTGTTACCTAATTCATATTCAACTGACATTTACTGAGTGCTATTTGAATTCCTTTGAGGCCGGGTATTACCACACATCTTCTTCTTTTTCTTCTTCTTCTTTTTTTTTTGGTGGGGGTGTCCCTGTTCTTATGAGGCAGGAGGTAGGTAGGGGAACCACTAAGCTAAAGCGCTAGCGCTCCACACAGCTTCTAAGTGGAAAGATGAAATTAAAATTTGCCTCTGCCCTGCTTTTTCCACTATATCACAATGGCCCCTACAGAACTTGGTCTATTCAAGGAGGGCAGCCATAGAAGTAAACATCCCACACTCTGAGTACCAAGCCAAACAAGCTAATACTTACAAGCTCCTTAGGGGTAACCACGCAGTAGGTTGGTAAGTAATGTGTGACTATTTTACTTGGAGCCAAAGAATAATAAACTAAATTTTAGCCCATACATTTTGTCATATATAATTAAACATTGTAAAAGGAAAAAGAATTTTTGAAACTCTGGTCTTCTTCCTCCTTCCCACTTAATGTCACTCTGTAATTATTCCTGAACTATAAAATGCATTTCTGGACACAATTTATCTGAGGAGCAAATATGAAACGCCACCGGACAGCAGCAAACACAACAGAATGCTTCTTGATTCCTACTGAGACCAATTATCAGTGCAGCACATTTTCCTCTCAGTGTGTGGGGAATCACACATGTTCATTTTCAGAAACACAGAAGAGACTGCTTCTGCGTCTGGAGACACTGGAGTGTTTCTTAAGGACAAGGGAATGCAAACATTTAAAAGGCTTCAGATAGACTATGTCATCACTAAAAACAACTGAAAATAAAATCCTCTAAGGCAAAAAGGAAAAAAAAAAAATACAACCATCATCTATGCTAAACCCTCACCCAACTTTCTACCCAGATAAGTTATCCAGGTCACTGAATAAAGTGACAATTGCCAAGGTGTGACAGCCAGAAAGAAAAGCTGTGCTGGTTGAAAGGAAATTGCAATAAAGAAAGATATTGGGGCTTGAGGTATCATTCACTGCTAGAGCATGTGTTTAGCACACTGAAGGCCCTAGGTACAATCCTCATCACCAAAAGAAGAAAAAAATAAAAATAAAAGAAAGATACTAAGGCAGTGGTTATATTATCTTGTAATGTTAGGGTTCGCAGAGCTATATGAGCACAACTTTCCTATTGTACAAAACATGAAACAAGCACATTATTTCTGGAGATTGGGGATGAAAAGGTACAAATGGCAACAAGACCTTCAATTAAAACTATGTCTTAATTATTAAAACAACAAAATACCACATCACCTATCAGATTGGCAAAATTTGAGAAGAATGCAAATACCCAATGTGCCAAGAGTATATGGAAATGAGCTTCCTCATATATTGTTGGTGGGAATATAAAATTGTTCAGTATCCAAAAATGCAATTTAGAAAGTCTTATCAAAATAGTTTCCCAATTTATAAGGACAAATTTCAAACATATATAAAGAAAATAGTGTAATAAACCTCATGTACTTACCATTCAGCTTCAACAATTATCATGTAATCTTACTTCAACTAATCTCCCACTCACTCTCTTCCTCACTAAATTATTTTAAAGCAAAACCTTGATGCTATGCATTTTCATTTATAAACAGTACAATTTGTATCCTAAAATGAATTTTATATTTTATTAATATTACATTTAAAAGTAATCCATTCCTTATTGTTACCAAATATCAAGATAGTGTTACATTTTCCCCAACTGTTTCACAATTTTTTTTCCTTTGGTTTGTTCAAATTAGGATCCAAACACGTATTGCATCACATCACACATACCTCATCTGACTGATACATGAAGAATCATGATTATTTTACCATTGTCTCTTTAAGGCCACACTGCAGCTGAGTGAAGAGTCTAGCAGCACATTAACTTCCCACCTTGGAAACTATGCACACGAGCTACGCACACATCACTAGATGATCTAACCACTTGTGCTGTCTTAACACCATTTCCTCCCCCTCCCAATATAAAGTCAAAAGTCCCTTTCAAGTACAAATATATATTTTATTCTGATCCCCTTGATCAGTAACCTTAGTTAGTCTATACACGTTTAATTTTAGTCGGAAGGACTATCTCTACCAATGTCAAGGGCACTGGACATCACCAATAAAACATTACTGGATCAGGGATTTGGCTCAATGGTTCTGCCCCCTGCCTCGCAAGCACAAGAGCCCAAGTTTGATCCCTGGTACCAAAAAAAAAAAAAAAGAATTGTGGATGTGCCAATTATCCTAATTTGATCATCATACACGACATTTTTAGAATGAAATATCACATTATCCCCATAAATATGTTCAATTACTATGTGTCAACAAAAAATTTAAAAATATACTCAAAAAGAAAAAAAAAAGCTTAAGATATTGGCCCATAGGGAAGAGGATGGGAGGAGGGAAAGGGATAAAAGGAAATAAACAAGGCATTTTTATCACCATGTGCTACACACACACACACACACACACACACACACAACTCAGACAATTTGTCCTAGTGCTTCCCATAGGGTAGATTTTGCTGACTGCATTCTTGTATGCCTTTTAATTTGTTCCATTTGTCTACTATGCTTCCTAGAAACTGGCAGCTGAATCCAGAGATGCAATCAGATTCAGGTTTGATTTTGGGGGGATGAATACCTTACATATGGTATGAGTCAAGGAAGTATACAATACCAGAAAACATGTAATGAATGGTTATCTTTCCCTTAGAGATCCTGCCTAGATGCACATTTCATTAGGAGAGGCAAACAGTGTTACATTTGTAACTGGAATGTCTCTGAAAACAAATGTGCTTCCTCCAGCAATTGCTTACTGGGGACCTCCAGGGAGAAAGGATGGACTCTCCCTTCATTTACCAGTTTTCAGAATAATGTGGTGGCCCCTAGCATTCTCAAAAGTGACCTTTAAGTCACTTCTTTCAATATCAGTATTAAATTACTGACCTGAAATATATTAATAATTACTTAAGTCTACCATAATACTATCCTTTTTGATCCTGTTGTCCCATTTTGGCCCCTTCAAGTTACATCTTGAGTTCCATCCACAGGATACCAGAAGCTTTTAACAGCCCCTGGCATTGGGAGAAGAAAAGGTGATCCATGTTCATCTTGGATGGTCCCTGCCCCAGGACTGGAATCAGCCATTTCTCCAAGGAGCCCTGATGTGATGCCCCAGGTTGAAGAAGTCTATTTAGTGATCATACTGTGGGGTACTAGGGGTGCTCAGTGTTACTGGACTGATGACCTTGTCTACACCTCCTCAGGGGACAGAACTAGAAACCTGTTTCGTTGTTATCATCTTCACAGTGCTGAGGATGGAACCCAGGGCCTCCCACACCCTAGGCAAGTGCTCTACCACTGAAATCACATCCCAGGCCCTGAAAACATGTTCTTTAAGATAAAATGTATGAGTTTATACTGACATTCATTCCAACTCAAATTCAGCGCTCAGGGGTTTATCTAATTTGTTTGATTTTTATACCTGCATCTTTTTTCATTTTTACACAAAAACTTGGTTCTTAATTTCAAATGTCACTAACTTTTGCTGCTAGCACATCTTTGGAGAATTAATCCTAAGGAAATAATCTGGTGTGATAACCATGACACTGTTCTTTATAATAATAAAAAGAAGGAACCTATGTGTAAAACAATAGATGGAGAATATAAATAACAGCACATCCTACAGTAGATATACATATATAATAATAACCTATTGCTGGGCCAGGGATATAGCTCAGTGGCACAGCACCTGCCTGGTAAGCACAAGGTCCTGAGTTTGATCCCCCGTGCCAGGAAAAATAAAAATCTATTGCTTACTTGATAGAATCAATAAATATTCACAGAAATGGACTTTCTTCCTATGTGTGTGTGGTTTTGTTTCGTTTTGTCAAACTTATTGCCAAAACTTGTTAAAAGAAAGTTAACAACTCTCATTTGTGTTCATAGACACCACAATACTATAGTTCACTGCTGGTCAGGAGTAAGTTCAACCTTAATTTAAATAACAAAGCCTCCTTAGAATACACCCTATTATTACATATATGTCCTAATAAAAATAAAAAATAAGGAACAGATAGTACTTCCCAATTTAATAATTGTTCATAGCACTCAGCTATGCACATTAATAAAAGTTGGACCACTGGATATGAAAACAGACCTATTTGAATTCACATTCCCTTTAGATAAGACAGATGTCAAGTTCTTCACCTTCTTTATCCCTTTCATATCCTTGTGAAAAACAAGAAGTCCCACAAAGTCAAATAGTATATTTTAGAAATATGGGTAGAAGAAAGTCATGTTGTAAAGGACAAATACCAGTTTTTCAGAAGCCAGAATGAAGAAGGTTGCCACCAGATTTACATGAAATTTAAGCAGCATTTTTTACCATATAAAAATAGAACTAGTATAAAAACATTTCCAAATATAAAAAAGACAAAAACTCATGATCATTCTTTGGAATCTAAATCAATATTCTGCTTATATGCTTGTTTTAGTTTGTTTGTTTGTTTTGTTTTTAAGACAGGGCCTATATTCCCCAAGCTAGTCTCAAACTGGTGGACTACTCAAGCAATCTTCTTCTCCAGTAGGATATGCTTATTTTTCAAACTTCCCCGAAAAGTCACTTTTTACTAGGCTATTCTAATATATACTGTGTAGAATGAATTAGTATTTATGTTATGTTTTGCTTTGTTTCTACTATCTCTAAAGGAGACAGAGTATGCTTTTCTTATAAACATCCAGAGATGGCACAGGATAGAGGGATACAGGGACATTTCAGGGAACTGTGGCAGTCACAGTATTATTCCCAAACAACAAAATGGTAAGAAGACAATTCATTACCTGTTGAGCTGTGGTATCCTGTTGGACATAAGCTACCTGGCCTGGGTCTGTAAACAGAGTCTAGAAAAAAAAAAAAAATCATTAAGGATCTTTAGACAGCTTGCCTACACAGGAAAAACTATTCTACTACTAAGCACCAACTTCCAACTCTTGGGAGAGTTATCCTTTTATGGCTAGTCATCTTTCATTAATAAAATAATAAAAAATGTAATCTTTACCTAAATCCTTTCATTCAGATAGCTCCATGAGATTGTATAAGTGAACCAACCCAAACAGCAAACATTATTTCACCATTTTACCCTTAAGCAAAACTTTTCATGACATTGAATTTCACAGCTAATTAAAAAGGCCTGTCATGAAACATAAAAGACATGAACAAGGGCATGCACTTGTAAGTCCACTCACAGGAATGGATCTGTGATTTAATGAAAATGAACAGAAATATGCAGACATACATTATAAACACAAAATTTATAACTCAAATACACACACACACACACACACACACACACACACACACACAATTTTTTACAAGAGAGAGAAGGAACATAAATTGAACTTAATAGCCTATAGGTTCTTTTTTGGATAAAGTCAGTAAAGTTATCATCATAAAATTATTGTTACAAATATATAAGTGGGACCATAATGCAGAAACTCTAACTATGGAAAATCTTCCAAACTATCATAGCCAAGATACTATGGCTAATGTATCCTATCCCCCCCCCAAAAAAAATTTATTTTCTCTAAAGCTTCTAAAGAACATTAATTTGTAGGCAGGCATGGTGGCGCACACCTGTAATCCCAGCACTCGGGAGGCTGAGGCAGGAGGATCACTGTGAGTGTGAGACCAGCCTGGGCTACATAGTGAGTTCCAGGTCAGTCTCAACTACATAGTGAGACCCGGTCTCAAAAAAAAAAAAAAGAAAAGAAAAGAAAGAAAAGAAAACAAGACAGCATGAACATTACAAAAATAATCTGAATATTTTCTTTCACTGAGTCACATTTGATTAAGCTATGCAGAATTAAAAGCATGGTTCTTGATTCTCAAAGGAAAACTAACAAATTGATAATCTAGTAATGGTCACTGTAGAGAAGAGATGATACAAAGCCAGCACTCTTAACTCCTTACTGCACTTAAATTAAACAGATGAACCATCCTGTGCTAGGCCAAGTTGGTTATAAGCTCTTTGAAGGCACAAATCTTATCTGAATGACTTCTGCATCACTAGCACCTTTCACAATGACTGATAGTAAACATAAGCAATCAGTGACTCAATTAATTAGCAAATTTAAAACAATCCTTCACATGCCTGTGCAGCTTCCACAGGATGGATGTACACCAGTGTGTGCTCTGGACCATCCACAGAAGTGTAGGAGGCACCATCTGCTGTATACACCACCTGCTGGGGGGGGCGGCCCTGGTCATCAGTGTAGACAATCTGAGCCACAGTTCCAGCATCCGGAACAAAGTGTACCTGGAACAAAAAGCAAACAAGTAAGTATATGGTATGAAAAACTCAATCTCACAAAGGTACATGGCCAACTGAGCACACTTCTTCTAAAACATCTAAAACATCCCCCTAAGGTAAGAACGGAGATTGATGTACTTCATCTACACCAAGTTAGAGACTAGGAGAGAGGATACAAGGACCTTGTCTCTGCTTTATGCTTTATGTCAGGCAACAGACTTACATACTTTTGCTTCAAATGCTGAAAGCAAAGAACTCTTTCGGGGAGATGGAGGGGTGGTGATTGATCCTGGAAAAGTTGTCACAATGCCACCAAAATACAAACTATTCTGTGATGTGAAAAAAGGTCAAGATTCAAAAACAATTGCTCTCAGCTTATCATAAAAATTCAATTTTATAACAAACTGTGCCTTTCAGCAGACATTAAAATAAGGTCGCTTTCTTTTCTACCAGTTCTTTCCTACTCTAAGGACATAGTGGAAGCATAGCAGGAAACAACTGCTGAGTCGATGACTATAACAAAATCTTCTCTGCCAATAAAGTACTTGTAAGGGGCTTTGCACTACTGAGGTTCAGTTGTCACTGGAGTAAATCATTTTCAATTGTCACTTGGGTAAATAATTTTCTATCACCTTGGATTTAAAAAACTCAAAGCAGGGGGGCTGGGGATTTAGCTGAGTGGTACTGTGCCTGCCTTGTAAGCACAAGGTCCTGAGTTTGATCCCAGCTACAAAAAAACAACCTAAAAGCAGAAGCTGAGTTTTGTAAAATCTGCAGCAGATGACTGAAATCTATGCATTTGAAAGAGAGACAATTCATGTACTGATGTGAAAGGCGCTCTTAACTTGGCATCCTTATTCTTCTGACTTGGTGCCAAATCTAACTTTTTATGTAAATTTTCTCAGGGGGGAATAATAGACTCCAAAAATGATAAAAACTAACAATCCCCACAAAGAGACCTATAGGCAAAAGTATAATCGATGACAGAAAAGTTCCAGTTCTTTACTGACTGCTCTGTATATATTGATTCACCATGAAGATAAAGTTTATACACTGGAGAAGTTAGGATCCTAATATATTGGCACAGTTTCACTACTGTAACGTAATTTTCTAACTTTATATATATAATGTTGTGAGTTTAGATTTATTCACTAACATTAAAGACTAGTTTCAGGGCTTAGAAATAGAAAAACCATTTCTTCAAAAGATGAGCCATCGAAACCTTTTCATTTGTTTTCCTCGCTCCTCAAATTTCCTGGTCAGGAACAGGGATTATGGGGGAAAGGGGTACAGTGGGAGTTCCTGAGCTCTGCTCTCTGCTGCCTGACTACCACAAACAGGGACCCTGGGCACAGGGTCACAACCAGATTTTCTTGCGTTCTGCTATATGATTAATAAAATATACCAAAATACATAAATGCCTTAGCTTTCAAAATGGTTGCCGTGAGAAACAGAGCATGGTTCTCAATTATTCTGCTGAAAATATCTCTGTAACTGCTTTTAAAAAAAACTTTACAGACTGAGACTTTTAAATTATAACAGAGGATCCATTTGGCTTAGTGCAATGTTTATTATATTGCTTAAATTAAATAAGATTTGCTTATTTAAGTATTTTAATGTTTCTAATTTTGAAGAAAGGATTTTGGTTATGTAATTTAATTAAAAATTGACTAAAAACCTCACATTTATCCTAATGTAAAAAGTTAAGTATAATGCTTTGGCCACATGGATCCATATGACTGCTGACCCATCTTCAAATCTGCACTAAAAATGCAGAGATTTGTCTCTGGTAAGAAGCATCAAAAGAACATGCAGACAAGTGGGCATAGCAATGGACCCATGTAGTCCCACCAATGTGGGAGGCTGATGCAGGAGGAATACAAGTTTGAGCCCAGACTGGACAACTCAGTGACTTAGTAAGACCATGTCTCAAAATAAAAAGGAAAAGAAAAAAAGTAAAAAACCCTAAAAACACATGCAGTTGGTTCTGATAGCAATTCAAAGGCAGAGATCAATGACAGTAGCATGTGAGTGAGTGCCTAACCATCCCAACCGGTGACTTATAATGAAACAACTTGCATTCAAAACTTAAAAAGAAAATAGGGCTGGGGATTTAGCTCAGCGGTTTGGTGGCCTGCCTTGCAAGCGCAAGGACCCGAGTTCAATCCCTGGTACCAAAAAAAAAACTTAAAAAGAAAAGGCCATTCACTTCATAAACATGCCATACAGTTCATTATAAGAAATAAAAGCCTATACTGGATAACAAAAGAAACAACAGTTTGAGGGTTTTGACACTAATGTCGTAAGTAAATCAGTGCAGTGAAATGGATTCTGACAGTAAGTTGCAGAGAAGGCAGCCAAGCCTAGAGATGGATGAGCTCTTCCAACTCTCAGCGAGCCATCTCAATGGAATATTCACTTGCTGAGCCACTCCCCACTTCTTACATATAGGATTCACATTGGCTCCCTCCCAACAACTCACTACTATAGCTGTTATTTCTTTACCTGTCAGCAAACTGTACCCAACTAAAACCCTGCCATCAACAGCCAGCTAGAAAAGAGCACCCTTCACCTGTGTGGTGTTTTGCTCATGCTCTGCAGATGGCGGCCACACGTGTGAGCTTTCATCTTTGGAATCCATCTTTTCCTGCTGGACAGCTCCACATCCAGGCCACCTACAGCAGCACAGGGCAGGGGACAGTCATCTGTCCAGCACACGCGTGTGCATGAAGGACAGAAGGGTCTGTCTGCAGCATGCCTGAGGAGACAGAAGAGGATCCAAGATTTTAAGTAGGTGAATACATTTTAATAAATTACCATCTCAACTACAAAGAAAAAAAAAGCTCTGTTAAAAAGCAACACACCTGGGCAGAAAGGCAAAAATGAAAAAAATCATTTATAATAACAATACAATGTATCGAATGTTCCAGGCATTCAGTGTGGTTGTGTAAGCACACCTATATACATTGTCTATACACACACACACACACACACACACACACACACACACACACACACACACACACACACACACACATTACATAAAGGTAATCCTAGTCCTCTTGAGAGGAGCCAGTTCCTAAATGCAGGCAAATGACAGGGTCACATCCAAATCTGACTGCTGCATCACCCAAGCTCTTTCTTGGTAGATGCTGACAGCCTACACCACTGCTATTCCAAATGAACAATGGAATAAAGAAAATCACAAAATAAGGGGGGAAATGGAAGGTGAAGGGACAGGGATTCCTAGGGCCACAATTTGGTGAATACAAATAGAAGCTGCTCCCATCTGGTCAAACAGGACTGAGTGACCAAATCAGAAGCTTTACTGAACATCAACATGTGAAAAATCTCTATCTCAAAACCTCGTTCCTTTTCAGAACAGTCTTTTTTAAGGTAAAATCCTCCCTTTAGATAATGATGATACTACGCTGACATTTTAAACATCATGAGAGACTGGCTACATTAACAGGGCAACAGCCATGCCTGATGTACTTCCTCCCAACCTCCCACTAAAGTGACACACAAACAGGAAAAGGTAAAATGGTCAGAACACCCATAAGTCAGACAAGAAAGACCACTGCCAACATCTGGCCAGAATGTTCTTCATTTTCATGGAAATATGCTCAGAAGCACATGCTTAGAGCACACATGCTCTAATCTCTGAGCTAGAACAAAGCCCAAAGAAAGAGACAGACACCGGAACAGCTTCTTCCTCCACTGATCCTGGAATGCAGGCCCTGCCATGCCCGTACTGGTCGGGGGCCCTTGGCATGCAGGCCTGCCATCCTTGCCCCACTCCTTAGCACCCATTCTACACTCACTCACCCGGCACCCACCTGACTCTTCCTGCCCTCATTGGAGAGCACTTACAGTACTTCCAAGTTCACCAACAGCTAAGTGTATAAACAAAGGGACATAAGGGAATACTCTAGGAAAATGGGAATATTCTGTGTCTTGAATCTGGCTTGGAGTGGTGGTTACAGGAAGAATATGTGTGTCAAAAGTCATTGACCTAATCAAAATATGTGAATTGCATTATGCATAAATTACAACTTAATAAGGTTGACTTAGAAAAATTCATCACTCATACAATGATAATATTTTTAAAATGTATAAAAAGATATTCAGCATGTATATAGTATATAAATTATACCTCAATCAAGTTATTTAAAAAATAAATATTTCAAAACCTAGGAATAGCTGGGCATTGTGGCCCAGGCTGGACTTCAACTTTGCCTCCCAAGTGCTGGGATTACAGGTGTGCACTACCAGGCCCAGCTTCTTTTTTTCTACCATGAAACATTTAAGTGTAAATTGCAGACATAAGGACAATTACCCCTAAAATTTTAAGTGCCTAATTCCTAAAAACAAGACCATTTTCTTACAGCCACAGTAATTTACCAAAGTCAGAAAGACAACATTGAAACAGCAATATTTTCCAATTTATAGACCTTATTCAAATTTTGTCAATGGCCTAAGTAAAGTTCTTTATAGCCAAAGAAACATTTTTTCCCTTCCCCTACCAGATCAATCTTGTACTGTACATAGTGTGTTCAAGTGTCACGTCCTTCAATCCCCTCAATCCAAAGTCAGTCTCCTGCTCTGTTTCTGTCTCCTATAACCCTGACATTTTTTAAATATGCAGGTCATTTATTGTTCAGAATGTTCCTCAATTTCAGTATGTCTGATATCTCTTTATAGTTGGATCCAGGACAAGAATTTTCAGCAGGAATACCACAGAAGAGTCAGTGTCCTCTTACAAAGAAATTAGAGATTGTTTTTCCCCTTCTCTGTCCTCTCATTGCCCAAGACTCAAATGCACTGTGCTAGGCACTGGGACACTGTGGAGACCAGTCCAGCATAGCCCAGACCCTCACTGAACACGCGCAGGCCACAAAGCCTCACTGTCTTTGTTTCCATTCTGAAGTAGGAATCTGTCTTGGGAACTGAGAATAAACCCATGGGATCTGAGCTATCTCCAGGCCAACACCAAGGCCCAAAAGGATTAGAGGACATCCAGCTGCTGTACCTGCTGCAGAACCAACTGCTTGCTGGGGTGGGTGAGGGGCAACTCCCACACATGATCACAGAAGTTTCCTGTGTTGATTACTGAGCAGAGTGTGAGAGTAAAGTGGGTTTCTTTTGTCCTACTCATGCAAGACGATGAAGACACGTTGCAGTAATTCAAATAGTATCTGTGCTGGTTGTAGCTCAATGGTAGGATACTAATCTTAGCATGAATGAGGCCCCAGGCTTCACCTCCAGCCCCAAAACAAAAGAAAAAGGAAAAAGGAAAGGAAGAAAGAAAGAAAGTCTAGAATCCAAAACTGTGATACAGGATACCCACTTAGTAGTTGCACTTTGTGGTTTTAGTTTGTTTTGGGGTTTGTTTTGCGGGGGGGAGGGGGATACTGGGCATCGAACTCTGAACTTTGCGCTTGTGAGGCAGGTGCTGGCGCCACTGAGCTAAATCCCCCGGCCCCCTGGTTTGTTTGTTTTTGGTGTGTGGTACTAGGGATTGAACCCCACCCCTGCCTTCTCACTGAGCTACATCCCCAACCGTTTTGTTTTGTTTTATTTTTTTATTTTGAGACAGGGTCTCACTAAGTTGCTGAGCTGCCTAGGCTGGGCTTGAACTTGTGATCCTTCTGCCTTAGCCCCACAGGTTGCTTGGTAGATGCTGACAGACTACACCACTGCTACCACACACACATAGTTCTTGCTCTTTAATATATGGCTACAAGACTTTAAGTTATGGTCTATATTGACTAAATTATTTGAAACACCAATGTAACATTATGTACTTTTTGTTGCTTACCAAATTGTTTGGGAAAACTGAATTCTAAGTATGACTCCATTACTGACAAAACAAGTCCCCTTACAGCATCTGGTCACCAGGATCTTAAAAAAAAAAGGAGTGTATAAAATGGTTTCTAAACTCTATTTCAAGGACAAGATATATACTTCACTGATACACTGCTTGCCTAGCACACACAAAGCCCTGGATTATTAGATCCCCAGTGCTGCAGGCACGGGCTAGAAATAAAGCATATTCTAGTCTTAAACTGAGACAGGAAGCAGCAGAGTACAGTAGAAAACCAGCAGGTCTGAACACTCTGGTTTCCCGGGGGACTCAACCACTTATTCATTCTTCATGGTAGCCAAATCACTTATGTTCTCTGAGATGGATCATCAGCATATGCACAATGGGAGACAATAACGACCTCCTAGAGCACTAAATGACACAGGTGACAGTTCTAGGCACTCAGTCTAGCACACAGGTCAAATTTTATATCTGAGCTATACAGTGCTTCAGCACTTTCAAAATAAATATAAACCTCCGTTTATTAGTACATCTCACTACATGAACCTCCTTTACAGTAACACTCATCATATTTACTTCCTTTTTAAATGTGTAAGTTTTTTTAATGCTGAGGGTGAAACCCAAACTCTTGGAAGTTAGGCAAGCACTTTATCACTTAGCTATACCCACAGCCCACAGTTATTTTCTTTTTAACTGTATAATTTGTGGAGTCCTGTTGATCTTGATTAATAGGACAAAGAACCCCAGGAGCCTCTTTAATGCAGCCTGGCTGGCAGGAGATGATGGCTTCTGCTCTCTGGAAATAGATATCCTACTCCTCAGCATTAAGCTTTTCCTACACACCTCAGAGAATGGAAGAACCATACTACATCTTGTCTAGAAAGTGGCACCTTCGGTTTCCCTGTCCCACTGTTCACAAAAAGTTAGAGACTTCAATCCCCAGAAGAGAAGGACAAGTTTGCATTTCTGTATCCTCTCTTGGGGGTGACTTTATTTGTTATTTAGTATGTGCCAGGAACAGTTCTTGGTCCATAAGAAATATCAGTGTAAAGGCAAGGGGTGCGGCTTAGTGGCAGAGCACTTGTCTATCATATGTGAGACCCTGGCTTCAATCCTTGGCACTGAAAAAAATGAAAATACACCAGTGTATTAAAAACAGAAAGAAAGATGGTAATGGTGCCACAGGCCAGGAACTCCAGAGGCTGGAAGATCACTTGAGCCAAGAAGTTTGAGACCAGTCTAAGCAATATAGCAAGACCCCATCTCAAAAAACAAACAAATAAAAACCTTCTGTCTTGAGGGTTTGAATCTAGCTATTTTTTTCTTATAGCACTGTATAATGGAAAAGTAGGAGCTTTAGAATCTGACAGATCTGGGTTCTAAGCCCCAAATCTACCATGTACCTCATAGTTGTAATGTTCATAATCACATATTCTGACTCTCAGTAGCCTCATTGTAAAAATCCAAATTATCTGTGATTGTGGTGAGATTTAATAACCTGTATGTACTCCACTGAGTCCCTCGTTTTAACACTGCTCACTAAGGAGCTCCAGGACACCGAGCACAGCCTCAGTGAGGACACTGTGTGTGACCCTGTTCACTCGTGTCCATCACTCTGTCTGGCCTCATGTCAACTGGGTCAGGTGCATGGTCCACACTGGACACACTAACTGCCTTTTTAAATGTCCTCAGAGAGATCACTCTAGAACTGGATATTGAAACTGAAAGGCATGGAAACGGTAGAAGGGCACAAACTTGGTTAAGGAAACAAATATCCTCCACTGTAGTAATGACCTTAATACCCAGGCCTCTATGGGAACTGGGTATAAAAGACAGCCCATGTGGATAAGGCTGCACGATGAGTTATTATTACTGAGATCTGTGAAAAATTGGCCTGCCAAAGGCCAGATGGGAACGTCCCAGCATGGAAACATCAGAACAGGCAGGTATCACATGATGCTCAGAGAAGACTCCTGGAGACAGTGGAGTGACTTCTTTTGAGAATATCACTCTGGGGCAGAGGGTGTGGGTCAGGACAGAAGGTCTACCAAATCTGTGTGAGGCTCTGGGTTCAATCCCAGCACCAACAAAAAGACACAAAAATAAAACAAAAACAACCCCCCCAAAAAAAACAGCCAGACCACTCGTGCTCCTGATACCACAGAGTATTCCACTGAGTGGGATACCACCAAGGTCCCCAACCCCAGAAGAGATTCCAAAGAATCATACACTTATAGTGAAGAAATTTTAGTCATTCCTCAATTTATTTCACTTACATTTCTCCTGTCCTGCATATATAAGAATGATAAAATAAGTAAGGTGTCGTGGCACATGCCTGTAACTCCCACACTCCAGAGGCTGAGGCCAGAGGATCACCATAAAACTAAATAAATATATTGGGCTGGGGATTTAGCTCAGTGGTTTCACCATGGTTCGCATGCCCAAGGTCCTGAGTTCAATCCCCAGTACCAAAAAAAAAAAAAAAAAAAAAAAAAAAAAAAAAAAAAAAAAAAAGAAACCCACACATAACAAAACAAACCCTAAATAAATATATAAATAATATATAAATAAACAAATAAACAAACAAAATTCTAAGGGACAAAAAGCACTGGTGTCTGAGTCTAATTGGCCAGGGTTTCTTCCTTTTTATTTGTTTGTTTGGGTTTTTTTCTCATTGAGTTTATTGGTACATTTTAGGTATACAGTACAGTTACATTCATCATTGGGATCTTGTACCTTTACACGACAGGTCTTGGTTCTCATTTTTTCCCCTTACCCCTGCCCTCCCTTCACCCCCTCCTCCCCCTTCCCTATTTACAAATACTTTATTTCCATTTTTTCATTTTCTCATGTTATTTTTTTCTTTTCCCTTATTTCCTTTCCCCTACCCTTCCCACTTCCCCTACATCTTTAGTCCTTTTCTTCCTATTTCACATTGTCAATAATGATATAATTGACAATATTTTTGTTTTTTGAGACAGGGTCTTGCTATGTAGTCTAGTCTGCCCTTTTTTTTTTTTTTCTTTTCTTTGCAGTACCAGGGATCGAACTTAGAACCTAGCACTTCAAGGCACATGCAGTGCTACTGGACTAAATCCCCAACTCTGGCTGCCTTTAATTCACTAGTAGCCCAGGCTGGCCTCAAATTCACAGCAGTGCTCCTGCCTCAGCCTCCCAAGTGCTGGTGTGCACCACACATCTGGCTCTTTTTTTCTTACTTATACATAAAATAATTACATCTCTTACCATTAGCATCTTACATTCAATAAAACATTTGTAATCACATAACGTAATGATAAACACTGAAGTCCTTGAAAGAAAGCCAGCAAAGTACTTCATGCCTGGTGGAGAAACACACTCCTTAGCACCTGGACAGCACTGGGAATAAAAATGAAAGGTGAGCAAAATCCTGTTCCTATACAGTTCACCGTCTAAGGGAAGAGACACTGTTAGCCTCCCAGCTCACCCCTGAAGGCAACAGAGGAGGCTGACCAGAGAAGGAAAGAAAACCTCCCACTGCTCCATGGGCTCAAAGATAAGGCCAGGTGCTCCAGACAGTGGCTTCTCCATGTGTCCAGCCCACAAGTAGGCCTCCCAAGTTCCCATGCCACCTCACCCTGTCATCATCACTTCATCCCACCATCCCTGGGCCCTTCTTGGCTAAGGCTGCTACCATGAAAGCCCCAGGACTTGGAGTTCAGAAGCTTCTTGTCTTCACTGCTCACACACAGAGAAGGAAAGAGGCGCCCGCGGCTTCAGAGGGAGCTATAAACCAGGTATGATGGCACTCGCCTGTAATCCCAGAACCCTGGGAGGCTCAAGCAGGAAAATCACAAATTAAAGCCCTACCTGGGAAATTTAGCAACTTAGTGAGACCCCATCTCAAAATAAAAAAATTTATTAAAAGAGCTGGGATGTAGCTCAGCGTGAAAGCCGAGTCCCTCCCATTACCAAAAAATAAAAACAATAATAATAAAAAAGAATCAACTGAGGTCTCTACACTGGGCTGGTAACTTATATGCCAGATGCATCATTATTGTTAAGGAAAGAAGCATATCACATTCTAGAAAATGCACTTACGTATTACAAACTAACTAGGAAAACTACTCCTTTCCTGCTGGGCAATACTAGATATGCTAGAGAACAGTTATAAAGAGATGGATGGCCCTGCAAAATAACCAGAAAAGTTATGAGAAAGAAAGTGGAAGAGGCTGTGTCCTGATCTGGGGAAGGAGCTATGCATGGACTGGGAGAATG
This sequence comes from Fukomys damarensis, assembly GCF_012274545.1. Lineage (NCBI taxonomy): Eukaryota > Metazoa > Chordata > Mammalia > Rodentia > Bathyergidae > Fukomys > Fukomys damarensis. The sequence continues at coordinate 77,846,669 of NW_022900928.1, forward strand.
GAAGGAGATGAACACCATGGAAAGGGGTTCTCTCGTTCTCTCCCTGATAATACCCCAAGCCCACCACTCACACCCCCACCTATCTGCAGCAAGTTGCAGATTTAGCTGGCTGGAGCTGCACAACAGTGGGGAGACTCCAGGGCAGTAGGGAAGACAGGCGGGGAACAGATCCCATGCTGTTCCCTGCCATACACTGCTTCCTCCAGGGCAAACAGGAGACTCTCTGGCCTGATATACAAGCAACTGCTCACTTGAGGTAACCTTTTACCCTTTTCTCAATGAATATGTATCAGCCACACAGTAACTCTTACTGACCAAACACAAAAAGATCATTCCTCTGCAATACTTTATAGAAGTTAGTCTCCATTTAAAGGGGCAACGCTTGAGCTCACTTTAAATGAATTACCATAAATAATATAGCCACTGGACTATGAATTTGGTTTTGCACAGAATGGTATTAGAGTAGGGTATTAAAGTCAGACAGCCTGGCTTAAAACCTTGTATCTGTCACTGGCAGCTTTTAGCAATTCACTTAATAGCACTGAGCTCCAGTTCCTTCATTTATAAGGATAAAGAACCTAGGACAGCCATTGTAACTCATGTACATAACACAAAATACCTTCACATGAAGAAGCACAAAGGAAGCCCTTTTGAATTGATATTTGATTAGATTCTACCTATTAACTGAAAAAAGCGATTTTTTTTTCCTCTTTACAGAGAAAACACAGCTTCACTGAGGCATTCACTGATAAAAGAGGAAAAGGAAGATTAGAGGAAATCCAATGCTATGAGACTAAATAACAAAACAGGTGTTAGCACTAGAAGAGAAATTCCAGACCCACGGCCCTCAGGCCTCAGCACCATGAAATATTATTATATTTGTCTACATCACAACGTAAGCGGAGCTCACGTCTGTCTAGCACTTACTATGCACCAGGCATGTTCTAAGTACTTCATGGGCATCGACACATTTCATCCTCACAATATCTATGAAGTAGTCCATTATATATTGCTCACTGAAATGCCTAATTTGGGCCTTAGTTTGACAGTGACTTTTCTCCATCACTCCTCATCAAACTTGTCTTTGATGTAAGATGAGGGACTGAGAGGAAGGTGCACTGACTTGCCCAGGGTCATGGGGCTGGGAGGCACGGGCACCGCAGCACATGCCTGGGCTTACAGCTAAAGCCTTCATGGTAAACCAGAGTCTGTACTACTCATCCCACAGGCAAGAACCCCTAACTGTCTGTTACAATGCCAATATATATGATTCCATTAATAGGCTATATAAAAATCACAGCCAACCTCACTTTACTATTTTTTATGTGAAACTAAGAAAAATAAATTCCCAAGTTTCCCACCAACTTTTTTGCTACATGTTCATTTATCACATCCTAGGGCTGGCTAGGATGATCAACAATAGCAACAAAAATTAAGGACATTTTTTGGGATTGAAAGCCCAAAATTAAACCAATTCTGTCTTTTATTTTTTCTTTAAATGAAAGGATACCTAAGGAGGTAGCAATATGCTTGCCTAGCATGCAAGAGTTCCTAGGTTTGATCCTTGGCACTACCAAAAAAGAGGAAGAAGGGAGGGAGAAAAAAGAACAGAAAAGGCAAGCAAGACAGAGAAGGAGAAAGAGAAAAACACCTCGACACACCTTTAGAACACTAGTGTTTTAGGGGGGACAGTTTGAGAACCAATCATGTAGAATAACTTCTGTTTCATACGTGACAAGCCCAAGAACCAGAAAGCCTGTTTGAGTGAATCACTTCAACCCAAGGGGTAAATAAGGGAAACACAAAAAAATCAGAGCCCTAGACTTCCAGCACTCTTTACTCTGGCCACTGGATGGACCATGGAAAGAATTTAGACATGTTCTTAACAAGAGTCCTGCTATCACATGACGGTTTTAGCTTTGTTTTTAATTTTTTTAAGCTTACTGTTGTCAAGAGAAAAAGTCTTGCACTCTGTAGCTCCTCAAGGAAAACAGCTTTGCCAGCATTCACAACAGTCTACAAATGCAGAGGCAGGCAGAGCAGAAAAAGTAGTGACCCCTACCTAGGAGCAAATGAGATTTCAGAGGGCAATGAGCTGGGTATAAAATTTGTGCAAAGCCTTGAAGGATGGTCACTCCAGAAGCAACAAGCCCTCTCTGTTAGGAAAATGTCTTTCACTTTTTAAGGCCTTTTCTAGCAGACACACCCTATCTCTCCCTCTCCCTCCTACCCACTCTCTTCCTTCCTTGCTCCCTTTCTTCTTGTCTAAGACAAAAGTTCTAGATACAAATTACCTCATTAACAAATACTCATTTTGAAAATTTTAGAGCTAATCATTGGAAGTTACAAAGCCTCAGAATAAAAACTACACATCAAAGAAAAGTGGACGCAGAGTAATGAAGGAGAAAATCAGTGTCAAAGACCCTAATTAGGAATCCCACTGAAGCAAAACGTGGCAAAGATAAAGCACTGTATATATATTAAGTTCTAAGCAAATTTCCAACGTCTGAACCAAAATAGATGAAGTTAAGCTCCTTGACAAGGAATGAGGACTTGTGTAACTGAACCAAGTGAGGTAAGAGCCACCAAGATAGAACCTTCCTAACAAGGAGGAATACAAGACAACACAATTTAGAAGTCAAATGCTAAGTTTAGGTAATCCAGTAACATTTGTATATATAGTCCCTTTAAAGTTATGTTACATAGCTGAGTGTGGTGGTGCACATCTGTAATCTCAGCACTCGGGAGGCTGAGGCAGGAGCACCGCCACAGGTTTGAGACCAGCCTGGGCTAAATAGTGAGTCTAAGGCCAGCCTGAACTACATAGCAAGACTCTACCTCAAAAAGAAAAAGCAAAACAAAATGAAACAATATTACATCACACACTATGTTCTGATCCCCAGAATAAAAAAGCATTTTCTTTATACTTTAATTGAAATAAAAGAAGTTAAGTTGAATTTAAAATTTTTTATGTTTTGAGACAGGTTCTCACTTAAGTTGCCTAGTTGGGCTCAAACCTACAATTCTCCTGCCTCAGCCACCCAGAGTAAGTAATGTTTGTAAGCTGTGGAACTTGAAGAAATACAAACTTAAAACAAAAAGATGAAGGGCCGGGGATTTAGCTCAGTGGTTCTGCTGCCTGACTGGCAAGTGCAAGGACCCGAGTTTGATCTCTGGTACCAAAAAAAAAAAAAATGCTAATACAAAAAGGAAGATGAAGTCTCTTGTGAAGACAAAGAAAAGACTTTAGTACGTCTAAACATTCTGGAGCGTGGTGGACAAGCACTTACTATTAGGCACTGAATGACAATGTTCCTTTGCCCTTCAGCTGGGTGCAGGATGCTCCCACAGCCCCAAATTTCCCTGGTTCAACAGCACAGAGTAAAGGAGTCAGGTGCAGCCTGGAGGAACCACAGCCGAGGTCCAATCCTGCTTTCACCTCACCAATGATTGAATCTGAGCAAATTACCTAGTGTGGCTGTGACTCAGCTTTATCACCTGTGTTACAGAGATAGCACCTGCTTCATAGAGTTATAAATAGGATTAAATGAGTTGTTATTTACAAAGTAGTTAGAACAGAGTCTCAGAATACCGCAATCACTCTTCTTGTAGTTGTTTTCTAGTGTCGGGGTGCTACTCAGACCTTGTTCCTGCTGAGCACATGCTATGCCACTCACTGAGCCACACTGCCAGTGCAGCACTGAATGTTACACAAAATAAACAATGATTAGGTCATTTCTGAGATACAAATTTAAAATAGTAGAGCAAGAAAAAATAAGGGGAGAAGACATTTATGGTTTAGGTCTGAAATGTCCCCCCAAAAGCCTCATGTGTGGAAGATGACTGGATTATGGGGGCACTGTATTCATCCCTGGACTCACCCACTGATGAGTTCAATTATGCACTCGCAGGGAGGAGGCATCATGGAGGCTGGACATGCTCTCCTTCCCTGCTGCCTTAGGTTGAGCAGTTTTCCCCTGCTTCCCTCTTCTGCTATGTGGCTTCTGCGATGGAACCAACCAACCATGGACCTAATTCTCTGAAATCCATGGGCCAGAATAAGCCTCCCCACTTTTTAAGCTGTGGGCATCAGGTATTTCGTTCCAGGGCCAAGAAAAGTGACTAATATAGAAGGAAATACAAAAGGAAAGATGAAAGAAAAGGAGGGGGAGCAACAGAGAAGCAGAAGGAAAAGAGATGAAGTAATCTAGAAGAGAAAATAGTATTGGGGAGAAATGAGATATGAGGACAAGAGAAATAATGGAAAAGTCGAAGAAAAAGAACTAGGCAATGGGAGAAGAGGGCTGAAGTAAAGGAAAAATTAATCAGACTGTTCTGAGCTAAATGGTAAGATACTGTATAACTACAAAAAAAATTTAACAAATTTTTTAAAACAAAACAAACAAAAATAGATTACAAAGTGGGACAAAGCAAGCCTAGGAGCTAAGCTGGGGATTTAGCTCAGTGGTTCTGCCGCCTGCCTCGCAAGCCGAGGAGCTGGGCCAATCAGACCAGGCTGCAGGAGTAACCTTGGTCAGCTTCTTCCTCCCCGGATCCACAGGTCCTTTTGCCCTTCATGCAACGTAGTCATTTCCCTACTTTTCTTGTGCACAGAGGGCTTCAGGGACTTTCAACTAAAGATTTTCTTCTATGAAAGAAGGTTCTTCTTTCCATTCTGAGTTGCAACACCCCTTTCTTCATTCCTCAAAGGGGCACTAGAGCCAATCTTTCTTCATAGAAGCCCAAGAAATGTGGACTTTTTTTTCCTTAGATTAGATGAGAACTTTTCATGTACCAAAAACAAAGCTGGATCATCCCAGCCCATTCAGTAGTCTGCCCAAATGTATTAGAGCCTCACCAGGTCCTTCAAAAGAGCCTTTGCCATTCACTCCAAGAAAAAAAACCCAGGCTAAGAGACTCATTGGGGGTCTGAACCTAACAATCCTATATGAAAATCCCCAAGAGTTCAAAAGGAACTGGCTCTCAGTATGAGTTTTAAGCAATGACAAACCTTGATGCTTGCCTTTTCCTTTGTTCAAAGGATAGCTGACTGGCTGGCAAAATGAAAAGGCAGTTTCAAAGAGGATCCTGCATGGGTCCTCTCTTCTACTCTCACAAGAGAGTAGGTAGAAATCCCAGAGCAGCAGTATTTCCCCCCCCTACAGTAAGTACACAAATCACCATCATCCAATTGAGACAGAGAAAGTAAATGTGCAAGGCTCTGGGAACAAAATACTACCACACCCAGAAGCCTCCCAGTTGCTCTCCCCAAGGGTATCCCACCTTCCTCCCAGATTCACCTGTCCCCTGGCAGGCCGAGGAAGGCACAGCGTTGCAGTGCAGGAGCTGAATTCAGGCTGGTCTGCAGGATCTATGCAAGACTGTAAGACCAGGTCTGCCCCAGGGTCTCACCTTCCAGGGCTGCAAGGAAAATGGTGCAGTATATATATCTTAGAGTCCCTCCTCTTGGGGGACAGGGGGCTTGGACTCCAGTTTCACTCTCTCCACCAATACAAGATCACCAAATACCCACCTTCCTATTCATCTGTGTTTTTCTTTTTTTGCAGGGGGGTACCAGGGATCGAACTCGGGTCCTTGTGCTTGTGAGGCAGGCGGCAGAACCACTGAGCTAACTCCCCAGCCCTAGTCATCTGTGTTTTATTTGACTTAAGACTTTTTTTCCCAGCACCAGCAATCGAACTCAGGACCTTGTGCTTGCCAGGGAGGTGTAGTACCACTGAGCTACATCCCTGGCCATTGACTTCTTAGACTTTTGACCAGCGCAACTTGGCCAGCAAATCCCTCCAGGGAAAATCAGTGCTGGACTTCCAGCTCATTTCCTCGTACCTTGACTGTTTCTGGGGTGTTGGTCCCTGTGTCAGGACTGCTAGAGCAGCCCCCTAGCTCTAATTTATCTCCTCAGTCCCGTGAAACTGCCTAAAGCTTCTCAAGCTTCTCTACCTCTTAGGAACTCCTTCCTCTGACCTGCTTCCAACCTCTTGTCCTACTCCAAGGGTCAGACAACACCCCACACAGTGAAGAAGCACTAAGCAAGCTAGGCTTGCTCTCCCGGATCTGACCAAGATGGGGCCACCTCGGTAGGAAACTGAGGGTTAGAGGGATGAATGGGAAGGAGAAGTAAAAAGGACTAAGTTGTGATATGTATATGTAACAAATCTGCACAACAGCTGTTTTCATTATGTATCACAAATAATAATAATTTTTGAAAGATTTTAAAAAGAATTAAGTTGAACCTTACATACAAAATTTAACTTAAAATGGATTTAAAACCTAAATAGAAGAGCAAGACTGAAAAGCTTAAAAGAAAACAAACCCATTTTTCCACTCAAGTACTCAGCTACCCCTCCACCCTTTCTCTCCACTGTGTAAACCCTGAAGAGCCCAAAGTCCACCTTCATTCCTCCCCTCACTCTCCCTCCTAGGCCTACCACACTTGGGCTTTGATCCCCACCATCTCAAGAACGCGCTTTGGAAATGACCACTGCCATATCCAAGGTTCATTCCACATTTCTCATCTGACAGCCTCTTTGTGACATTCAGACCCTCCTTAAAATCCTGCCTTTGCTTCCCCAACACTGAACTTCCCTGGCTTTCCTCCATCTCACTCGTCTCCTTCATGACCTCACCTGCTGCCATTAGCTCCTGAGGTTGCACTGCAGCTTCTCTCCACATCTTTCTTTTCATGTGCAGCTTTATACCCTCCCCAGGCTCATTCACCCATAGGACTTTGGCAAAAGCTATCTCCACAAGGATGCCTTTGGCTAACACTGTCAAATGTCTGCCTCCTCCTCCTTACTCAGATCTGATAGCCAATGTTATCTCCTCAGTAGGCTTTTCTAACTGTCCTCTCTCACACGACCCTCCTTTAATGCTGCAAAGTATTAACCATCTGTTAAGAGGGTTGGGGGCTGGATATATATGTAACTTGATGGGAAAGCCCATGTTTAGCTTGAGAGTGGCCTTGAGTTCAATCTCCTAAAAAGATAGAGAGATAGACAGATAGATAGAAAAGGAGGAAGAAAGAGGGAAGGAGGGAAGGAAGGAGGAAGGGAGGGGATATACCTCAGTGGTAAAATCCATACCTAAAGTCCCTAGGTTGGCTCTTCAACACCCAGCTAGAGAAAGATGGGGGGGTGCAGGGAGAGAGTGAGAGCTCTATATGTGTGCAATGTCTGTCTCTTTCCCATGGGACCAACAACTCAAGGGACCACCTGACACAGAAGTATCCTCAGCACCTAGAAGCACACCTGGTGCAGAAGGCTGTCCATAAATGCCCCCAAGTGAACTCAGTACAGTCTTCTCCTGTCTTAAGAGGGTAATTTGGTACTTAACAAAAACTCTCTCAGGATGAATTCTCATAAATTAAATATGCATTGCCATTAAATACGATGGCATACAACTGCTATCACATTGAAGAAACATATATGTGTGTATATATATAGAGGGGAATATACACACTGTATTGATGTTTATGAGTGAACTTCAATGAGCTAGAAAGGAAAAAAAACTATGAGGAGGTAAAAATGAAATTACATATGACTTTATCTAGTATTATAACTCAGAAAATCAGAATATTCTAGGGAACTTAAACTCATGCTAACAGTAGCTACACAGGTACAAGGAGCTCATGTGCTCACTAGATACACAAAATAAAAATCCAGTTCTTGTAAATGCAAAGAATAACTGAAAGCTAAATATAGTATTAAAATGAATTTTTTGAGAAATTCAGTTCTTATAATACAAGGTACACATTTTCCCCCCTTCAGTTCTACAAATTGAACTCAGGGCCTTCACACTGAGCCATACCCCAACCCTTTTATTTCATTCTTAGTTTTGAGAAAAGCTTTTGTTAAACTGCCCAGGCTGGGCTTGAACTTGCAATCCTCCTGCCTCAGCCTCCCACAGAGAGTGCTGGACTACAGGCATGCACCACTACATATCCTGATGTATATAACTATATAGTTTCTGAATATTTCCATACCCACAACTTCTGATATGCCCATAACAAAGCTGCAAGATTTATTCCAACATTTCCATCCTTATGTTACCAGCAGGCTCAGGTTGGCACGGGTAAGTCCACAGCAGGGTAGTTCTGGAACTGGAATGTGTATCTCCTGGCTCCTTACCTGGTGCCTCCCACCTGTATCAGCTAACAGGAGCTAACAGCAGAGGACCAGACAGTTATGAGAACTGCTGGAATTCACACCTAGACATCATACTTCAGTGTAGCTGCCCATGCTAAGTCCCTACATCATACCTGGTGCCCTAACACGGCCTTTCCACTCCTTCCTCCCTCTGCCGTGAGTGGGAAGCACAGAGCTCGGCAGCGGCAGGGCAGTTACTTCACTGCTCTCAACTCAACCTCCTCCTCTAGAAAGTGAATTAGGAAATAAAGCAGAGCTAGGAAATAAATGAAACAAGGGCACTGGTAAGCACAGGCTCAATATGCATAAAGCTGGGTTCAATCCCCAGTAATAAATAAAATAAACTCATTAATTTCATTAAGTGAACTATGCAAATGGAAAACTATGCAAAATGTTTAACGCCACATCTGACACACAGGAAACACGGATGTTCACTGTGATTGTTGTGGTCATTAGCATAATTACAACCTAACAATTCATGCTCACTAGGGGGTTAAAGAGAATGAGGTCCACTATAAGAAAATAAGAACTACCTAAATTTTTTGTCTGTCTTGGATAGGCAGAACACATTGAAATTCAAACCTTACAAGTTACCGACTGTAAACTCTCCACCAACAGCAAAGGTTTGTCTAGCTAAGAAATTACAGCATATTGTAGCTTCAGAAAAATAGCTGAACATAGGGCCAGGGGCATAGCTCAATGGCAGACCGCTTGCCTAGCTTGTACGAGGCTGTAGATCTGATGCCCAGCAGCACAGAAAAAGGTGAAAAAATGGGTGAGAGACACGGGGGTGGGGGTGGGGGGTGCCCGGCCCCTGTCCATACTGACAATGGAGCCTGGTACACCCAGTAGGAGAGGAGAGAACCCAGCCGCCCCTAACACCAGAGCCTAGTGCGGCCCAGAAGAGAAAGACCTGTGGCAGACTGCACCGGAGCCTCGAGCACCTTGCTGATGAGAGATCCCGCCCCTCAACAACTGCTGCAGCAAGGCAGGGTCACCTGCAGCATTCAGGGAGAGGAGAGAGGCCACGCCCACGCCTACTCCCTCAAAGATTACCCTCACCCCACCCCCACCCCCACAGGGACCGTGAAGCCCGGAGTGATTGAAAACAAGACCACCTTCCAGGAGGAGAGTTTCGCTCTTAGATTGAAGTGTTACCCTACCGCGGAGACAGGGTGAGACCCAGCCTTGGAAGGCAGGCCTGAAGAGGGTGAGAGCTAGATAGAGCTCTCTTGAGATTTCTAAGAAGCACAAGCTCAGGCTGGGTGGAACACAGGGCCTGTATTCTGTGGTGGGAGGTCCGATTTGGTGGGGGTAATCTTTAGGGGGCGCTGGATCTGAAAGAGATGGAGTTTAGTGCAATGGTCAGCTTCAGCTTTTGCACTACTGCCTACATTCCACAAAAACTAGTGTGTGGATTTATGATAGGTCACTATCTGAGTTGCATGTCTACACTAAAATAAAAGACTTATATGCTCTAAATAAGAGTGGTTCTTAGGGTTTGCTAGGATCCAGTTCATATTTGATACCACTGTTGTCACTGTCTTTACTACTAGATCCAAGGTGACATATCTGTGCTGCAAGTTGGTTTTCTCTGTATGCCAATATCTGGATTGTCTCGAGGTCATAAAAAATAATGAAGCTCATTCCAGAAGAACCAGGCACTGGACCAAAAAAATTGCAAACTCCAGTACAAAAAACAAACAAAAAAATAAATAAACATGAGAAAACAAGGCAACAAAACGCCACCAAAAACTCCCAACTCCCCCAGAGTGAATCCAGGAGTCGTCAAATCCTAAATCACACAACAAAAATGTCTGAAAGGGTATCCAATGGAGGTAACAAAACAATTCAATAAGGTGCTTGGCAAATTCAAACAAGATATAACTACTAAACAGATAATGACCCAAATAAAACAGTAAGTGTAGAAAAGGTCCGTATGAAAATCTGGCGGAGCTAAAGAAAGAGACACAAAACACGAATGGTCAGAATAGAAAAGAATGGAATTCCATTAAAATGTTACAAGCAGAAATCCAAAAGATTAAAAACATGACTGAAAAATGTGACAAAGGTGAAAACAAGTGTTGGATCTAGAAGATAGGGTTAGTGATCAAAAAAGCTATATTAAAAACAAGAAAACATGAAAAATGGATCCAACAGCTGCTTGATGACTCAAAGAAAACTAATTTAAAAGTAACTGGGGGAAAAGGGCATATAAAACCTGTTTAAAAGAAGTAACAGCAAGAAGCTTTCCAGACATGGAAAAAGAATTTAACATACAGATAAGTAAAGCATATAGAACCTTGAATAGCCATGATCGGGAAAAAAACACTCCATATCAGATAATAATTAAAATGCCAGAAATTCAGCACAAGAACAGAAACTTGAAAGCTGTTAGAGAAAAGCAGTGAATCACCTATAAAGGAAAACCCATCAGAATTACAACAAATTTCTCAAAATAAACTATAAAGGGAAGGAGAGCTTGGAATGAAGTATTTCAAGCCCTAAAAGAAAACAACCTCCAACCTAGATTAATATATCCTGATTAATGTATCTTTTAAAATTGATGAAGAAATAAGATATTTCCATGAAAAGATCACATCAAGAAATTCATGATCACCAAACTAACACTCCAAAAACTTCTCAAGAACATACTAGAAACAAACAATGAAGCTAACAATTCCAAAAAGTTCAAAAGAATGAATGCATCAGTTAGGAGTATTAATTAAGTGGAAGGAAAAGAAAGCAAAACAACAGGTTAATAATACAATGGCTTAGTCACTTTTCTCCTTGCTGAGACAAAATACTCAACACTCAAAGTTAAAGGAGGAAAATAAAGAATTCTATATTGAGGCAAAAAAAAGGAGGAAAGGTTCATTCTGACACTCAGTTTGTAGAGGTTTCAGTCCATAATCACCTAGCTCCAAGAGAGGGTGGAAAGGCAGAGGCGCATCAGAGAGGAGAAACAGCTCACAGTGGGCAGAAGACAGCAAAAGCAAGCAAGCTACAAGTAACAATATCAGCTTCTTTCTGCCCCTTTTATATTCTGTCTAGGCTACCCAGCTGAGGGTGGGTGTCAAACCAATCAGTGAACTAATGTAATAATCACATACCCTTACTCTCAGCATCACACATTCTAGATTCACCTCCCTCTGAAAAAAGCCCCACCTATGACTCCAAATAAGCCAATACTTATAAATTATAACTATTACAGTGAATGGATTCAATTCATCAAGACAGATTAGCAGAATGGATCAAGAAACAAAATCCAATGGTATACTGTATACAAGAAACACATCTAACCCCAAAAGAAATTCATAGAAGAAAAATCAAAGGATGGGAAACAATACTCCATGCAATGTGAACTCAAAAACGACTAGGAGTATGATCCTATTTTCAGACAATGTTGACTTTAAGCCAAAACTAATCAAGAGAAACAAAAAGGACATTACATATTGATTAATGGAACTTTTCAAAGGAAGAGATAATTATGAACACATATGCACCAAATCACAGTGCACTTAACTTCATAAAGCAAACACTTATGGACATAAAAGATCAAATAAACAAAACAATTACAGTTGGGGAGCTCACTATCCCAATATCACAAATAGAGAGCTCAACTAAACAAAATATGAACAAATGTCAGAAATGAACCAATCTTTCAACAAATGGACTTAACAGATATCTATAGTGTTCCACCCAACAACAGAATACACGTTCTTTTTGGCAGCACATGGTACTTTCTCCAAAATAGACAATGTACTAGCCAATAAAGTATGCTTAAATAAATGCAAAAGAATCAAAATTTTACCATACAGATTATCAGACCACAATGCAATGAAGTATAAATCAATTGCTAAAGAAACCACAGAGACTAAACAAACATGGAAATTAAACAGTATACTCTTGAATAATCAATGAGTCATACAAGAAATTAAGTAAGGAATAAGACAGTTCCTAGAATTAAATGATAATGCCAGTACAATATACCAGACTTATAAGACATAATGAAAGCTGTCCGAAGAGGAAAGTTTATAGCTATTAAGGTCCACATCAGAAAAACAGAATGAGGGCCAGGGATTTAGCACAGCAGTTCGGTGGCCTGCCTTGCAAGCGCAAGGACCTGAGTTCAATCCCCGGTACTAAAAAGAAAGAAAAACAAAATGAGCCCAAATAAAAACCTAATGATATACCTCAAGGTCCTAGAAGAACAATCTAAATCCAGAGCTTGTACAAGGAAGTAAATTAGAGATAAGAGATGAAATGGAGTCTAAAAGAACAATAAGAAAAGAAAAAGTCAATGAATCAACAAGCTATTTTGTTTTGGGTTTTTTTTAACAGATTCTTGATGTGTAATTCAAGCTGGTCTTGAACTATGTGACCCAGGCTGGCTTCAAACTCATATTGATCCTCCTGCATCAGCTTCCTGAGTGTTAGGATTACAGAAGTGCACCACCAGACAAGCTGAATGTTTAAAAGAATAATCATAGAAAGGCTTAAGGAAGGAAGGAAAGAAAGGAAGGAAGGAAGGAAGGAAGGAAGGAAGGAAGGAAGGAAGGAAGGAAGGAAGGAAGGAAGGAAACAAATCAATGCAATTAGACATGAAAAAAGGTGAAATCACAATGGATACTCCCAAAATCCACAAAATTATTAGCAACTACTCCACAAAACTATATGCTAAAAAACTGGAAAACTCAGAAGAAATGGAAAGATTCCGAGATACAAATGAATCACCAAAACTGAACCTAGAAGACTTAAAAATCTTGAATAATCCAATAACCACCAATGAAATTGAAGCAGTAATTAAAATCCTACCCACAAAGAAATGCCCAGGACCTGATGGATTCACTGCCAAATTCTACAAGAACTTCAGGGAAGATTTAATACCAATACTCCTCAAAGACTTTAATGAAATTGAGAGGGAAGGAGTACTCCCAAAATCATTCTTGGAAGGTAGCTTTAACCTGATCTCAGAACCAGACAAAGCAGCCTGAGATACATAGTGAGTTCAGCCTGAGATACATAGTGAGTTCAACGCTAGCCTGAATTACATAGCAAGACCTTGTCTCAAAAAAACAAAACAAAACCAGACAGAAATCCAACCAAAAAAGAGAATTACAAGGCAATCTTTTAATGAGCACAGATGCAGAAATCCTCAACAAAGATACTGGCAAAGAGAATGCAACAAATCATCAAAAAGATCATACAACATTAGCTAGCAGGCTCCATCCCAGGGATGCTTCAACATTCACAAATCAATAAATGTAACACATCACATAAACAGAAGCAAGGACAAAAATCACATGACCACTTTGACAGATGTAGAAAAAGCCTTTGACAATATTCAACATTCATTCATGATAAAAACTCTGAAGAAAATAGGTAAAGAAGAATCCTATCTCGGGGCAACCCACATTCCAGATGTCCAATCCTGTCTCTCTCAGGCAGGAGCTATCTTTTTTTTCTCAATAAATATTCTCTACTCTTAGGAAAAAAATCCTATCTCAATATGATAAAAATAATTTATGACCAACTCCCTACCAATACCATATTAAATGTGGAAAACTGAAAGCTTTCCCTCTAAAATCAGGAACAAGACAAGGATGTCCTTTATCATCCCTACTGTTCAATACAACACTTCAAACATTAGCCAGAGTAATCAGGTAAGAGAAAGAAATAACAGATATGTACAGGAAAGGAAGAAGTCAAATTTTCATTTGCAGATAATTTGATACTTTACTTAAAAGACCCCAAAAATTCCACCAAAAGACTCAGAATTAATAATCAAATTCAGTAATGTAGCAGGATAGTAAGTCAACAAATAAAAATCAACAAATAAAAATAACTCACTGAGAAAGAAACACCATTCACAACAGCATCAAGAAAAATTAAATACGGGCCGGGCATGGTGGCACACGCCTGGAATCCCAACACTCGGGAGACTGAGGCAGGAGGATCTCTGTGAGTTCGAGACCAGCCTGGGCTACCACAGTGACTTCCAGGTCAGTCTCAACTACATAGTGAGACCCTGTCTCAAAAAAAAAAAGAAAAAAGAAACAGAAAAGAAAAGTTAAAGACTAAGTAATTAATCTAAACAAAAAAGTGAAAGGCCTCTAGAATGAAAATTACATCACTCTGAAAAAGGACATTGAGGATATCATAAAACAGAAAGATGTCTCTTATTCTTGAATAGGCAAAACCATTATAATTAAACAGCTATACTTTCAAAACTCATATGCAGACAATGTAATCCTAGTCAAAATACCAACAGCATTTCACATAGATCTAGAGAAAACATACTAAAATTCATATGGGACCAGAAGAGATCCAGAATAGCAAAAGTAATTCTGGGTAAGAAAAGAAAAGTAGGAGGCATCATAATCCTATATTTGAAGTTATACTACAAAGCTATTGTGATTACAACAGCATGATACCAAAAACAGAAAAACAAAAAAGAAACCCAGCATGATACTGGCATAAAAACAGGCATGTGGATCAATGGAACAGAATACAAGAACAGAAATAACCCCAGGCACACTCAGCTGTTTGATCTCTGACAAAGGGGCCAAAGACATACACTGGAAGAAAGATAGCCTCTTTAATAAATGGTGCTGGGAAAATTGGATATTCACACACAGAAGATGGGAGTCTAGACTCATATATCTCACTATGTACTAAACTAAAATCAAAATGAATCAAAGATCTAAATGTTAAAACAGAAACAATCAGGGACGGGCGTGGTGGCACACGCCTGTAATCCCAGCATTTGGGAGGCTGAGGCAGGAGGATTGCTTTGAGTTCAAGACCAGCCTGGGCTACACAGTGAGTTCCAGGTCAGTCTCAACTACATAGTGAGACCTTGCCTCAAAAAAAACAGAAAAAACCAGAAACAATCTGCTGGAAGATAAAACAGGTGAAACTCTTAAAGACATAAGTATAGGTAAAGATTTGAACAGAACTACAACGGCACAAGAAATAATACTGAGAATCAAAAATGAGATAATATCAAATTTTTGTCAGCTTGATTTTTAAACTCAAATATATAGAATCAAGAATTCAATATATAAAGAATATATAAAGAACTCAAAAAAATTAACCCTCCCCCAAATAAAAACCCATTCAAAAGTAGGGTAACTAAAAGGAAGAGAAATTTCTCAGGAAAAAAAAGAACAAAAAGCCAATAAACACATGAAAAAATGTTTGACATTTCTAGAACAGAAAAATGCAAATAAAATTACACAAAGGTACCATCATACCCCAAAATTATGAACAGCATCAAAAATTCAAATAATAACAAATGTTAGTAAGGATGTGGAGAAAACACTGATAGTGGGAATGTAAACTAGTACAGCCACTATGGAAATCAGTGCAGAGATTCCTTAAAAAATTAACCACTTAACAGTTTACTCCAAACATCACAGGAACAGAGCATTTATTTAACTTACTATCCCTAGCGTCACTTGGACAGGAGTCATTTCAAACAGTTGATTCTTCTAATGAACAAATTTGATAAAACTGTCACTTTACATTGCCTGTTATCTTATAAAAATTAATGGAAAACATGCAATTTTTGGTCATCCTGTATTTAAACAATTCAACTGGTAAGTGGTTAAAGATGGAAATTCCATTTGACCCAGCCAATCCTTTTCTAGTTATCTTCCCAAAAGAGTCATGATGTCAGGGACATATTCATATCTATGTTTACAGCAGCAGAACTTAAAATAGCTAGATCTTGGAAATAGCATGTATGTCCATCAACAGACAATGGATTAAAAAAATGTGGTATTTATACACAATAAAATACTACTCTGCCATAAAGATAAACTTGAGGCATTCATAAGCAAATGGATGCAACTTGAGAACATGTTAAGTCAGACATGCAAGCTTAAATATAGCATGATTTCTCTTATATGAGAAACTCATATATATATATATATATATATGTATATATACACACACACATACACACACATATATATGTATATGGAGAGCAAAACATTAGATAGGAAGTTCAAATAATTCCCCAAATTAGTGTTTCAAAAATATTTAAGATAAATGCTAATTTGCTTAATTTATATTTCAAGTTTCTTCTATTAATTAAAACGAAGCTTTATCCTTTTGTGTTTCTATGTAAAAACCTTATTTTGTCTATGATTTGTACTCTGAGTAACATTATGGCTATTCTTTCAAGATTATAATACATGGTATATTAACCATTGTTATTCTCTCATTTTGTTACGTTTTATTTTTCCATATTAATGTGTTTTCATATTTTTAATATTTACTTGTATATTAAAATTTTAAAGTTTAAATAAAGTAGTTGTAAATAAGGAAGGGAGAAGGGGGTAAGGGAGGGCAGAGGTAAGGGGAAAATATGAGAACCAGGACCTGTCATGTAAAGGTACAAGATCCCAATGATGAATGTAACTGTACTGTATACCTAAAATGTACCAATAAACTCAATGAGAAAAAATAAAATTAAAAAAATTTTTTAAATTGAACAGTTTTGTATTTCACAGGTGCCTGAATTTCAGCATATATTTATCTTTTTTTTTCTTTTTTCTTTTTTTCTTTTTTTTTTTGGTTTTTTGAGACAGGGTCTCACTATGTAGTTGAGACTGACCTGGAACTCACTATGTAGCCCAGGCTGGTCTCAAACTCACAGTGATCCTCCTGCCTCAGCCTCCCGAGTGCTGAGCATATATTTATCTTTAATCATTTAGAGAGCTCCAAACATAATACTAGTTAGCTTTTTATGCCATGTCAATGAGCTTCACAAAATTCCCTCTGCTAATAATGTGTTTGTCTTGTTCAGTAATGTGGACTGAACCCAAGCCTTCACACTGAGCTACATTTTCCAGCTTTATTTTTCTTTTTTAAATTTTGAAACAGGTTCTTGCTAAATCACTAAATTGATTATACTGGACTCAAACTTGTAATCCTCCTGCCTCAGCCATGAATGCTAGGATTACAGATGTAATCACAAGCTTCTATTATGCTAATTTTTGTAGTATATTTTCAATGTCTCAATTTCATTCCAAATTCTGATATTGCAACAAATAATAACAACTGGTGGTGAGAATGTGGAGAAACTGAAATCCTTATACACTTTTGCTGAGAATACAAAAATGCTACAGCCATTTTGGAAACAGTTTGGTAATTCCTCAAACGGCTATACAGAATTATCAAATGATCCAGTGATTTCTCATCAAGGTATAGTAAATCCAAGAGGAAAGACATATGCCCCCAAAATACTTGCACATAAATATACATAGTAGGATTCTAAGAGCTAAAACTTGGAAGAAATCCAAATATTCATCAATTAATGATGGATACAAAAAATGTGGTCTGTCTAATGTAATAGTATTTGGCCATATAAAGGAATAAAGAACTAGGTTTGATGAAACAATGAGGGACCCTAGAAACATTACACTAAGTGAAAGAAGTGGACCACAAAAGATTACATATTCAGTGACTCAATGTATAGGAAATATGCAAAATAGGGATGCCAATAGAAACAAAACAGAGTAGGGGTGGTCTAGGATTTGGGAGAAGATGGGAGAATTAATGCTGACAACTAAGAGGTAGATGTCTTTGATGGTTATGAAAATATTCTAAAATTGGTTGTGGTAATTTCAGTTGCACAACTGAATAATTAAAGTCACTGAATCGTAAACTTTAAATAAGTGAATTGTTAATATATAAACTATATCTCATTAAAGTTTTTTTTTCTTCTTGCAGTGCTAGGACTGAAATCAGGATGTGTGCATGCTAAGCAAGTGTTCTACCACTGAGCTACACCCTCAAACCAAAGTTTCTTAAAAAAAAAAAAAAAAAAAAAGATTAAACTGGCTTGGCATGGTACCACACGCCTGTAATACCAGCACTTCTGAGGCTGAGGCAGGAGGGTTGCCTCAAATTCAACAGTGAGTTCAAGACCAGCCTGACCTACACATAGTGAGACTTTTGTCTCCAAAAACAAAAAAACAAAGATTAAGACAGGCATGGTGGCACATGACTACAATCCCAGCACTTGCCAGGCTGAGAGGCTGAAGTGGGAGGATCAAGGTAAGTTTGAGGCCAGCCTGGGCTACACAGTGAGTACAAGGTCAGCCTAGACTATATAGTGAGACCCTGTCTCAAAAAATAAATTAATTAATTAAAAGATGGATATTTAAAATCTATGAATCTATGCCAACATTTTTCTTTTAAGTCAGCGTCTTCCTAAACTTAAGTTGCCCTTAAACTCACTGCCTAGGCTGGTCTTGAAGCCACAGTGATGCTTCTGCCTCAGCCTCCCAAGCACTGGGATTACAGGCATGCACCACCATGCCTGGCTTTCTTGCATTATATCTATGTAAATTTTCTAGAAAATAATTTGGCAACATCAAGCACTGAGCTGAGTGTAGAGGCACATGCCTGTAAATCCCAGCACTCCAGAGGCAGAGGTAGGAAGATAGCTTTGCGTTCAAGGCCAGCCTAAAGTACATAGTGAGTTTAAGGCCAGCCTGGACTACATAGTAAGACCCTGTGTCAAAAACAAACATCAAGAGCTGTTACACACACACACACACACACACACACGTGTAATATTTGCATTCGAGTAAACATGAGGATATTTCTAATGAAAGTTTCTTCAGAAAGTGACGGGGAAAAAGAAATTGGGAGCATGCTTTGGGACTAGTAACTTTAAGAGAGAAAAACCTCAAACAGGAGTTAAAATGCGACTAAAGTTAAAAGGGCACAAGTGAAAAATGAAGAATTTAAACTTCACTCAGTTGATTTTCAGTTTCCGAAGTCTATGAACTAGTTTTGCCAGCACCAAGTAGGGAGTTAGGTAAAGCCAAATTGAACATTCTGAAGCAATCAATTGTGAAGGTAGGAAGAAGCATAAAAATCCACCTTCATAAGTCTCCCCAGGTAATCCCGATGCCAGCTAGATCTCACTCCTGCACAGAAGACAGAGAGAAGTATCTATCCTGGCAATGTCATGTCAAGAAAAATCATTTTTAGAAACAATATGAGTGATTGATTACACTAAGGCAAAGATTACAGCTATTCAGGCGTAGTGGTGCATGCCTGTAATCCCAGCACTTTGGGAGGCTGAGATAGCAGAAGCAAAAGTTCAAATTAGGCCAGTATAATTTAGCCAGACCTAGTCTCAAAAAAGAAGGGCCGGGGGATTTAGCTCAGTGGTGCTGCCCCCTGCCTCGCAAGCGCAAGGTCTAGAGCTCAATCCCTGGTACAAAAAACAAGTTAAGGTCGTAGTTCAGTGTGAAGGCCTTAGGTTCAATCCTCAATAATAAAATAAACAAACAAAAATAAGATTACCACTCTGAATTCTTATTCCAACTTAGTGGCATTCGTAAATATTCTTAAACTTTCAAGGGCCAAAGACATCATCTTTAAAAAAGAAAAAAATTTGTTTCTTATTTCTACATACAATCTTCACAAGAACCCCTACACCGTTCTTCAAAACATGTGGCTCACCAGTTTCCTAATATATTGGTGTGGTCCTTATATGTTAGGATTCTCAAGAGGCTGAGTAAATGTGCTTCCTGCTCTCCGCTTCCCTCACCACACGTACTGTACACCTACTGACATACCTGAGAGGAGCTTTATGTGTAAATATGGACTTATGCAGGACATCGGAAGACTGAAAGACTGCTGGTGTGACTCAGTGAATAAGATCAAGCATCTGTGAATCTCACTATGGATACTGGATCTACAAGTTTCCAAAAGCACTGTCCCTCTAGCTCCTTCCTAAACAACAGCATTTATTCACAAGATGTGGGGTGCGGTGAGACCCAGATACCATCCCTCCGTGACCCTGGCATTTGTGCACAGAACGCTATCTGGCCCACAAATCTTGAGGTCTTTTGTTGAAGCAGCACTGCAGTAACTAAGCAGGAGACTTTCAGGTTCATCCTCCGTGACCTGAAAAGCCATCCTCACACATGGTTCTGTGACGATGACTCAACAAATCACAGCCAGTCTCTGATACAATCCTGCATAATATAAAAAGAGGCATCATCTGAATAAGATGTTTACTCAATAAATTCAAGTGTTTTGAAATGTTTTAACTGAAGAAAAATAATTTAACTGTTAAAATTGCTTAGAGGAAAATTCTTCTAGTGCACATTTTCATAATGAACACTGTATTTGTAATATAAGAGAAAGTAGGGTAATTACTTGCTCACTCTACCTCAACGCCTGAAAAATAGTTTTTTATTCAGAGAAACTGGGCCATAACTCTAAGCAAGAATAAGCAAATCAGTACTGGTTTGCAGCCATTCCCTTCACAGCCAACTCACACCCCAGTAAACAGGTTAATGTGGCCTGTTTTTCATTTTCAAATTCTCATTCCTCAACCTCAGTCCCTTCTTAACAAAGATATGTGAAACATGAGATAGTTCTTTTTAAAAAGTATTTATTAACAAGATGGTGAGAGAGATCCCAGATAGATGACACATTAAGGCTGTTATAGCCTTCATGAAAACCTGGGTTTAATCCCCAATCCCCAACACCACACACACACACAAAATCTTAACTGCCCTATAAAGACTTAAAATCTAAACAAGGTACAGAGGCACCTGCCTATAATCCTAGTAAGTACTAAATGGTGGTCCTATCTGGGCAATTTAGCCAGATCCTATTTCAAAATAAAAAGGACAGTGGATCTAGCTCAGTGGTGCTGTGCCTCAGGCTCAAGCCTCAGTACTGAATTTGTGTGTGTGTGTGTACTAAGGTTCAAACTTTTAGACCTTGCACTTTCAAGGCAGGCACAGTGCCACTGAACTAACTCCCCAGTCATTACAGGAATTTTTTAAAATATGGAAAGACCTATAATCTACCAAATTTTAAACTTCTCCATCATAATAAAACTCCTCTAGTAGGCAGGCTGGCAATCTCTAGTCTGGTATTCAGAATTCTACCACCCAGGACATTGCCTAAAGTGCTTTTTCAGTAGGGAGCAGTAGAAAAATAATGAATCTGAAATCAAGTAAAATTTCATTATCTTGACAACTGAAATAATAGAATTTGTCTTACCTAACTCACAAGTCAATAGTTAATGTAAAGTAGGATATTTGTTACAGTGTAATTCTACTGTGAATGTTCATTAAATGTTAAATTTAAACCACAACTACCATACATTAAGTATTAAATCATAAAGACAAATTATCCAGAAGTCTTATTTTCACTATCATTACAATTGATCTAAGAATAAAAATCTCTTGACTATAGGCATGAGTTCTCTTTTACCCAATGCATTTCTCCAGAAAATATATTTCAACTTCAAATTGAATTTTAAAACTATGTAATTGGTATTTTTTTCCACAGAGAGACAGAATAGAGGCATTCAGCTAAGAAATCTCAGCCATAACTATTTGCAAACAATTCACTGGATCGGTTCATTCAGATGTAGTCTACATCTTGTTGGATTTGCAAATGGACTGAGGAACTTAAATGGATCATAAAAATAGAATCCTGACAGACGCAGCTCTTTATTTTAAAAATCAACATAATCACAGTCCACCTGATTCCAAGTACATGCAGTGTAATTCAAAGTTACATAAGTAAACAACTAGTGAAATAGCTACTGCCATTTATAGAGCACCTGCAGGGTAGCAGGCACTGTGAGACGTCCTTTAAAGGCTGGCTTTCAAAGATATCTTACCACAACCAGGACTGATTGCTTTGCAAGGGCATGGCAATAGGTGACATTTACTCCCAGATCCCTGTTACAGAGAGCCTGGACCTAACAGTCAGCATCCTGCGCGGAGCTGCCAGGCACCCAGCAGGGCTTGGACTTGCTGCTGACCTCATCCCAAGGGAGCTAGAGGAGGCTGTAATTCACCAAACCCACAGATAGATTTAAATGAGTAAATCACTCAATGGGCAGAGGTGACTGACTACAAAGCCCTGGAGCATTCCCATTGTAAAAATTCAAATAATATTTTTTTAAAAAGCAGTATTTGTTAAATATCAGCAATGATTTAGGAACTATAGTACACATTAGATGAAGAGTTCAGTAAAATATTCAGAAGGAAAATATGTTATTCACCATTGTTCCAAAGAGCTACCTGTGTGTACAGAATATAGCAGCCCTCAAATATTAACTGAATCAATTTGTATCATGAAGATAAACTTCAAAGGTTTTTTTTTTCTAGTTCTCTCCTGTATATGCATTTGTCTAATAGTACAGCTGTTAGAGCATTAGAGTATTACAGTAGATGTATTATTTACCTTCTTGGTAATGCTGAACTGTTCTCCAAAGTAGTAAATACTCTCATCAACCATGTATGACAGTCTCTATTGCCAGGTACTGTGATAACCGCCTGTAATCCTAGGTACTCAGGAGACTGAGGCAAGAGGATTACAACTTCAAGGCCAGCATGGACAATTTAGAGAGTTCCTGTCTCAAAAAATAAATAGGACTGGAGATGTAGTTCAGTGGCAAAACATCTCTGGGTTCAATTCCCAGTACCACAAAAGCAGTCTTGATGAGAACTGGAAGAGGTGGGGCCTGATGGGAAGCCTTCCGTCCCTGGGGAAGGGATCCCCAGAGAGGGGCTGTGGATTCCTTGTCTCTTCCTCTTTTTCACTTTTCAGCCAGGAGCCGAGTGGTTTTGCTCCATCACTTGCTGCCTCATCACAAGCCCAAGCTAATTAATTATGGAATGTAGTCTCCAAAGCTGTGAGCCAAAACAAACCTTTTCTCTTTAAAGTTGATTATCTCAGGTATTTATAACAGTAAAGGAAAGATGACTAACATTCTTAGAATTCAGCGTAAGTATGTCTAAACATGAACACAGACTTTCTTTTAAAAAGTTTTTGTTTTGGGGTTTTTTGGTTTTTGTTTGTTTTGTTTTGCAGCAGGCTAAATTATCTCATTAAATGATCTAGGCTGGGCTTAACCTTGAAATCCTCCTGCTTCTGCCTCCCAGAGTGATACAATTACAGGTGTGTGCCACCATGCCCAGCCAACTTTTCTTAAATTTTTTTAATGAATGGTGGTGCATTCCCATAATCCTAGTATTCAAGAGGCTGAAGCAGGAGACCCATAAATTCAAGGCCAGCCTGGGATAAATAGCAAATTCCAGGCAAGCTCACACCACAAACCAAGACCCTTTCTTTTAAAAAAAGTTTTCAGGGCTAGGATTGTAGCACAAGGTGCGGAGTTCGATTCCCAATACTAAGGAAAAAAGTTTTCAAATAAGCCAAGCCCAGTTTGCAATCCCAGCTACAAGGGAGGATGGCGAGTTGTAAGGAAGTCTGGGGAATTTAGCAAAAAATTTAAATAAAGTTCATCAAAGTGCAATGACTGCTATATAATTTCACTTTAGTTCTATAGTAATTGTTCATAGCTAAACAGTTTAAGGTATGTGAGAGAACCTGGCCAGCATATAAGTAAGTATCCCAAACACTTCCATTCACAGGACCTTATGTTTATCAAGTATCACTTAAAGTCCAGAGGCTGGAGGGCTAGGGCTATAGCACCTTCACAGCATGCTCAAGGTACTGGGCTCATTCAATCCCCATCATCACAGAAAAGAAAAAAAATCTGTTTTCAAAATTCACCGGTTGGTTGCCTGGCTCCATGGTGAAGCACTTGACAAATGTGCATGTGGCCCCAGGTTCAATACCCAGCACCACACACACATACACAACAAAAAAATCCAGGATAATTTTCAATTCACCAACCGCAAGAGTATAAAGGAAAAGATGAATAAAGCATGACAAGGAGACTCAAGCCTCATTAAAATGCGCACTGCTGCCTGGGACTTGGAATCCAGCCCCCTCGTTCCTATTCGCCAGCTCCATATTGTCCAATTCACTACACCTGTCTCCTTCTCACTTGGAAAACTGAACACTGCTGTGTCAATGTCACACACTAAGGACTAAATGTAAACAGGTTCCTTGGAAAAGACACTTAAAAAATTAAGCAATGGGGCTGGAGATTTAGGTCAGTGGCTCTATGCCTGCCTCACAATCACAAGGTTGTGAGTTCAATCCCTCACATGTGAGGGGAAAAAAAGTTAAGCAATAATTAGCCAAAGGCATTTCAGATGTTCTATCAAAAGACATTTATATTAAGGTTGCCTAAAAGCATGGTTGTGGCAAGACTGAAAATACCCTCCAAAAAATTGTCTTCAAAATCTTCAAGGAATGCTAAAAACATAGAAGAATTTGCTTTTAAAAATATGAGTTTTGGGGTTGGGATCTAGCTCAGTGGTGCTGTGCCTGCCTGCCTTGCAAGCCCAAGGTCCTGAATTCAATCCCCTGCACCAAAAGACAAACAAATAAAAGAATATGCATTTTTGCCTGTGCCATGTGATGGCCTCCTCCATGGTAGGATGCAGAATATAACCTTCCCGGATGCCAGCACCTTGCTCTGCATTTCTTTCCTGGGGGTCAGGTGGGGCGCAGGGACACAGACAAGGTCTGGCTATGTAGCCTAGGGTAGCTTTCAATTTGGGGCCATCTTCTTCTTGCGTTTCTTGGCCTTTGAACCATGAGCTAAGTAAATTTCTAAACCCCCTCCCCGCCCCCTGCTTTGTTTGTCTGAGACAGACCTATGTAGTTGAGACTGACCTGGAACTCACTACACAGTCCAGGCTGATGATCTTCCTGTCTCAGCCTCCCGAGTGCTGGGATTACAGGAGTGCACCACCAGCCTGGCTCCCTACCCTGCTTTTTTTTTTTCTTCCAGTACTAGGCATTAAACTTGGAGCCCTTTACACTTTGTTTTGAGACAGAATCTCACTAAACTGCCTAGTCTGACCTCAGACATGCCTAAATGTCCCAAGTAGGTGGGACTACAGGCTTGCACCAAAATGCCCAACTACTTCTGTTCTCTGTAGATTAAAAAAAGGAAATTTGAAAAAAAAACAAAAACTTAAAAACCATTTTTCATGCCATGTTTACTTCTTTATTCCTCAAAATATTTTAGAATCCAGTAAGTAAAACACACATTTTTATACTGCATTCTAAGAGTATATGAGAGCTAAAAAAAATGTTAATTCCTGAGACTTTATAATCTGGGAAGCAAGAGAAAAGCACAAATAACTGCAGTGCAGCACAATACAAAGCAAAGCACCTGGCAATGTTACCATTATTATAAAGCAGTACAACAATCCCATGGGGCCTTCAGGGATGAAGAATAGCTCTCCAATATGATGGTCTACATTCAATGAGAAGCACGTTGCTTCAGCTTATTCTAGTAACTGGGGGTGGCAGCCCACAGGAAGCCTGCCACCTGTTTTTGTACAACCTGTGAGTTAAGAATGGTTGTGACATTGTGCTGGATACAGTGGGGCACACCTCTAATCCAGGCACTCTGGGAGGCTGAGACAGAGGACTGTAAATTTTAAGGCCAGCCTGGGCAACTCAGTGACTTAGTAAGAAAGACCATGCCTCAAAAAAAAAAAAAAAAAAAAATTGCAGGGCGTGGTGGCACACGCCTGTAATCCCAACACTCTGGAGGCTGAGGCAGGAGGATTGTTGAGAGTTGGAGACCAGCCTGTTCTACATAATGAATTTCAGGTCAGTCTCAACTACATAGTGAGACCCTGTTTCAAAAAACCAAAAAAAAATTAAAGGAGGGCTGAGGATGTAGCTCAGCACTAAGGTCCTGGGTTTAATATCCAATACCACACACACACAAACACACACATACACGTTCTGACATTGTAAAATGGTTGAAAGGCTCAAAATAATAATACTTCACAATACATAAAAGGTATATGAATTCAAACTTGAAAATAAAGTTTAATTGGAACACACCAATGCTTTTTAGGAAAAAAGGAATTATTTTTAAACAAAAACTGTATCACCCACACAAGGCCAGAAAAAAAAAAAGTACTATCTGCCAGTCAAGCACCTGTCATCTCAGGTACTCAGAAAGCTCAAGCTCAGGCAGGAGGATTGACTGGGCCCAGGAGGTCAAGGCCAGCCTGAATAACAATGTAAGAGAGACCTATAATAAAAAAGTTTAGCAACCACTGCTCCAGAAAGATGACTAGGATTTTTAAATTAATTTATTTTTTTGATGGGCAGAATATGGAAGGAATGAATGGACCCAAGAGAAGAACAAAGACTTCACTTGAGTTATGAAGTTGTAAAAAATATGAAGGTAGTTGTGGAAGGCCCTCAGTTCAATCACTAGAGTACAACAAAAGGAAAGGGAAAAGGGACGAAAAAACCCAAAATATTTACAGGACAGCAGAAAAACAAATACCAGTTTGGTTGAAGCAAAAGGGAGATCAACACAGACAATTCCCAAGTCACTAGTCCCGTGGGTGCTTTGCTCCTGGGCCAGTTACACTACATATTGTGGGGAGTAATTAGCAAGCATCCTTACAGGGAGTCTATGGATTGGGCCTACTAATACCCTTACTGATAACTGAGGAAGAAGTTATTTGATAAGAGAACCCTTCAAGAAGTTAGGCAATTTATTCAAGGTCACAGGAAGTAAAGTGAGCAGAACAATGACTCCAGACTCCTTTACTAAATAGTGTACCACAACAAACCTCCACACAGGGGAGGACAAAGAAATGTTTCCAGAAAGTTTAGGGCTAAATTCTCAACATTTTCCAATCTGGGAGGGCAAAAGAAAAATATGATCTGTAAGTGATGCTTCTCCAGCAAAGATGGTTTAAAAGGACCATTGTTCCAGGAGATGGTTCAAGGTACTCCACAAATTATTAAAGTCCTTCTCTAAATCACAGGATGAAAAATTTAAATGTGAACTTCATTTTGTCAATTTCAAGTTTCTCCCTGAAAAAAATTTTTTTTTGTACCAGGGATTGAACTCAGGTCCTTGAGCCTGCAAGGCAGGCGGCAGAACCAGAGCTAAATCCCCAGCCCTCCCTGAAATATTTCTTAAACCTCTGAAAAATAGGAAATTCTAAAAATCAGGGGAGCTGCAAGGCAGGCGGCAGAACCAGAGCTAAATCCCCAGCCCTCCCTGAAATATTTCTTAAACCTCTGAAAAATAGGAAATTCTAAAAATCAGGGGAGCTGCAAGGCAGGCGGCAGAACCAGAGCTAAATCCCCAGCCCTCCCTGAAATATTTCTTAAACCTCTGAAAAATAGGAAATTCTAAAAATCAGGGGAGCTGCAAGGCAGGCGGCAGAACCAGAGCTAAATCCCCAGCCCTCCCTGAAATATTTCTTAAACCTCTGAAAAATAGGAAATTCTAAAAATCAGGGGAGCTGCAAGGCAGGCGGCAGAACCAGAGCTAAATCCCCAGCCCTCCCTGAAATATTTCTTAAACCTCTGAAAAATAGGAAATTCTAAAAATCAGGGGAGCTGGAAATATAGCTTAGTGACAGAGTGCATGCTTACCATCCCCCAAATCCTAGGGCCAATCCACAGCAGAAAAATAAAGAAACCAGGGTCCAGGGATTTAGCTCAGTGGTTCCACTGCCTGCCTCCCAAGCACAAGGACTCAGGTAAAAAAAAAAAAAAAAAAAAAAAAAAAAAAAAAAAAAAAAAAAATCAGTGAAAACTCAGCTCATGCTTAGCTCAACCTTTTGATTAAAGGATGTAATTTTAAGTTCAAATAATCAGTTGAATATTTATATCCAATAACAGTTAACTTGATTATTTGGCAAGGGTTTTGAGATTAAGATAGTCTTAAAGTAATATGTGAGAGCTATCAAACACTAGACAAATCAGACAGCTATATATTAACATCTATCAAGTAAAACTACAGAAACCAAAAGATATAAATACATATGTCCTCTGCTATCTGGAACTATCCAGCCTGTATCAGACTAAGGTTGAGCTGTTCAGTACCAATATGACAGCCACATAATTTTAAACATCCTAGTAGCCAGATTGTTAAAAACTGAAAACACCTGGAATTCTAATATTTTATTTAACCCGTCTACGCAACATATTTTGAGCATGTAATCAACATTTAGAAATTGAGATATGCTACAATTTTTTCATACAAAATTTCAAAATTTTATGTACCATTTTCACATTACATTAGCCTTAGGTGCTCAACAGACACATGTGGCTTAGTGGGCACTGCCAAAGTTCTCAGGGACAGTTCCATGGTTACATTAGGACAGAGGATATATAGATTATAACATCAGATAGACCATGAAAATGAAAAGACATTGGTTAGAAAAATAACAACTTCTGAATGCCAATGTCTGAAATAAATGAGTTGTTAAAAATGAAAAATAAGAACCTAATCTGGCCTGAGTCTTTACTTGGATTATATCTGGGTCCTTTTCTGGGGAGGGAAGGAATAAAACAGGGTCTTGCTATGTAGCCTAGCTGGCCTCTAATTTGTGGTCCTCCTGCTTATCTTACTGAATGCTAGGATTACAGGTGTACACTACCCACATGTCTTTGGGGGTTCTTAAAGTATGCAGTAGTGATTCGTAACATTTTTACTAGTCTCGCTGTAATTTGGGATTATCCACACCCTCCCTCTTCCCTCTCCACTCACATACACCATTTCATTTCCTCACAGGCTTCAATTTCCTAAACTATTTCAAAATTATGCAAAAGGAATCTACTTCCAGGTACTTTCTACAATCTGAAACATACTTAACCTACCCAGGTATGGACAACAGGTATAGATTTTGGAAATGGAATGAAAACAATATTACAAAACAGCGAGGTAACAGTGTCACAGGATTTGTAGGAAGTAAAACAGAGAAGCACTACTTCAGAATGACTCACACAAGTCCTTGATCTAGTGTTATAATATTGAGAATTTTAAAATACAGAGACTAGATCCCCTTTGGTCACTTAAGTGGTGAGTCAACCAAACCTTGTAAACAGTTTAATACCAGAGTGGGGAAAAATATGTCTTTAGCACAGAACAAAACAATGAAAAGCTCCCACTGACTCTCTGACCCTACCTGGTCTCCTAGGAGAGGATAACCACAGAAGGACCAATCTTTAACATTTGGTGACTGCAAATTTTTTTTTGGCTGGGGATTTATTCTAAGTGCTCCCCCACTGAGCTACACACCAGCCCCAATATTCTGTTTCCCTGAACTCACTAACCAGAATCTCCTTTGTTAACCTGTTAAAATACCAATAAAAAATTGGGAATTTTGCCTTTGTTTAGGTTCTTTTAGGGTTTTGTTTTGTTTTGGTTTGGTTTGGTTTCATTTGTGAGATGAGCATCTCATGTTGTCCCAGGTAGTCTTGAACTGATGGACTCAAGAGATCCTCCCACCTCAGCCTCCCAAGTAGCTGAGACCACACCTGGCTCAGTACCTACGATAAATCTAAACAATAAATTCTGCTTGTGAAAAACAAATGGCTGGACTGAGGGTAAATGGCTGAACTGAATGTGTCTACACTCACTGGGAGGAAGGTAATTTTAGTGCAATAGGTCAAAGTACATCAGCATTGAAGTTCAAAAACAAACTCTAGCTAAACAAACTCTGCAAGGATAGGACTTACATCAGTTGTTTTTACCAAATCATTTTTACCAGATGAAAATATGCAGTCACCATACATTTGCCAGTGCTCAAAATATAAACTTACTGGGAAAACCACATCTCAAGGATTTTGTTGTTTTGTTTTGTTTTGGGGTTGGGTTGAGACAGTCTATGTACTCCAGGATGGCATGAGCTCACCACATCCTCTTGCCTCAGCCTCCTGAATGCTGGGATTACAGGCATGCGCCACAATCTCCAGCTCAGCCCTGTAATTTTTGGCCCTTTGATCAATTCTACTTGTTACCCAGAAACCTATCCTTGTCAATTAGGGTATGCTTTTAAAAAGTAAAAGGATGCCGGGCGTGGTGGCGCAAGCCTGTAATTCCAGCACTCAGGAGGCTGAGGCAGGAGGATTGCTGTGAGTTTGAGATCAGCATGGGCTACAAAATGAGTTCCAGGTCAGTCTCAACTACCTAGAGAGACCCTGCCTCCAAAAAAAAAAAAAGTAAAGGGAATCAAAATATACTTTAGTTCTATGCACTTCATGATGCACCCTTAAAGGAAGAAACTACAGGAAAGAACAGCAAATCATCAGCCAAGTCTTTATGAAGCCTTCCACATCAAAACAAAACATACTAAACCACACGATGCCAGTTTGGTACAAATATTTTATGCACTCACACAAATAGTTGAAACACCAAAATATCAGTAAGAATTATCTCTGGTAAATTGCATATTAGGGCTTTATACTTTTCATACCGACTATATTTCCTAGAAAGATCATAAATTATCGTTAAAACTAGACGGGGGGGGGGACTTAAAGCAAGTAGAAATAGAGGCAGTGCCAAGTTGGGGATTATATTGGATTAACATGCCATAACCTCTAAATAAAAAACATCCAAGGCCGTTGAAAAGAAGGACCTATTATCACACACCCACACTTCAGATGTATGATAGACAATACACACAGTACTATATGGGGGAGTAGGCTACAAAACATTAGAAAAAGTAAACATGGCTTCTCTGGGAAAACAGCAATTCAGCCCTCCGGAAAATAACATACCAAAGAGAGTTCTCACGGAATAAATGAATAGAGTCACACAGTGAAAAAAACTCTTGATCCAAAATATAAAATGTAAACTCACTAAATGTTACTGAGTTCGCAAGGTCGGTTCACCTCCAGCTCTGGAGAAATACATACAAAATGGTTTGTTTTATATCAGTTTCACCTCAATTTATTCGTAAAATGTAGTACAGTCGTCATTTAAATCACTAGCCTGAATAACAATTTATACATGGCTTTGACCCTAAACAATCCTAATTTTCTTTCAGATTTTTTCACTTCTAGAGCAACAAATGAGTATTCCTGGATACAGAAGCTACCACCAGGCCCACGTGCAGCAGAATACAATGTAACAATGCACACCCTTCAGCATTCAAAGCGCTCACTGCCCAGGTGAACTGCTAACAAAGAGGGGAACAGGTCAGGAAGAGGCCACCAGTCTTGAGCAATGCTGTTTTCGATGAAGCCAAAACTCCCGAATTTATAGAGCGGGGCAAACCTTGAACAGGTGAGAGAACCTAGTTAGGGCATGGGATTCAGATGGGCGACCGGGTCTCCCCACCCTAATCCTCCATGAGACCACAAACCACCTTTCTTTCAAGTGCACATATATATTGACTGAAAATGGGTCGAAAGCCAATAATCCACGAGGATACAGGAACAGGCACCCAAAAATCAACAGCGCTCTTTCGTATGCCTGCCGGGGAGACGACTATTCCATTTTTACTACTACAGTATCTAGTACCTGGATACTGTTTTTTAAAAAAATATGTATAAAAGCAGACAGCCAGATGGAGTACTGTAAACCACCAAGCGGCTCCCAAACAGCAGGCCTCTCGGCCGCCGCTCTGCGTCCTGGGCCCGGCAAGGCCGGAGC
>NW_022900928.1:77878664-77887829 GCF_012274545.1 Fukomys damarensis
CGGCGCCGTCGCGGAGCGATGCGCCCGCAGAACCTCCCGGAGGGGCTTATGCCCCTTTCCCCTAGGACGGTGCAGATGGTTTGACCCCCCACCCGAGGAAGGTGCCTTGTCCCAGCCCCGGCTGGACTGTACCATCGGGCGGTGCCGCCGGGATTTCTCCCCCCCACCACCACCACTACCATCAATTCCACCCCCCGAGCCGGGTCCGCGGTCGGTTGGCCCCGGCCGGGCTCTGAGACGCGGAAAGAGCTGGGCGCCATTTTGGGTGGGACTAAGCAAAGACGAAACACCCTCCCAGTCGATGGGGTACTCTGGACCCTGGCTTATCCGGTTCCCTTAATCCTTTAGGTACTTACACGACGTTGGGTGAGGGGAGCTGGAAGATCAGCGGGTCCCCGGTCCTCTCTCCCTAGGGGTGATGGAAATCAAACCCCCCCCGCCACCTCCAGGTGGTTCTTCCCGCCGCAGAGTGGGAGCAGCATAAAAGGCGGGGTCTTATTAGCATAATCTGCCTGGCAACCAGAGGTCGACGTTATATGATTGGATAAACTCTGTAAATCCCATGCCGTGCCTGGAGACGAGAAACGCTGGGCCGAACTGACAGGCCCAGATTTAAGAGTCATGACGAAGATCCTGAGACGCTCATTCAGTCGACGGAGAAGCCAAAAGGAGATTCGCACAATGGCCCAATGACTGAAGGCCTCTTTATTTCGTCCTCTGCGGTTCATGTAAAATCCAATCGAAGAGCGGGTCTCTGGCCGCGCTCGCCTGCGTTTGTACTCTGAGCCAATCAGAAGGCCCGACTCTTCAAAATCAGGGTCAAGTCCCTGTGAGGCCCAGAGTGGCCGCGGGGAAAGTCTGCGGCTGCCCGGTTGTCCTGGGTTCCCTACACCGGGGCCCAGGATCCTGTGGAGCTCGCCGGGGCGGTCCTGAGGCTCCCTCACCCCAGCACAGGTTCTCATCCGAAGCGGCCTGCCTGCGGAGCAAGCTCGAAAACCCCAACACCAGCGCCCCGACAGCGAGACCTCAATCTCTTGTGCAATCCCTTGCGCGTTGCGCATTGCTGACCCTTGGACCCTGTGATCCGTCCAAAGCATTTGGCGCCTTCACTGTACCTCTCTTTCCCCCTTTTCCTCTCTGGAAGGAAACATTAAGTATTTTAATCTGTAATCCCAGCACTTGGAAGGTTGAGGCAGGTGGAGAGCCCGTGAGTTTGAGGCCAGCCTGAACTACGTAGTTGGACCCTATCTCAAAAAAAGTATTATCATCAAATGATTTAACTCTCACACTTCTTAACCTCAGACTTCCGCAGGACAGTGCTCCCTTAACATTGGAAAGGGCAGCACAGTGCACAGGATGAACTCTGGCTTTAGAATGCGACTGCCAGGTCCAACTACATTATCGATGGGCAGCTAGATGTCAGAGACCTTGGACCTTTGTATCTTCAGGGAATAGTTTTCTCATGCATAGTATCTACCTTGCTGTGTTGTTTTGAAGATTAAGTAATATTTTACTTTAAAATACTGAATAAAATGCTTTTCTTAGCACTTTAACAGATGATAAAATCTATAAAATGGCTAAATTATTGGCTAGCCAAGAATAAGGCAAGAAAGAACCACTAAGCAGAAGATCTGAGAATAGAAAATCCCTAGACGAACATGGCTGCAAAATTCACTTAACTGTATAGAAGAGAGCGTTCTGTTTTTTAAAATTCAAAAAAAAAGATGACTGCCTCATAAGCATCTTGATGAATAGACCATGTTTTGTTTTTCCATAGTGTCCTGTGTAGGCGGCCCTGGACTTAGAATAAAGCCCATCAGTACTAAGGCTTGCAGCATTTAATTGAAAAGAAGATGAAAAGGGGTGTCAAGTGAGACAGAGTTTAACACTTATACTGCAGTGCTCTTCACTCTTCTTTGGTTGTATGGACACAGAAGTCATTTGCCCAGGAAAGACTATATTGGTTAAGACAGTCACTGGAATAATTACCCTTCTGTGGCCTTGGAAAAGCTGCCATACCTTGATTCCCTGGGCATCTACCGAGAACACCTCCTTTGGAGATTTAACATTATTACATCCTCTATGATGGATTAGGAGTCTCTCAGGCTGGCTGACCAGAAAATACACAAGAAACAAAAGGAAACTTGCTATGAGGTATGAACTGAATGGGCAAGAGGGATGAGAACTCAACAGTCCAAGCGGGTTTGTTGCTAAATCTGAGAGGGACCTCTCTATGGGAGCAGAACAGAAAAGGTGTCTCTTGTAGACTAAGCGGCTTTCTTTATAGGGTTTTTTGCCAGCTTTTGAGGGGGTGGGTTGGAAAAATGGCGGGCTTGTGGCTTGCAGATGTGTCCTCTGTAATCTGCTATCCTCTGTGACCTATTGAGTATCCTGGGGGACTGCTGGCCCCCTGATCTGTCTTCTGTGACCTGAGTAAAATGAAACATATCTCTCCAAGATGGTGGCCGGTGGGCTCACTGAAACTGAGTGTCCCTGTCCAGGCTTTAGCATGGACTATCTGGACTGGAGAGCCCAAGTTACTCTAGTGGACTTAGGAGAAATGTTGTAAAATGCAAGTGTTACAAAAAGACATCATCCACAAAATTTTCTTTTATTCAGGTGGTTTGGAGTGAATCTCAGGAATCTGCTTTTAATGTGGCTTAAATATTTTAAATGTACATACAGTAAATTTAATTCATTCCTTGTAGTTAGGAAGTACTTAATGGATATGTACAAGACACTGTTCTAAACAATGAGAAATACCTGCTGTCGTGGAACTTCCATTCCAGGAAAGTAATAGAAGAAAATTTATAAATGACTTCACATGCTAATAAGTACTGTGATGAAAGCCAAGTGGGAATGCTGACATTTCAAATAGGGTGTCAGAGCATCTTCTCTAAGGTACAAACATGAGCTGAGACTTGAATGATTGGGAAAATAGAGTTAGGGGAGCAAATGCAGCCACGTTATGCTGTGTTAAGATCTTGGAGGGCTAGGGATTTAGCTCAGTGGTTCTGCTGCCTGCCTCAAAAGTGCAAGGTCCCGAGTTTGTTCCCCAGTACCAAAAGAAAAAAAAAATCTTGGAGATCTTGGAAAACATTCCAGAATAACAAGTGTAAAATCCAGAACGTTAATTTTTTTTAAATGGCATGCACATATCCATTCTCCTATTGAAAAGGTGTTCATGAATTTACTATGCCAGGTACTGCATTAAGTGTGTTGGTTTTCATCAGTTAATACTACAGGCAAGGAAAAAATAAAAATACATGGCTTTGTGGAGGATTCACTCTAACACTGAAAAAGAGTGCAGAGGCAAGAGTTTCTGGCTCACAGGGCAAAGAGTATAATGATAAAAGACAACTTGGGGACACATGGACAAAATATGGCTTTTTATAAATGCTGTGGTATTGAAGTTTTAAGTGCAAGCAAGGGAGTGGAATGATGGCATGGAAGTTGTTTTAACCAAGAGAGTGCAACAAGTAAGATAACTCTGGCCGTTCTGAGTGGTTATTTTGTTGGAGGAGAAAGAAGGAACAAGAGACAAGGAATCTGTCACAATATCCACTAAGCATCATGGCCAAAATGGGAGTGTAAGATGGGGGACTTGTATTAAGACACATTTGGGAGAAGCCACACAATACTTGGAAATGTGTGGAACCAAGAATAAGGTGAGTGATCAAGAATAACTCACAAAGTTGAGATTTGAGTGACCAGGTAAACGCTGATGCCCTGAGACCAGGAAATCTGGGAGATAAAAGATTAGAAAATTCAGAGTTCTTTTGTGGTCATGTTATGTTTCTGAAATTATCTCTTACAATCCAAGATGTACTGTAAAAGCAGCAGGCATTTAGGGGAGAGATAGGGGATAGAAATACAATTTTAGGATTCACCAACTTTAAAGTTGTATTTAAATACATTGGATATTGGATGAAGTCTAATGGACACAGCCATCTAATGACAATGAGAAGAGAAAGTATTTAAGAAAAGACAAGCATATCTCCCTAAAATGTACCAATAAACTCAATGAGGGAAAAAAAGAAAGAAAGAAAGAAACAAGCATGTCTCAGACCACATTCAGGAGAACTGCTGAATATGGAGGTGAGCGACAGAGGGTCCCCTATCAAAGAAGCTGAGTGGATACCAGGTGTGATGTCATCTGCCTGCAGTCCCAGCTACTCAGGTAGCTAAGGCAGGAAGATTGTGTGAACCCAGGGTTCAAGGCCAGCCTGGCAACATCACAAAGCACTATCCCCCAAAAAATAAAATAAAATTTAAAGAGAGGCGAGACAGGCCAATAAAATAGGAAGCACCATGAGAGGATGGTGTCAGGGAAGAGGAAGGCCAGAAGTGTGGCAAGGAAGACACATTTGTGAGCTGCAGCAAAAGTAAAGAGAGGACACCTGTGGATCTGGAAAGAGCTGGAGATAGCAGAGGCTATCTTCAGCCTCAGGGCAGGAGGAGCCTGGTGAGCGCTTGGAAAGAGATGCAAGTCCTTCTTGCAGAGAAAATCGAAAGGAATGCTGGAGAAAGTATCCCTTGACAGCAACCATTATCATTAAACTGTTTCAAGCAAGAACTACCAATGGGTGTTAATATTAATAGGTAGAAACTTGGTACTTCAATATCAATGTAGTTTTGAAATAACTCCTCGAAAGATACTTTTTACATGCCAGGGATCAAATCCATAGCCTTGCATGTAGGCAAGTACTCTGCCCCTGAGCTATATCTCCAGCCCCACAAAAGATACTTATTAATTATAAAGGGAAAAATAGCTACAGAGTGGAGAAATTTGGCAATAGTATCTTAACCTAGCAATCAAAGCTAATGTGCTCAGTCCTGGACATAGTGGCACCTGAGAATAGATTGAGCCTGGCCATGACAGCATAATAAGAATCCGAAGTTGATACATTTGGGGTATCATGTGCTTTCACATATGACCCTCTGAAAACAATACAACTCTGCTTCTGTGATATTGCTACCAAAAGTTAATAAATTTAATTATAAGGGAACAACAGGCAAAACCAAAATTGAAGGACATTCTAAAAAATAACTACCTTGTACTTTTCTTTAAAATATTAAGGAATCCTGGTAGCGTTCATAAGCTTTATGCCATTCTATGAGATGTGCCTCATCAAGTCTTATTGTGAAGTGAACATATTATCTGTCTAATGTGAAAAAAATTTAATATTAATTAATTAATTTTCATGAAAGAAAAAGAAAGTCCAATGAACTATCTCCTCCTATTAGAGGAGATGAAAAATGGCATAAGTAAATGTGCTATGTGTTTGGATTGGATTAAACTTGAAAAAAATTGTACATATATAAAGATGTCTGTGCGACAATTGGTCTCATTGGAATAAGATCTACAGATTAGATAGATCTTATAAATTTTAATTTCCTGATTTTTGACCATTGTACTGTGCACATATTTTGAAAAGTATGACTTTGGTTTTAGGAAATACACCTTGAATAATTTATTCTCACATATATCATATATATGTAAGAAAGAGAAGGAGGAGAAGAATGAAAAATCAAACATGGTTAAAAGGTTAATATGGAGAACTGATGTGATGGTATATGAGGATTTTTAGAGGTGGGGGGTAAAATCCAGGGCCATGCACATGCTAAGCACACACTCTATGCCTGAGTGACAAAGCCTCCAGGCATGTTTGGGAATTCTTGTACTATTGTTACAACTTTTCTGAAAATTCAGAATAAAACAAGATACTAGTCAAAATCAAACAAAACTGGCCAAACGTCTGGATTCAGGTCTGTACTGTGAGGATGGGATGACATCAGTCAAAGGCCAATATGGGAATTGTTTGGCTTCTGAGAAACAACCAAGGAGTTTTTTTCCCAGCCAGAGTTGCTCAGAGCTTCAAGCTTAGGAATGGATGATTCAGGAAGAACCCAAAGAAGACCATGTGACCATGAATTTGCCATTTGTTTTGGGTTTAACAGTGTCCCCTAAATTCACAAATGGAATATGTTAACATGGCCTTATTTGGAAATTGGTCCTTTGCAGAGATAATTTGCTAAAATGAGGTCATGCTGGGTAGGGTGGGCCCTAATCTTCACAAAAAGAGATTATGAAGGCACAGACACATGGTGTGAGCAGTGAAGGCAGGCAGGGAAGGAATGTGGTGCTTCCACAAGCCAAGGAATGCCAAAGACTGCCAGCTACCACCAGAAACTGGAGGAGAAAAGGAAGGAGGCCCTGCCCTCATGGTGTCAGAGGAAACATGGCTTGTCCACACCTTGATTCTGGACAGTTAGCCTCTAGAATTGAGAGCAAATAAATTTCTGTTGTTTTAACCTGCTTGGTCTATGGTACTTCCTTGTAATGGTTGTAGGAAACTAATTCAACATTATAAAATGCATAAAAACTTGGGGTACAGAATGGAGGTTGAGATAAGAAAATATGTGAATGTGGAGGGCTGGGATTATGAATATTTGCAAATTAGAAAATTTCATTTCCTTTTCGCCTTTCTTCCTTCTTTTCTAAAGATTTGAAATGAAAAAGCTAAGAAATTAAACAGATAATTTATTTGTTTGTTTTTGTAGTACTGGGCATCAGAACCAAGGGCCTTGTAGATGCCAGGCAGGTAAGTGCTCTACCACTGAGCTATACTCCCCAACACTTTTCTTGTCCTGTTTTTCAAAAGGGTATCACTAAATTCTCCAGACATGGGCTTAGCCTGCTGAGCAGCTGAGATTACAAGTGTATGCTACCACACTTGACCAGGTAAATATTTTTAAATGTGATTTTTATATAAAATCAGATGTCTGTTATGGAGTAGAAAATAAAATCACCTTTTTTTGTACTAGAAAAGAGGCTATAAATGAACCTACTGTTGTTATGGGGTATCTACCTTTTGTTTGCAGTCCAGACTACCAGAGATTTTTAGTTACTGTAAGAGAAAGGAACAACCAAAAGATTTATCCTACACTCACATACTCAATACAGCAGAGGAGCTTCTGTGTGCAGATTTTAAGGGGAGTGGGTTCTTTACACACCCACCAGTTCTCTAGCAGCCTTTGGCTGGTGTCTTGTAATCTGCATTCAGTGCCCACCCCATGCACCTGGAGATAAGGTCAGATCCACAGGTTAATGGCTCAGCTCCCAAGACTGCCCTCCTCTTTGGACACCAGTCATGAGTAGGAGGTTAGAAGTATATTCTATCAACCAAGGTCCCACAAACCAATCCTTGGGTTGATTCATTTGTTCGGATAACTCAGAGAACCCAGAAATACAAATTACTGTGTACTGTAAAGACTGCAAAGTTGTCAGGGGAGTAGCCAAGTGACAGAAATGCAGAGGAAAAGGGCTCAGAGCTTCCATGGTCCCTCTGGTACTCAGCCCACCCCCAACCTCCACGTGTTCAGCAGTCCAGAAATTCTTTGAGGCCAGCCCTTTAGGGATTTTTATGGAGACTTCATTGTGTGGGCAGAATTGATTATATCCCTGGCCACAGTGATCACCTTGACCTTTCATTCCTCAGCCCATCAGTGAGGCTGGGAAGTAGAGCTGAAAGTCCCAACTCTCTAATCAAGTCTTTGTCTTCCTGGGGACCATCCCCCATCTCTAGCCCCCCTCTCATATGAAAGATACTACCACCCCTCCACACAGACTCCAAGGATTTTAGGAAGTTGTTGGTATTAGGGGCCAAGGCAAATGCTCTAATACAGAGCTACTACATTTCCGAGCCCAAATATACATTTTTTATTATGTCGTAATATCATGGTTACAAAACTGATATCATCTTCAGTTCCAGTATATAAAGCATAGATTTTTGTTGTTAAAAGAATCATAAATATGGCCAAATCCAGAGGAAGATTGGCGAGTTAGCAAGCAGAGAGTACAGCAGCATAAAAGCCTTCAAGTCAAGTTCCATCTTTCATCGTGAAATACAGTTAAGGAAAAAGACAGGCAGTGTGTGAAATGGAAAATACTTCCCATCAAATATTGTTACTTCCAGAGATTCCTGTGCTCTGTTTTATGGAATGAAGAATTGTTGCCTGAGTCTAAAATAGAAAATAAAGGCAGTTTGAAAAGAAAAGACCTCTTTGGATGAGATTCACTATGAAAGATCCGGACCTCAGTTTAGGTTTTGATGTGAAAGAAGCTGTTGTTTGTTTGCTAAAGAGTTTTCTGGGCACTGGCAGCCCAGAGGCAGCTGGTACAGGTTGGAGATTGACCACCTGAAAAACCACGCCAGGATCAGAGAGTTGGGAGTTTCAGCCCAATCCTTCCTCAAGGTTTAGTCAGTCACCAATAGCCATCATGTGATTGGTCCTGCCTATGTAATGAGACCTTCACAAAAACACACAAGGACAGAGTTTGGAGGACTTTGGGACAGCTGAGCATGTGGCGTTCCTTGAGGTTGGTGTACTTGGAGAGGACGTGGAAGCTCCACGCCCCTTCTCCCACACCTGGCCCTGTGTACCTCTTCATCTGGTGTTCGTGACTCTCCGTTTTAAGGTCCTTTATAATAAACCAGTAAATGTCAAGTCATTGTTGCATGAGTTCTGTGCTCTGCTAGCAGATCTGTAGAACCCAAGGAGGGAGTTGTGGGAATGCTAATTTCTAGCAGGTTGATCAGAAGCACAGGTAAAATAATCTGGGGCTTGAAATTGACATCTGAAGTGGGGGTGGCAGTCTTGGGACTGAGCTGTCAACATGTGGGATCTGATTCTATTTCCAGGTAGGCTGTGTCACAACTGACTTGGATAAGAGGGCACCTAGCTGGATCTGATGCTGCAGACTTGATTGCTTGCTTGTGTGGGTGTGGGTGTGAGGGTTCCCATACATTTGATTACAGAAGGCTTAAGTGATGCATGTCCTGTTGACTGCACAAGAGACAGACTTGAGTTTATTTGTTTTTTTTTTCCTTTATATATCTTCAGAGTTGTGTTTATCCTATGTGTAGTGGTCTCATTTTAGGGTAATTATCATGAGAAGAGTCTTCTCTCAGAAACATGTCAGCAGATACCTTAAAATCCAAACAAAAAGAGAAACCACATCTTATAAAAAATGTTGGAAAACAATCACCCAAAATAAAATACTCAGCATTAAAAAATTATGCTGAGGGGCCGGGGATTTAGCTCAGCAGTTTGGTGGCCTGCCTTGCAAGCAAGCACAAGGACCCGAGTTCAATCCCTGGT
>NW_022900928.1:77887945-77902257 GCF_012274545.1 Fukomys damarensis
TTTTTTTTTTTTTTTTTTTTTTTGTGGAACTAGGAATCCAACTCAGGACCTTGTGCTTGCCAGACAGGTGCAGCACCACTGAGGTACATCCCTGGCCCAGAAAAGAGACTTACAAATGTAATGAATGTGAAAAACCCTTTAGCCCAAAGAAATAACTCATACGTTAATGCTCTACCACTAAGTTAACTCTCTAGTGTCCCAAGTGTTCTCTTGAATCCCACTCCTCATTCTACATTTAAGAAATCATATAAAAGCAATAGATTTTGTGGTGGTATATAGCTCAGAGATTGAGCATTTACCTTGCAAGTCACTGGATTTGATCCCCAGCACAAAAAATTAATAAATTAAACAAACATGTAAGTGATAAATGTGCTGCATTTTAATTTGCAATCCTCTTGCCTCAGCCTCCCAGAATGCTGGGACTACAAGCATGAGCCATCCCATCCAGCTGAGCAAGCTTTTATAAAGAAGCCAGGCCTCATTAGATACCAAGTACTCATACTAGAGATAAACCTTATGCATGTAAGAAAGCACACAGTGGCAAATCAGATTTCACCCAACATGAGAAAATTTGTATTTGTGGGGTACTTTATAAAGATGATGCACATGCCGCTATCTTCAGGCAGAAGTGATACTTCATTAAATATTAGAATGTTCATCAATGAAGGACACCCCATAAATGTACAACAGTGGAGAAGACTTCTCTCCAATCATACTGCTTATTGTACATGTCATATGAATTATGAATACAAAATGTATTAAAGCCTTCTCTCAATTTTTAGCCAGGACTTTACATATGAA
Organism: Fukomys damarensis; assembly: GCF_012274545.1. Lineage (NCBI taxonomy): Eukaryota > Metazoa > Chordata > Mammalia > Rodentia > Bathyergidae > Fukomys > Fukomys damarensis. The sequence goes on from NW_022900928.1 coordinate 77,888,747, forward strand.
TACTAATGCCAATGGAAAAAATTTTATAATGAACATGGAAAACCTCTCAAGAGGAGCCATACCATGTTAGACACCAATGAATTTACACTCAGTAAAACTTTTGGGTTTAGGAAAAGCTTTAGCAGAAATTCATATTTCATAGCACATCAGCTAATTCATTGTAGAGCAAAATTCAATTAATAACAGAAAGCCTTAAGCAGCAACTCAGTTTTATAAGATGCTAGATTTTTTAACAAGGAGAACTTTCATGAGATAATAGAAACAGTATCCAAAAAGATATCACAACTAACATCATTAATGCTAATTTTTTTATTGTGCATCACTCCTTTATTACACTGATTTGGACAGAAGACTTAGTTATTTACAGTTTTACTCAAAATGAGTACTGGGCCCTTGTGGCAGGGCCAAGCCAGCTGGAACATGATCCAGAAGTCAGACCTAGTGAAAGATATACTTGGACATGGTCAAGGGGCATTTTCACTGCCACCAAAACAAGGCAGAGGGACCCTAAGATAGAAGACACTGTAGAGGCCAGAGTTCATCCTGTACTGGTGCGAGGAATGGCTTATTTTCTGGTGACCACATGTGGAGCTATTCAACTACCAGTAGAAAGCCTAGAAGGGTTTTTGTTTAGATACGTTTTTTTGGTAGAAAAATTTAACACATACTTAATTCGGGATTGATCCCAACCTTCTGGGGCCAGCTCCTCTAGGATGAGGGAGGAAATTGTTGTTTTTTTAATCATCCTGCAGGTTACAGTCATCTCCCATTGGAATGACTAGAGCTCCAAGACTGTGACCCAACTATAGGACAGTGCAGGGCTGACCGTTGGGAGCACACTATGCTCTCTGGCCGCTCCTTGTTGGTCATGTCTTGACATGGTTCCTTCCTGTCCCCTACTCAAGCACTTCCTTAGTAAACAAAGCAGAAGCACTAGGGGACAAAAAGTAACTGCCTCTCAACTCTCCTGGATAAGAGCCTTCCCTGGGCTTGGACTGAGAACTTGTGTTTTAGAGGTACTATTCTGACTACATTCTATCAAGGGAGTAAGTGTAAAATGAAAATGGGGGACCCTCGTCCCCATCTGTAACCACAACACCAGATGCCTACAGAAATGGTCAGTGTGACAAGTATGGGGGAGAGGTAGGGAGCAATGATGGACGTGGGGTAGTAGGCTGCCTGCTGGCCTTCGCTTCCTGGCCTTGCCCTGGGCAGCCACAGCTTCCATGGCTTTACACGTTCTCTTCAACTGCTAGGAACTGCATGGGCTTGGTGAGCTTTAAATTCTTGTCCAATGTGTAGACAATAGGATACCCGTTGGCAGGTTCATCTCCAGGATGGCTTCTTCAAACATTCTAAATGCGGGACTGTGCCCCAAAGGCTGCTGCCATGGGCTCCATTTAGGACCAGTTTCCCCTCCTTGATGCGGGACCAATTTTTTCATTCCAGAAGGTCAGAGCTCTGACAGTAGTGTCCTTCAGACTCACAGGAATGCAGCTGATCTTCAGTGAGGTCTGCATACCTACGATTCTCACTGATGTTGCTGTAGATGGGATGATCAGACTCCATCAGAAGCAGTGGGACATCATAGGAGCACCTCCAGATCTTTACCTGAGCCTCTCTATGCTTGGCAGCAGTTTCTGCTTTAAGGCCACTCAGACACCCTTGTGCCACTCATTGAGGCACCAAGTTATCACCGCTGACAGCCACATCTGGTCTGTGGCATCCAGTACTGTGGGTCCAGGTTGCTCTTTTCTGCACTGAAATGAAGCAGATGTCACACTCACAGCCAGCATCTCTCAGCTCCTGGCTGCCGCACTTCACCTCCTGTGGGCCACTGGGCCCACAGTGGGTTCACAGCTATGCACCTTGCCAGCCACTGAAGTGGTTCTCTGGGCTCCAGGTGCTCTCTCCCTACCAGATCAGCACTAGTTTACAGGCGGGCGGCCACGGTGACGGGCTAGGGTGCTGACATAATGCTAAATTTTAAAAATCATTCTATTTGAATGTCAGTAACAAGTGATGGATGGTGCTACCCTACTTCTAATTAACTTGGTGCTGGAGAGAGAAACAGTGCAAATTAGACAAAAATAACATTAGATTAGAAGAGAAGAAACAAAATTGTGGGTTTTCCATAATCTAATCTAATCTACCTGTTACAAAGCTATGACCATTAAAAAATTTACAGCCAAAATGGAAATACTGGGAAATAAGTGTGCGTAAAACTTATCTCCATTGAGAGGTTCTGCAAGATACTAAATTACTGAGCTTCTACTTAAAGATGCACAAAGTATGGGGAACAGCTGGGTGTAGTGGTGTGATCCTGCAATCCCAGCACTGAGGGAGGCCGAGGCAAGAATAAAGTAAACTTGAACCCAGCCTGGTCAATTTAGTAACTTGGAAAGACCCTGTCTTAAAATAAAAAAATATAAAAGGGGATAGCTAGGGATGGACTTCAGGATGAAGGCTCTGGATTCAATCCCTAAATAATGGAGTCTTGAGCCCACCAAAATAAAAGCCTGAGAAGATATGTCATAAATTTAAATTACTTAAAGGTGGATATACTTACACTAATTGTGTAATTTAACTCTATATAAGGTAGTACAAGCAACCTGGGAAAACTTTGGCATTTTCTTGAGACTTTATTTATTTACTTATTTACTTATTTATTTTTGAGACAGGGTCTCACTATGTAGCTCAGGCTTGCCTCAAACTCATGGCAGTCCTTCTACTTCAGCCTCCCAAGTGCTGGGATTACAGGCATAGGCTATTTAATGCCTGGCATAAACTTTAAATAAGTACCTTTTGTATGCCTCAGACCTTCTACTCCTAGATATTTACCAAAGGAAAATGAAAGCATATGTGCATGTAAAGATGTTCGTAAGAGTTTTATCTCTCATACCTGAAAACTGGAATGACCATTGACAGTTCAAGAAGGAAGGAAGTTTCTCTTGACCAATCACAAAACACATTTTCAGGCTGGGGACATAGCTCAGTGGTTGATTGCTTTAGCAGGAAAGATGCTGCGGGGGAGAAGTGGGGAGGGAGTGAGGGAGGGAGAGAGAGAGAGAGGGACAGCAAATACTAACTAAAGGAAAACTAAAGTTGGTGTCAGACAAAATAGATCCCAAGGGAGAATGCAGGGCCAGACATAGAGTCACTATATGAGATAAAAGTTTTAGGTGGACAGAACCCACCTCTGTGCCCCACACAGACAGAACCTGCCCCATTCAGTGATCGCCCCAGCCAACTCTATAACCATGGATTCCATGCCTGGCAGCCACCAACCAACTCCAAACCCCTCTGTGTTTTATTTTCCCATAGTACTGGGCAGCGGAGTTTCTGACCAACCCACCTCCCTGATCACAGATGAGGCCAGTGCCCTGGGAGAGATGGTAAGCCCTAGAGTCGGCATCTCCAAGAAGAAATAACAGACTTGGGGCCAGGAGCACTACCCCAAGTAGAATCCATAGCTTTTGTAAACTACAAAAATATTGTGAGGTTTTACTCAAAAGTGACTCCTTTACAGCAGACTAAAGTTGGAAAGAAACCCAGTGCAGTGCCTGACATGTTGCCACAGAGTTTAATCAGGATCTATTTGGGGAAAGAATTGTTTGACACTGAGCCACAGAAAATTACAGAACAATCCCACTTCAGGCTTTCCAATGTTACCCTCCCACAGTGACTGTGTGAGAGATGGCTATGGAGACGGATGTGGAGAGGGTGTGGGCCAGACATAGACCTTCTGAGAAGTTTAATATCAGGCCAGGAAGACCTGGGCCCCACCATCCATTGTGAGAAGCCAGGCACAAGTGAGTGGGGTTTTCAGAGGTGGCTGGATCTGACAGTATTGGCGTCAAGTCCAGCATCTGCATGAGCCTCTACCTGCTCCTACGTCCAGCAGAGACTGTTGCAGAAAGAATTGGCAAGTGACACGCACATAGAGACGAGCTGAATGGAAGTAAAATAAAAAGTTTATTTTGCCAGCAAAGGGTCGATTGCATTCAAATAGGCAGTGCCAGTGATCACCCTCCTATTGGGTTGCAGCTCCCCTTTTACAGGTTTTACAGCCATGATCTCATTCAGGTGGTTACATTTCATTTCCTCAGTTCACATCACCCATGCTCAAATTACAGTAACCAGATGTAACCTAGACGTAACAATTCCTTGTAGTTAGGGAGTTTACCTCAGGATTTGTCTAGCTGTCTATTCTAGTGCACAGGAAGAGGGTGTTCAGGGTTAGGGGTGAAGCCAGATGTCCCTTTTCATGGTCAATGCCTTCAGTGTCTGTTAGTTTTGAACTAAACAAAACAGATTGCTGTTAGAGATGGCAAAAGTCATTTTACATTTTCCTAACATTTTGTAGGTTTTTAGATTATTTACAAAAGTTCTCTGTATCAAGACTACTGGTCTGATTGCTTTTCCCATCTGCCAACATGAGCAAGGATGTACCTCGGCGAGGATGTTTGAATAGAGAGGCTTCTGTAGCAGTGGGTACATCACAAACACACAGGCCATAAAGCTAGATAGAAAACTTATGACTTGCTAGCGAGGAATACATATCCTGGAGGGCATACATATCCTGGAAAGAAACCACTCATTCAAAAAGACAATTGAATTGTTTTATTCAGGTTTTTTTCCCCATCATTGGCTTTTAGAGCTCTGGGCTCTCTCTCTCTCTCTCTCTCTCTCTCTCTCTCTCTCTCTCTCTCTCTCTCTCTCCTTTTTTTCTTTTTTCTTTATGCTTTTAATTCCTTTTTCATTTCTTTTTCTGTTTTTTCCTTATTTGTTCTTTTCTCTTACTTTTATCTAATACTATTAATTTCCTTTTACTCCTCAATAGGTTCCTCTTTTTTTTTTTTTTGGTACTGGGAATAGAACTCAGGGCCTCGTGCTTGCCAGGCAGGTGCTACACCACTGAGCTACATGCCTGTCTCTCTTCAATGCGATCCTTTTTCTCATTCTTTTCTCCTTCTCTCCTCCTATTGATTAATTTTTTTAGATGCTGCTTGTTTAAATTCTCCAGTTCCCCACCTCCTTTATCCTTACTAGTATAACTATTAAGCTTTCTGAATCTTTAGATAGGTGAATTCTATGCTATTGCTATTGAATATTGTTCTGCAGAGGTATAGTTGCTGCATTTAGTACATATTTATGCCAATATTTGGTTTGTCTTGGTGTTTATATTATTATTATAGATCTCTTTTCTATGGTTAAGTTGGTGCATTACTGGCTACTAGGGTATGTCAATATCCACTTTGTCTTTGATCCTATTACTGTTGCTGATTTTACTGCTATTGCCAAGGTACATATATAGTTGTTGCTACTAATTGATTTCCTCTGTGTGCCAACATTGGGATTGTCTTTGTGTCATTGACAATACTGTGGTCCATTCCTAGAGAATTGGTTGCTGGGCCAAATACACTGCAGCTTCCCTCTCAAACAAATGATAGTGGTTGGCTCTTGAGTTAGCCATACCCAGAGTGCACCACTGAAAAGCAGATATAACTGAAGAGGTCTCCATACTAGCAACAACATCTTCCACTATAATCAACTCCCAAACCTCAGCACAAAACAAACAAAATAGTCCTGGGGATTTGGCTCAGTGCTTCTGCCACCTGCCTTGCAAACGCAAGGGCCCGAATTCGATCCCTGGTACCAAAACAAACAAACAAAATAATACAAACATGAGAAGACAATGCAAAAATATCCCTCCCCAAATTCCCAACTCTCTCAAAGCTGATTCATAGGGCAGCAAGGTAAATGAAGTCAAGAGCCACACAGCTGAATTATTCAAAAGGATAACAGAGAAATTAAAAAAAATTAATAAGGTGCTCAGCTTTAGAAGATACAACTAAACAAATGATGGACATATTAAACAAAATGATCAGTGAGTTTAAAGAAGGTACTAAAAAAAAGCTAGCTAAGTAAAATATAGAAAATATGAATGACCACCAGACATGGTGGTACATGCCTGTAATCCCAGCACTCGGGAGGCTGAGGCAGGAGGATCGCTGTCAATTCAAGACAGCCTGAGCTACATAGTTCCAGGTCAGTCTCAACTACATAGTGAGACCCTGTCTCCAAAAACCAAAAAAAAAAAAGAAAGAAAGAAAATTTGAATGACCACTTTAGCAAAGAATTGAAGTCAATGAAAAAGTACCAAACAAGAATTCAGGATGTTAAAAATTCTATTAAGTATGGTTACTAAAAGTGACCAATGTGAGGACAGAGTGTCAGTACTAAAAGATAGGGCAGCTGTCATAGATCAATTATTCAAATGTATCTTGTAAACAATAAGAGCGCTGAAAAATGGATCCAATAGATGCCTAATGACACAAAGAAGACTAATCTACTAATCTAAGATTAATTGATATTAGTGAAAAATCAGAGGACAGCAGAAATTACATAAAAACCTGCTTACAAAAATTAGAGCAGCTGAGGATTTAGCTCAGTGGCTCTGCCGCCTGCCTTGCAAGCGCAGGGACTTGAGCTCAATCCACAGTACCCCCCAAAAAAGCAGAAAACTTTCCAAATATGGAGAAAGGATTTAGCATACAGATGAGTGAGGCACATATAACCCCAAATAGCCAATAGCAGGAAAGAATCTCTCTATGACACATCATAGTCAAAATCCAAGAAATGTTATACAAGGATTAAATCCTAAAAGCTGTTAGAAAAAAGCAACTAATCACTTATAAATGAAAAATCCATTAAAATTATAGCAGACTTCTCAACAAAACCTGTAAAGACAAAAAAAGCTTTGAATGAAGAATTTGAAGCCCTAAAACTAATACCACCCCAGGGTGATATATTCTGCAAAGCTGTCTTTTAAAGTTGATGGAGGGCTAGGCATGGTGGCACACACCTGTAATCCCAGCACTCGGGAAGCTGAGGCAAGAGTATCTCTGTGAGTTCAAGACCAGCCTGGACTACATAGTGAGTTCCAAGTCAGTCTCAACTACGTAGTGAGACCCTGTCTCAAAAAAACCAAAAAAAAAAAAAAAAAAAAGTTAATAAGTTATTTGCACAACAAACAGCACTTTCAGAACTTCATGACCACCAAACCAGCACTACAAAAAATTATCAATTATACCCTAGAACAAGACAATGAAGCCAACAATGCCAAAAAATCTAAAAGAACAACTGCACCGGGCAGAGTGAGCAGTTAAATAGAAGTAGGGGGAGGAAATCAGCAACATGAAAACAATGCAATGAAAGGAAAAAGTCAGTACTCCTCAGTGATCAGTCTCCTTGTGAATGGCCTCAATTCCTCAGTCAAAAGACTCAGAAATAAAATCCAACAGTATGCTGTAAACAAGAAACATTTAACCCAAAAAGACACTGATAAACTAAAAAAATCAAAGGATTAAAAACAATACGTTTTGATACAGTGGGAACCTCAAAACAAACCAAAGTAGAACAAACATGTTCAGGTAAAGTGGACTTTAAGCTAAAACTGATCAGAAGAGGCAAAGAAGGTCACTACACATTGGGTAAGCTGACAATTCAGGTTAAACAGACAGGAAGAGATAACAATTATAAACATTTATGCAGCAAACAATGGCACTCCTAACCTCATAAAAAAAAAACACTACTGGATGCAAAAGATCAGGAAAACATCAATATAATTATAGTGAGCGACTTCAATATACCACTGTCACAAATAGATTAACTAGACAAAAAAATCAACAAACAATTATCAAAATTGAACCAAACCTTCAAAGAAATCGACTCAATAGATATCTAGAGTGTTCCATCCAAAAATGACCTTCTCAGCACCTCATGGAACTTTTTAAAAAATAGGCCACACACTAGCCAATAGAGGATGTTTATTTAAATATATGCAAAATAATTTAAAGTATCCTAGGCATATTATTAGATGATAGCACATGACTAGAAATCAATGCCCAAAGAAACCACAGAGCTGAGCGTGGTGGTGCACACTTATAATCCCAGCACTTGGGTAGCTGAAGCAGGATGCTTGCCATGAGTTCAAGGCCAGCCTAGACTACATAGGGAGATCGCATCTCAAAAAACAAATAAAGAAGAAAACACAGAAATTACGTAAATGCATGAAAATTAAACTACATACACTTGAATAATCAGTGGGTCAGAAGTTAGACAATTTCTGAAATCAACTGATAATGCCAGTACAACATATTAGAACGTTTGGGACACAATGAAAGTAGTCCTAAGAGGAAAATTTATAGCTCTGGGTGGCCACATCAGAAAAGAAGACCAAGCCGGGTGTGGTAGCGCACGCCTGTAATCCCAGTACTCAGGAGGCTGAGGCAGGAGGATCGCTGTGAGTTTGAGACCAGCCTGGGCTACATAGTGAGTTCCAGGTCAGTCTCAAGTACATAGTGAGACCCTGTCTCAAAAAAAAAAAAAAAAAGAAACAAAGAAAGAAAGAAAAGAAGACCAAATCCAAGTAAATAACTTAATAATGCATCACAAGTTCCTAGAGAAACAAGAACAATCCAAATCCAAATCTAGTACAAAGAAGAAAATTATAAAAATCTGAGCAAAAATTAATGAAATTGAAACTAACAATTCAAAAAAAAATCAATGAATCAAAAACCTGGTTATATATTTAAATAAAATAGACAAATATTTAGCCATTCTCACAAAATAAAGGAAAGAAAAGACACAACTTAATTCAATTAGAAATAAGAAGGTTGAAATCACAATAGACCCCTCTAAAATCCAGAAGATTATTGACAAGTATTGAAAATCTATATGCCAACAAATTGGAGAATTCGGAAGAAACAGATTCCTAGATACATATGAGTTACCAAAACTAAAGCAAGAAGATTTAAAAATCCTGAATAATTGAACAATAGGGAAGGAAATTGAAGCAGTAATTTTAAAAAACCCTACCAAAAGCCCAGATTCCAGTGGATTTGATGCTGAATTTTACAAGAACTTCAGGGAAGATCTAATATCCCCTCAAAGTGTGGCATTCGGTTTGCTGACTACTTTAAGTTCAAGGCCCTTGGAAAGCAGTAGATTCTGGAAGAAGCATTACTGTAACATCCCCTAACCTACCTAAATTCAAGACCTTCACCCCTAAAAGAATAAAAAAATTACTGTTCTTCCCTTTCCAAAGTTTTTCATTAACCAAACTCATATCTGTAGGGAGGGAAATTAAAGAATGTAAATACACTTGGTCAGATTTTGTCAGTCAGTTGGCTCATTCAGTTCCCAACGAGAATCATTTACCAGCCATTGTCTGAGCATTGAGTCCATTCATTCACCTAGAATCATTTACTACCCCTCATACTTTACAATCTCTTCCCTGTATGAAGAAAGCTTTATGAGGACCAGGGATTTAGCTCAGTGGCACCGTGTCTGCCTTGCAAGCACAAGGTCCTGAGTTTGATCCCCAGTATCAAAAAAAGAAAGAAAGCTTCATGATAATTTAGACCTCACTGAGTTATTGGATAACCACACTCCTGTGATTGCTCCCTAAGCACATGAATAAATATGGACACCTTTTTCTCCTATTAATATGTCCATCAGCAGTTCATTCCAGCAAATCTCTGGAAGAGGATAGGGGAGATTTCCTTTTCTCCTATGTCTGTATAATCATTTAACTCAGCAGTTCCCTTTTTGGAATTCTATCTGGAAAGAAGAGAAGCACCAATATAAGAATTTATTGTGCATCATAACATGCAATTAGAAATAGTCAATAATGGTACACAGGACCGGGGATTTAGCTCAGTGGTTCCACTGCCTGCCTTGCAAGCACAAGGTCCCCAGTTTGATTCCTAGTACCAAAAACAAAAAAAGTATACACACACACACACACACACACACACACACACATATTATATATATATATACCATAAATTAGTACACATGTGCAGTGGCCTAAGGTAATGAACTGTAGCTGTAGCAGTGGGCTTAGAGTGACTTCTAAGAGATGATGTTCAATGAAAAAGATTATAGCTAAATGGATGCACATTAAGGCAATACTCCTAAGTGAAATAAATAGGACACACATGTATAAATACCAAATAGTTTCTCTGGTGTGAGAAACTGAAAGTGTAAATAAGGATTAAAAGGTATAATAGGAAGAAAAGGGACAAAGAGGAAGGGAAAATGGGAGAGGTTTGGGGAAAGCAAAAGAGGGTATGGAATTAATATGAGTAAATTTTAAAAAATGGAAACAAAGTCTTTGTAGATAGGGAGGGAGGGGCTGAAAGGAGGGCAGGGAGATGGGGAAAAAATAAGAACCAAGATTGATTATGTAAAGGTGCAAATTTCCAACAATGAATGTCATTGTATTGTGTATCTTAAATATATCAATAAAATTAATTCATTTATTTTTATTTTATTTATTTTTACCACACCGGGACCATAACAAGCCTTTATGATGGGGAAGGTCTGCTGGGCTATCTCTGAACAAAGGAGAGAAAGCAATATGGCTGAGACAGGGAGCAATTCTTACAGGACCGGGGTGGGGCTGATAGGAGCTGGGTGGGCTCGAGTGACGTAGTGGCAAGGGATTGGGGGAACTGTGACATCCCTAGGAGGGGCTGTGTCATCACTAGTTAGGGCCATTTTAAGGCGAGGGGAATCTAACATTCCAAGCTTTTGTTTTATGGTTACTGGAGGAAGGTCTCTACTTTTGGAGCTGCTTCAAGCTGACAGAGGGGTGAAGGTTGGGGCTAAACCTGGATCTGGTGGGGGCAATGGTAGGTGGGGGCTCCTTCCCTCTGCCACAGTGGCCGATACCCTGCCATGATGAGCTGCATGACTGACTGATTGGTAAATGTCCTCACGCGTTCCTGCAAGAAATTTTGAAAACAGCAAAACAGATAGGACCCTATCATGATTAAAAGACATACAAGCCAGTGGGCCCAACAAGGAAAGTAGCCAAGGCATAATTTGGGGAAGCCAGGAATAGCTTTGGTCTATTCCTGAAAAATTCCATTGTCTCTTTCATTTTGATGTGCTGCTGTAGTTCTTTAACCTTTGCTTTAATAATCTGGTTAACAAAATAACATCATTCTTCACCTAGCACCTGGCATGTTCCCCCCTTGGGCTGCTGTCAACATGTCAAGGGCCCTTCTATTTTGTAACACAACTGATGCTAGAGATTTATTTGATCTTGTACTATATTTAAGGGCAGGCTTATTTTGTCTGTGTCTTCTGAAATCTCTGTGGACAGGGCCTGATAGAAATGTGTGGATGTAGAAATGCCCACTGTCCCCGTTACTATCCCAGTGAGGACCCCTGCTCCCATTAAGAAGGGGACTAGAAGGGGAGCTGCCCTTTTTCTGATTGTGTTCTGTGGGAGAACTTTAGACATCTGGTCTTCTGTATAAATGGTCATGGGAGGACTAAGAAGGGATGTGTAACAGAAAACGTCCAGACTGATTGAAGCATCAGAATGCCTCTTGATTACATATGAAGTACAGGCCGTTGGACAGGCAGATTGGAAGCTCTTCGGAGATAAAGAGGAAGCAAGCAAGGCAAGTGATGTTGTCATTTTACCCCATGCATGTCAGGTTAGTGGTTTGTGTAGGGAATGGGAGACCCATAGCAGAGGGTCCCAGAAGTGTGGATAGATAGCCAGTATTTGAGACAGACAGGTTAAAATCTAGGGGGACAGGAATTGGTGTAAGCAAGCAGGGGTAAACAGACATACGCATCCAAACAGTCTGAGATATTGACAGGGAGACAGTGGAGGGTGGTCTTAAATGGGTGTTGTAGATTTTTTTGAGACTGGATTATCTGGTTTACCACTTAGAGATCTATCCCTTTATAGGGAGGTGGAGTGATAGAGATAGCACTCTCTATCGCTAGTGCCTGTTCATTGACTGCCTCTTTTGGTGATTCTTTTCTACTGGGTGTTTAAGACCAACTTAAAGTGAGACCTATGTTAATCAATATGAACATGTTGCTATCTGTCAAGGTCAGTTAAGTCTCTTTAAGCATTATTGGGGAACCATGCATAGAGCCTCTCAGTTCCTGTCAGTGTTAGCTGTTAGGATGGGTCACGGGACTTGCTTGACCAAATTCCTTTCAGAGAAAGCATGGGAAATTTTTTTCTCTTAGTGATGCTCCTTTGGCACACATTACATTTGTCCTCTGGTGTCCAGCAGTCTCCCTGCTCGGGAGGTTGGGTGAATTACCAAAGATGTAAGGCATTATAGAAAAGGTTCCTTCATGCCTTGGATCTTTGATGACCTTGGAGGGTCAGGGCCAAAATATTGGTGGTCTTGTTAGCCCAGTTACCTTTTAGTGTTGGTCTCTGCCCTTTGGTGGTTCAACACCGAGAAGCGAAGATCAGTGATATGAATAGTACACTAGGAGCAGTGAGCTTAACTATCATAACTTTATCTGGATAGCAAGCACCCTGGAATCTAAAATATAGTTAGAGGACTGTTATTTTTATCAATCATGGTTGTTCTAGTAGTTGATTTCCTGTAGAATAGTAACAGAAAAAAACTAGAATCAGGAGCCACACATAATAATAAGAAGAATAAGAATAAGAATATTTTAAGCTGGGGATTTAGCTCAGTGGTTCAGTGGCCTGTCTTGCCAGCACAAGGGCCCAAGTTCAATCCCCAGTACCAAATAAAAAAAAAAAAAAAAAAAAGAATAAGAATATTTTAGCATGGCAATCATGATGACATTATCTTTGCAACAAACTTATATATGTATCTTAGTATAAAATATCCATTGTTAAATGTTTTTATTTCACTTTAAAAACACATAAAAACAAAAAACTAGAAACTCTTAACTTTTACTACCTTTTGATAGGAAGCCATCTAAAGAAAATGTATAGGCCTACAAATGTACTTGTAATCATGAGTAGGTGGAGCAGAAAAGAAGGGCGAATATCTGGATCAAAAGGTTATTGTCATAAACAATATGTTAGAAGACCTTAGAGTCAGAAAACATGAGTATATTTTGCACACCAAAAAAGTATAATAATTATAATCATATGAAACTTTATGTACTGTAGTGCAGCCTGGTACCACAGGGATCTTTTTTAATAACTTAATTTTCCACAGAAAATATTGTATTTTAAAGATGATCATTATAAACATATCACAATAACACATTTAGAACTCAACCCTTTGATGATAACCAATGTAAACATTTTATAACAACATATTTAGCAATGTTTACTGGGGGTACATCTTCCCATAAGGCTATGAAAATTATTGGGGTTCCCATTAGTGAACAAAGACCAGAATAAATTTTTCTGAGCAGCTGCTTCTTTATTCACCAACAGGAGTTTATCCAAACCTAAAAGTTTATATTTAATTATCTTGACAATTTTTTATTTAACCTGTAAAACCAGGTTGTAGAAATTAACAATTTATTTGTATCTTTGATGTCATTTTGATCAAAAAATGCAATTGGGCAATCTCTTTCAAATAATTGGACATGGGCTGAGGATTTAGCTCAGTGGCTCCACCGCCTGCCTCATAAGCACAAGGACCCGAGTTCAATCCCTGGTACCAAAAAAAAAAAAAAAAAAAAAAAAA
>NW_022900928.1:77902311-77906198 GCF_012274545.1 Fukomys damarensis
AGTGCATGCAAATATATTTGGCCAATTGAATTATAACATCTCTTTTAATTAAGACTAGTCAAAACTTTTGCAGATCAATTAACAGAGATCTCTTGCAATTAGAATCAGAAGGAATAAAAGCACTTTATAACAGTAGCATAATCTTGTGTTATAGTTATTGTCAATTCTGTAAGCAGAAAGTAGGGACACAGTCAAACTAATCCTACAATTACAATTTAAGAATTTGCAATGTAAAAGAAATGTTTCAAAAACATCAATTAAACATCTGGAAACCAAACACCAATCAAACATTATTTTAAATTGAAGATGAAAGGAACATTTGTCAATTAGCTAGAATTTGTAATTTGTTTGGGGGGGTGTGGTTTTTAAGATTTTCCTGCTTGGCAGGATATCGCAGCTGATTTTACTATGGAGCAAGAGCAAGCCGTCTGTAGCGGGCACTGGGCTGTAACCTAGCATTTGGTCTTTGAGCGCCAATCTTAAGCATTACATTTTCTTTGAATTGTTTTAAAAACATATTTTATTTTCCAATATTTATGTAGAAAACAGGGCCTAATGGAATTTCTTGGTAAAGTAGCCTGTGAACAAGTTGTTGATATGTAAATAGGCAGGGCCAGGAGAGGGTTTTACTTTTTTTTTTTTTTTTGCAGAGTCTTGCTTTCCTCTCTTCTGAGGAAGCTGGGGAAGGAAGAGCAAGAAGAGAAGTGGTTGTTAACTCACTCTCCTGCTTGGGAGGGGCTGGAGGAGCAGGGAGAGCATGGGTGTGTGGTGGAGAGACACAAGATGGCAGAGATGAGGAGGGGTCACAAGATGGCGGAGGTGGAGAGTTGGACGGGTTATAGGGTGGGGGAGGTGAGAGTGGTGAATGATCTGCTGGATCAAAGGTGGGAGTCGGGAGGGATGGAGGATGGAGTTTGGTCTAGAAGTAGCTGAGTGGGCAACCAGGTTTGTGTTTTGTTTTGTTTTGTTTTGTTTGGAGGGTGAACAGGTTTAACAGAGGGAGGGGCGAGAAAGAAGTCTTGTAGGTAGGGGATTCCTGACCATTTGTCATGGTGTTGACAAAAACTGCATAAATTGCACAGTATGTTAAAATGGAAAGTGCCCTTTTCTGGCCATTGGGATTTATTATCTAATTTGTACCTAGGTCAAACCTGGTTGCAATAAAAGAATGAGTCATTTTGGCTTAAAGTCAGGTCCCAACATTCCAAGGGGGCAACCAAAAGGCATTGAGGGAGGGGGTTTGGATGGTTGGGTGCCCATGTTAAGGCAGGTGAGGAGGAGTTAACTCCCTAGGAGGAGGGCAAAAGAGAGGAACGTCTTAGTCTCTTTTGATACTCCCGGAGCCAGTTCCCATAAGGGGAGAATGAGAGGAGTTGTGCCAATGGGGCGTCCCCCAGGGGAACGGTCCTGGGCCCAGTGGCCCAAGAGGGTCTCTCTGACCAAGTGCTTGGATTTCTGAGTAGTCCCCAGAGAGGGAGAATGAGAATGAAACAGAGGACAGGAGTAGAGGGAAGCTAACTACCGACTCAACCCTGAAACCAGTGACTAGAGGTGTGGATGTGAGTCATCAGCAAAGGCAAGGGTAGAAAGAAGCCCCAAGGAAGTCCTGGCTTGGCAGATATGGTCCACAGGAAGAGGCCCAAAGGCCAATTGATCCAGGACGATGGGGGATCATCGCTTAATCGACCCCAGATATGTTAGG
The DNA here is from genome assembly GCF_012274545.1 of Fukomys damarensis. Classification (NCBI taxonomy): domain Eukaryota; kingdom Metazoa; phylum Chordata; class Mammalia; order Rodentia; family Bathyergidae; genus Fukomys; species Fukomys damarensis. Next base: position 77,904,014 of record NW_022900928.1, read on the forward strand.
TAAAAAGAGCCAAAAACCAGGCCCAGAACTGGACCATAATGAGCCTTTATTATGGGGAGTGTCTGCTGGGCTGTCTCCAAACAAAGGAGAGAAATTAATTTTTTTGAAAAAGAAAAAAGAAAAACAAAATACAATAAGTATATTATATTAATCAGGGCTCAACTATAAAACTAGAAGTAGTAGGAGACTTATTTTTTGTTTGTTTGTTTAGTGGTTCTAATATCAAATGTAGCAACTCATAGTTGCTAGGCCTACCACTGAGCTACACCCCAGCCTGTGCTGAGTCTTTCAATTGACTGAATGAGGCCCACCTATACTATATGGGATCACCTCCTTTACTTAAAGTCAGTTGATTATGGGCTTTAATCACACACAAAATACCTTCACAGAAACACTTAGATTAGTAGTCAATGGAAAACCAACTGACACATAAAGCTAAGCACCACATGTGTAATATTTCATTGTTTTAAATGCTTGCTTGGTCTTAGCCAAAGGTCAAGAAATAATTAAGCGTTTCATTTCTTAAAATTAATAATGAGAAGAAACCCTGCACCAAATTAAGCATAGTCAACTGGAGAGAACAGCATGGATTTCTTCTGCCTTCTTCAGTTTCACAGATTTATTCTACTATAGGTCTTAGCACACAGCATATAGTTTTGTTGTTGTTGTTGTTGTTATTAAATTGAGAACTTTCACCTTTCACGTAAAGGAAGCACTTTATGGCTTCTCTTTGGCATAATCAAATACTTGGCATTACTACTTGTATGTTTTGGCACCATTATTAAATAAAATAAGGGTTACTTGAACACAAAACTTCAATCCTTCAAAATTTTATCAGATAACTGAGACAGCATCTAAGATATTTTGGAAGAGAGAGCTATCATATTCACATAACTTCTATTACTTTGTGATAATTTTTTAATTAGTGTTACTAATCTCTTACTGTGCCCAACTTGCAAATTAAACTTTACCATAGGTATGTATAGGAAAAACATAGCATTTAGTAGTATTCATGGTTTCAGGCATCCACAAGGGGCCTTGGAATGTATGCCTTGTGGATGGAGGTGGGGGAACACTACTGTCTATTCATGTATGTAAATGTATAAATGTATGTAAAATACATATTTACATATATTACAGGGCCAGGGATTTAGCTCAGTGCTTCCACCACCTGCCTCACAAGCACAAGGTCCCAAGTTTGATTCCTGGTACCAAAAAAGCCACCACCACCAACAACATATATTACATATGTGTTGTAGATGTGGTTGAGCATGGAGAAAAAATATTCTACAATTACCTAGGTATGTGGCTTAGATTGATGTCAAAAGAAGAGTGGGAAAAGAAGAGAATACCAAGAAAAAAGAAGAGGAAGGAAAAAAACTATAAATGAAAAACATAAAATTCAAGATTTGTGATTATTTGTGATAGATTATATAATCTATGTACATATAAAAACATATATATTTAGCAAGTATTCAGTAGATGCTAAAATCATTTAATTAAGAAGTTCCCGGTCGGGGATTTAGCTCAGTGGTTTCACCGCCTGCCTTGCAAGTGCAAGGGCCCAAGTTCAATCCCCGATACCACAAAAAAAAAAAAAGAATAAGTTCTCATTTCCTCTTATTTCTTAAAACTATCATCAGAGAAATGGAAATTTTTTCTTAAATATTTATTTTAAAGTACAAACAATATCTATCTGTATTAGTTTACAGGAAGTCATTACCATTAACTGAAGAGCTTTAACCATAGACATTTGTTTCCTCACAGCTCTGGAACCCAGTTGTCCCATATGAAGGTATTGGAGTAGATGAATTCCCTCTGAAGACCTGGCAAGGATCCTTTTCTTGCCTCTTCCTTCCTAGCTTCCTGTGGCTGCCAGCAGTCACTGTCATTCCTGGACGGACCCAGGTCTTCATGGCTCCAGTTTCTGCCTCTACCTTCACATGCCTCCCTTGCTTGCTTCTGTGCATGTTTCCAAATCTTCCTCTCCCTCTCTTTGTGAGAACAAGAATGTTTGGATGTATGACTCATCCTAATGGAGTACAACCCCATCTTAACTTGAAAACACTGAAGTCACATTCATATGTGGAGGAGGACTTGAATACATCTTTTAGGGGACACAGTTCTACCCACTACAGTATCCTACTTAATATAATCAACTAAAGAATTCTTCTGGTTTGAAGGG
>NW_022900928.1:77906525-77907226 GCF_012274545.1 Fukomys damarensis
TTTTCCCAAAACAGTAGCAATACTCAGGCAATCATAGAAAAAACATGTGTTTATGGAGAATCTACGATGCACTTAGCTTGGTTCTTAAAGAAATGAGATGCATGAGATGATTCAGTGATGAAGAGTGATTTCCGGTGAGGTGAGAATTAATGTTCTGCTGCAAGCACACTCGACCTGCTCCACCATTTGCCAGTGGGGTGCTCACTTGGCAGGGTTTCTTGTGCTCCCCTCTGTAACGCTCATGGATAGCTGTGAACACAACCGAGTGGTCTGCAATTCTCTATTTGTCTGATTGCACGTGTGGTCCCAAATTAGTTCATAGACTGCCAGCGTGTGGCCCCCATTGTGCTGCTGCTTATGGCTAAACAAGAGTAGCAGGATCACTAGTTGTTTATTTGAGATGGTTACTTGCTAGCCAAAAGGCAAGAGTTTTATAAAATGTGGACCATTTAAACAAGCTGTGTCCTTTTGCCAACTTTCCTGCCCTTCTGCTTATATTTTGGCTTCACCCCTAGCTGAACAAAAACAGGTACTGGCAGAAGGAAATGAGAAGGATGAAAGAGAAAGACAGCTATGGACTTCGAGCCAGTGATTTATTTGTTTTCCTTACAAACAAGAGAAGAAAGGAGGAGAACCACGCCTGCTCCCGACCCAGCAGCCATCGCTCAAGCACAAGCCCCTGAACCCCCATAAGCCAAGCC